>NC_059165.1:101187498-101492800 GCF_019923935.1 Bubalus bubalis | reverse complement strand
AGTAGCAAAGTCATCCCCATTTTGAAGAGGAGAATAGTAATGTTTTAGAGATTTCAGTGGTTCTTTCCCTGCCCCAAACCAAAGCATTAAAGACCCAAGGGACCTGGTTAAGACAAACCTGAATGTTACAATGTAAAGAAAATCTTGTGCTCAGGGACATATTGACATGCTGGGGACCTTAGGGTTTTGGATGCAAGAGAATTAAGAAGAAAGAGTAATAAAAAATGAATTCACCTAACTTATAATGCAGTGCCTTAGGAACAGAAAATCAGCAGGGGGAAAAAAAATCCAGAAAGGTGTCCCCATAGGAAATCATGTAGTTACAGATTGGAGTAACTGGAGGAAACACACCTAATGAGCTGACACAGGAAGCTGCAAATATCTCCTTTGCTGCAGTCGCTCAGCCTCTGCCACTTTTGTCGGGAAGGACCTGGTTCTTGCTTTTGAAGTTCTGCATCTGTCTGGCAACCAATGCCTGATTTAGTCACTTTCAGTTTTTTTATTTTGTGGCAAAGTTTCTGTCTGCCTCAGTAATCATTTAGGGAGGAATTTTGACTTCTACAGGGAAAGCCTTCTCTCTCAATCTGTAGGCAGGTGAGTCTGAGAATGCCACAGACCTTGCAGGAGAGTGTCAGTGATGATGGAAGCCCAGAATGTGGACCTGAGGTCACCTGAGCACCAATCTTGCATAGCCCAGAGGCCAGAGGTCATTGTGGTTGTTTTCTGGTTTTCCTAATATTAATGTACTTATTTATGGTCTAAAAATAAAGTGAACATTGCACTTGAAAATGCAAGTGTCAATCTTGACAATTAAATGGTTATAGTAGAAGCTCAGAAGGAATGATGCTAGTGGTTTAGTTGCTAAGTTGCTCCAACTCTTGTGTCCCCATGTACAGTAACCCACCCAGCTCCTCTGTCCATGGGATTTCTCAGGCAAGAATGCTGGAGTGAGTTGCTATTTCCTTCTCCAGGGGATCTTCTAGACCCAGGGATGGAACCTATGTGTCCCACATTGACAAGCAGGTTCTTTACTTTCTGAGCCACCAAGAAAATCCCTTTAGAAGGAATAGAGGCATAAAATGCTTCCAGTAAAAGTAGAAAATAAGTATAAGGATCTTATTTATGAACAAGAGGAAACAAATAGGAGGAAGTCCTTAAGAAAAAGAAATCTGCTTTATATGCTGCATATAAAACATATCCAACTTCTGTTGTATTTCATCTATATCTGATATTGAATTGGTAGCTTATATTCCAATTTTTTCTTTTCCTCTTGGGATATTCAAACTGTAAGATGTTCCATGTCATACATATATCATTTTTTTTATGTTCTTGGACAAAAGATATTTTTCTTTATTATGTTTCCAGACATCAAGAAGATGTCACTGGAGTTGGAATGTTGATGGAAAAAGGAAACCTGGTTTATTGCATTGTCTCAGGGGTCATTGAGTATATTGGATATTATGTTCCCTAATGACTATATATCTATTTCATTTCTCTCTATTTTCTTCACTCTCAAACATTTTATTTTTTTTTAATTTTATTTTATTTTTAAACTTTACATAACTGTATTAGTTTTGCCAAATATCAGAATGAATCCGCCACAGGTATTTCACTAAATACCAAGCAGAAAGTGACTATACCAAAAATGAACCCCACATTTATTGTTCCATGAGAAGTTTATAAACTGGAATTTCACAATAAAAATTACATATTCTTTTGGAGAATAATTACTTGACCTTACCAGCTGAGCTGTAACTACTCACAGCCTAAAAAGGGTGAATCTGGGTGACCAATGTATGATGGTGACACAACATAGAACATGTTGTGTGTGTGTGTGTGTGTGTGTGTGTGTGTGTGTATGCGTGTGTGTGTGTGTGTGTGTGTCTTTGTCTTGAAAGGGAGAACAGTTCTTAACATTAGAGGCACCTGAACCCATATGCTAAATGACTTATATACACTGATCAGAGCAACAGATTGAACCAAGAAGCAAATTGGATATAATTCATAGGATGGTTTTATAGCTAAATTGATAATGTGTAAGGAACCACATGGAAGGAGGGATTCTCTATGGACTGAAGGTTCAGCTGTAGAGGGAAGCCACCTTGTTCCTCAGCATGCCTGACACTATCTCTAATCACTCCCCCTCCTGCTTATCCCTCTGCCCCACTGGTTTCCGTGTTTGCTATTGAACATGTGGAACAAGCATCTTCCTTAGGTCTTTAGCAGTGGCAGGTCCCTCTTCCAGGCACACAATTCTGACATCACACTATCTCCTTGTCTCTCTTTCTTTAAGAATCTGTTCTAATACAGTTATGTAAAGTTTAAAAATAAAATAAAATTAATTAATTAGAAAAAAAAAAAAAGAAAAAAAAAAAAAGAATCTGTTCAAACATCACCTAGTTTGTTGGACTTTCCTGAATGCTCAGGACAAAATAACACCTCCTACCACTTTCTTTTATACCTGGCTTTGTTTCGTCATAGCATCTATCACATTCTGACATATTCTATCATATTTTATTAGCATAATCTCATTCACCATTCTTGGATTGCTAGAGGTTTGCTTTTCAGCATTTTCTATGTCTTGTCTCCATGTTCTTGGAACATGGTTAGCACTAAATATGTATTTCTCTAAAGAATGACAGAACATCACATTAAAACTCTAGAATATATGACCTCTTAGCAAATGTGATGAGAATGGGACAAAAATTTCTAGTCAGAAATGAAATGAAGTATAGCTTCAAGGGGCTTCTGCAGTGACTCAGTGGTTTAGAATCTGCCTGCAATGCAGTACCCATTCATGAGATGCAGGATCAATCCCTGTGTTGGAAATAACTACTGGAGGAGGACATGGCAACCCACACCAGAATTCTTTCTTGGGAAATCCCATAGACAGTGGAGGCTGGTGTGCTATGGTCCTTGAGGTTGCACAGAGTTGGACACAATTGAAGAGGCTCAACATACACACATACTCTAAAAGAGAACTTATCTGCAAATAAAATATTAACATCAACTTCTTGAGGGCTAAATAGAAATTGCAGTATTTCAGTTATGTGAATTAGTATGAGTAAAAATTGTCATTATTTTCCTTTTTCCTGGTAGTCACCTGCACGCCATGGAACCAAGTAACATTACACAAATTTCACGATTTCTTCTTCTGGGACTTTCAAAGGAAGCAGAAATACAGTCCTTCATATTTGGGCTTTTTCTCTCCATGTACCTGATCACTGTGTTTGGAAACCTGCTCATCATCTTGGCTGTCAGCTTAGACTCCCACCTCCACACTCCCATGTACTTCTTCCTCTCCAACCTGTCCTTTGTAGACATCTGCTTCACCTCCACCACCATCCCAAAGATGCTGTGGAACATCCAGACACAGAGCCAAGTAATCACCTATGAAGGCTGTATCACCCAGATGTACTTTTACATTCTCTTTGCAGAATTAGATGACATTCTCCTGACAGTGATGGCCTATGATCGGTATGTGGCCATCTGCCACCCTCTGCACTACATGGTCATCATGAGCCCCCGGCTCTGTGGACTGCTGGTTCTCATATCCTGGGTGCTGATTGCCTTGCATTCCTTGCTACACAGCTTAATGGCACTGCAATTGTCCTTCAATCCAGATGTACAAATCCCCCACTTTTTCTGTGAACTCAGTCAGGTAGTACAACTTGCAAGTTCTGACAACTTTCTTAATAACATAGTGATGTATTTTTCAGCTTTCCTGATGGGTGGTGGTCCTTTTGCTGGTATCCTTTACTCTTACTCTAAAATAGTTTCCTGCATGGGTAAAATCACATCAGCTCAAGGGAAATACAAAGCATTTTCCACCTGTGTGTCCCACCTCTTGGTTGTCTCTCTGTTTTATTTTACAGCCTTAGGAGTTTACCTTAGCTCTGCTGCTACCCACACCTCACATTCAAGTACAATTGCCTCGGTGATGTACACTGTGGTCACACCCCTGCTGAACCCCTTCATCTATAGTCTGAGAAATCAAGATATAAAAGGGGCCCTAAAGAGATTCCACTTTATGCCAAGTTTAAAACACCAAATACTCTAGTCCCCTGGATTGCATAACTTGAAGCCTCACAACCAGAAATTGTGATTCTTTGATCATTATGGAATAAAATTTTCTCCTATTTGTTTCTTGGGATTTCCATTTTTCTTTTCATTTTTGGATTCAGCATCTTAATGCAATTTTAGGAACTCTCCTTATTAAGTTTTTTCCTTAGTCTTATGCATAAACAGTTTTTATATTTTCCTACTTGAAAATTTTCCTACCTTTCAGTCAAAACATTTGGAGGTTCTATTATTTGATGGGATATTATAGATTTATTAACAATAATTACTTATTAAATGACACATGCCATCCCAAGCAATATTTCTCCTATTTCCCTGAAGTAATAGTTTCTAGTTGCATTAATCATTTAAAAATACACTTAACAACCAAGAGAATTTATATTATTTTTATTACAACTGGTTGTATAAGTGATATAGAAAAATAACTGTCAGGTTACAGGAGGATTTCTGACTATGAAAAGTTAGAACCCTTAACTCTCTTGTTCAAGTGTCAACTTGTGTGTGTCTCTCTCTATATATAGATACATGTATAAATGTGTGTGTATACACACACACACACACACATATATATATATATATAGTCTTTTTGCCCAAAAGATCTTTTAGGTGGCATATTGTGTGTGTGTGTGTGTGTGTGTGTGTGTAGAGTATTATATAGGGTACAGTAGTACTCTACATTTATTTCAAGCCCAGGATGTCTGGAAGAAAGCATAAAAGCAGTGGTGATATTGCTGGTACAGCTAAAAAGCACCAAGTAATAATGATGGAAACAAAAATAACTGAGACAGTGGAGCGAGGTGAAAAGAAGGAATTGGAGAACCAGCAAAACTAATAAGAGAGGCAAGAGGAAAAAGATGTAAGTGAAGAACAGGAGAGATCCAGAACACAGGAAATAGCCAGGGAATTTCTTTATTTGAGAGGGCACTTGATGAGAAGAGTCAACTCATTGGAAAAGATCCTGATGATGGGAAAGATTGAGGGCAGGAGAAGGGGCGACAGATGATGAGATGGTTGGATGGCATCACTGACTCAACAGACATGAGTCTGAGCAAACTGGGAGATGGTGATGGATGGGAAAACCTGGTGTGCTGCAATCCATGGGGTCTCACAGAATTGGACATGGCTGAGCAACTGAACAACAACAAATGAGTTTTTGAGGCATAGGACCTGATTGCAGAGTGGCACACGAAGGTTGCAGCAGCTGTTCAAAATGCAAACCAGTGCTGCTGTGTCATCTCTGATAGGAGAAAAAGCTACATCAAGACATCAGTAGATTGTTTTTTCAAGTGTTTAGTAACTCACTCATGTCCAACTCTTTGTGACCACATGCACTGTAGCCACCAGGCTCCACTGTCCATGGAAATCTCCAGGCAAGAATACTGGAATGGGTCGCCAAGCCCTCCTCCAGGGGATCTTCCCAACCCAGGGATCGAACCCAGGTTTCCTGCATTGCAGGTGGATTTTTTTTTTTTAACCATCTGAGCCACCAGGGAAGGCAGAGAATACTGGAATGGGTAGCCTATCCTGTCTCCTGGGGAACTTCCTGACTCAGGAACTGAACCAGGGTCTCTTGCATTGCAGGTGTATTATTTACCAACTAAGCTACCAGAGTATCCCAGGAGCTACTGGGAAGTTTTTTCAAGAGGGTAGATCAAATAAATCCAGCAAAGAACCAGAACCTGTGCCATTAACATCAGGCATGAGTGAAATTTCAGCTTCCATCTTCTACTGTTAATGACCCTTCATCTCTGCCTTCTCCCATCTCCTCTCCCTCCTCCATTCAATAATTTTGTCTCTTTACTCAATGCCAACCTCTATGTGCCAGCTGCTGTACTCTACCACTGTACTTTTCAAGGCACTGTAAAATTAAGAAGGTTTTCTTTATGTTTTGTACTTATTTTTTTTGTGTTATTTGTGTGATGGCTTTGGTTTAATCGCTCAGTCATGTTCAACTCTTTGTTCTCTCCATGGGATTTCCCAGGCAAGAATACTGGAATGGGTTGCCATTTCACCAGGGAAAGTGATTATAGTGCTATGTAACTGATGGTGCTAGTTGGGTACCTAGGCCACCTTTGTTGGACTTATGAACAAATTGGACTAAAGAATACACTCTTGGAAAGGAACTCATTTATATCGAGGAGACGTGCTGTATTATATTCCTGTTTCCCCTTGAAATTTTAGAGTACTTCCCACTCACGCATCTTTCCATAGCTCTAAATTGAGTATCTCATTTTTTTTTACTAAAGTTAGCCATAATAATAAAAGAATTAATGAATGTACATTTGAATATCATCCATTATAAATCCTCATTATAATCAGAGCTCTCTTCCATTATTATGATCAAAGGGCAACTGACAAGAAAGGTTGAATTCTTACCCAGTCTGTAATTCCAGGCTTACCTATTTTTCTCCACAAGTATTTATTTTATTACAATTTTCCCTGGTTTCCTGTAAAGTAACCTCAATAGGATCACATTTTAATACAGTTTTTTGAAGTTACTTGAAAAATAGAATAAGCATGAATGCTGTCTCAAATATTGATGCAAGTACCCAAAGCAAGAAGTAGCAGATTTTTACAATTGCCTTCACATTTGCTTATTTTGATTGTTGTATCATTAAGCTCTCAGTGGCTTTCTGTGTTTTGCAAAAGCTTTCAAGTATAATTAGGTCACATTTGTTTATTTTTGCTTTCATTTCCTTTGCTTTGGTAGACTGACCCAAAAAATATTGCTATTATTTAGCTCAAAGACTGTTCTACTACGGTATCTCCTATGATTTTTATGGTTTCCAGTCACATTTAATTCTTTAATCCATTTTTGTTTATTTTTGCATATGGTGTGAGAAATATTTTAATTTAATTTTCTATACATAGCTGTCCAGTTTTACTAGCACCACTTGTGAAAGACTCTTTTTTGTTTCTTATTATTATTCTTACTTTCTCTGTCGTGGGTTAGTCGGCCATAAGTGTGTGGTTTATTTCTTGGCTCTCTATTCTGCTCCATTGTGTCTGTTCCATGCCATTTTGATGACTGTAGCTTTGCAGTATAGTCTGAAGTTTAGGAGAATGATAAGCCCAGCTTTGTTGTCATGGCAGGGGTGGGGGGTTGTTTGGTTGGTTGGTTGATTTTCTTTCACAATTGCTTTGGCTATTCAGGCTCTTTTGTGGTTCCATATGAATTTTAGGCATGTATATGTGTTAGTCCCTCAGTTGTGTCCATCTCTTTGAGACCCCATGTACCGTAGCCTGCCAGGGCTCCTCTATCTAGACATGGATACTGGAGTGGGTAGCCATCCCCTTCTCCAGAGGATCTTCCTGACCTAGGGGTTGATGAATCTGCAATACAGCCTGCAATCACCATTGCAGGCTGATTCTTTACCATCTGAGCCACCAGGGAAGCCCTGAATTTTAGGAATATTAATTCTATTTCTGTGGGAAATGTTGTAAGTATTTTGAAGTATTAGCAGTGAATATTGGAAGTAGAGAGATTAGACATCCTTGTCTTTTTCCTAAATTTATATGAAGTGCTTTCAACTTGTCACTGTAGAATATGACATCGGAAGGGGGAACACATGTATACCTGTGGTGGATTCATTTTGATATTTGGCAAAACTAATACAATTATGTGAAGTTTAAAAAAAACTGGCATAATGTCTTCAAAAAAAAAAAAGAATATGACGTTGGTTGTGTTTATGTCATAAATGCCATTATTATTTTTGAGATATGTTCCCTCTATACCCACTTTGATGAGGATTGTTATATCATGAATAGATGTTGAACTTTATCACATGTTTTAATTTCTGCAACTACTTTTTAAAAACTTTTACTATGCTATAATTGATTTACATTGCTGGGTTAGTTTCAGGAGTTCAGAGAAGTGAAACTGTAATAAATATAGGTATATCTGCTCTTTTTAGCTTCTTTTCCCATGTAAGCCATTACAGAATATTGAATAGAGTTCCCTGTCCTGTACAATAGGTCCTTATTAGTTATCTATTTTAAACTCAGTGTGTGTATGTGTCACGTGTAGATTATTTTTGATGTGTTTGTGGGCAAGGTGGACTCCACATCCTCTCACTCTGCCATCTTAGTCTCCTCCTTCAAGATTTCATCATTTTTGTATAACTGTGTAGCATTACATTTTATATCCATATATGCCTTCTTCATTATCCATTTATTCATTGATAGGCACTTAGGTTGTTTCCATATTTGGCTATTGAAAATAATGTTGTGATGGACTTAGGGTTGCATATATCTTTTCAATTTGTGTTTTTGTATTTTTAGGATAAATTCTCAAATTGGAATAGCTGGATCATAAGGTAATTTTATGCTTAATTTTTTGAGCAGTCTCCCTACTCTTTTACGTGATAGCTGCACCAATTTACATTCCTATCAAGATTATGCGTATAAATGGACAATTAATTTACAGTATAGAAGTAAACCACTCCAGTATTCTTGCCTGGGAAATCCCATGAACAGAGGAATGTGGCAGGCTACAGTCCAAGGGGTTGCAAAGAGTCAGAAATGACATAACAACTAAACAACAATAATACCTTTTAATTTATTAAATAACTTTTAATTTGTCTTGATTTTAAAATTAAAAAAATATTTTATATATTTGAAAATATCAATTTTATTTGAAAATACCAATTCTAACTTTTTCAGATGTATATTATTTGGTGTGATTCATGAGTCCTTATATAAAAAAAATTAAAATTGATCACACTTCTGGAAAGAATGCATACACTTCCTTTCAAAAGTTCAGGTGAAGACAATTTGGTGTGCAGAAATTGTAAAACTATATACTCTGTTTCCTAAACACAGAGTATGAGCAGGAAACTGTTCCTATCTGACCAGACCAGTGTCCCTCAGGGAAATCAGTTATTAGAGGTGGTAGTTACAAAAGAGAATCATGCTAATGAGCAGACATAAAGATCCATAAATATTTCCTGTGCTGCAGTCCCTCTGCCTGTGCAGCCTTGGACTAGATTGGGGCATGGTTGATGCTTGCAGAGTCAAAACTGTAGTTGGGGGACCAATGCTTAACTCCATCCCACTGTCTTATCTGTAGACAGATATCTCCATCATCAACCATCCAAGAGGAGTTGGGACATCTATGTTGAGACTTTTCTCTCAGAAACTCTACCCAGGTGAGTCCAGGATCCCAGTAAATACTGCAAGATATGGTCAAAGGGGATGGCAGCCAAGAACATTCACCTGAGTTCATATGAGAACCAATTCAGACTAAACAAGAGCCATGAACACTGAGTTTTTTTTTGTTGTCTTGACTGATAAATTAATGTATTATTTCATGATGCTGAGCTTGACAATGCAAGGGTCAATGTTGACCATTAAATGATGGACAGAGAAGCCCAGTTAGAAGAGGGAGTGGGATGTGCAAAGTGCTTTCAGTCAAAGTAGAACCTAAGTCCAAGTACGTTTGTCGTTAACTGAAGTAGAGTATTAGTGTATTAGCTGTGGAGGGATGTACAGTGATGTAGCACGTTTTTCTAGCAGAAGCATATTTAACTATGATGAATAAGATCCAGACCTAGAATGCTGGCAAACATTTCCCCTGCAACAGTCCTTGATGAGGCATACATTTCAGTGTCTCCATCCTCTTAAATTTCAAAAAAAAAAAAAAAAAAAACAACACTATATCAAAATTGTATGCCAAAGAGCTTACCCTGCAATTATTTCATTTTGTATAATATTAAATATAGGTGTAGAATCATTCAGTTCAGTTCAGTTGCTCAGTCGTGTCCATGAGACCACATGGACTGCAGCATGCCAGTCTTCCCTGTCCATCACCAACTCCTGGAGCTTGCTCAGACTCATGTCCATCAAGTTGGTGATGCCATCCAACCATCTCATCTTCTGTCATTCCCTTCTCCTGCCTCAGTCTTTCCCAGCATAGTGGTCTTTTCCAGTGAGTCAGCTCTTTGCAGGTGGCCAAAGTAGTGGAGCTCCAGCTTCAGCATCAGTCTTTCCAATGAATATTCACAACTGATTTCCTTTAGGATCGCCTGTTTGATCTGATAGAATCGTTAGCCCATTACTGCCACCTTTAAAAACTGACCAGTCAAGTTCTTTGCTTTTGTATAGGAAATTAAGGATATTTTTGCTCCTTTTTTTTTTAATTATTACATGCTTTCAAACTAGGAAATGGATTTTTATGATCAAGATTGCTGTTTGCCCTTTGATATGTCATAATGTATACAATTATTTGTGCAGAATTTCTGAGAATTAAAATTTTGTGTGGTAAAATCTGTGTCATCTCTCATGCTCTCTCCAATATTTTTTTAACTGAAGGAATTGAGCCATCACTCAAATATCCTTCACTTGCCTATCCTTGCCTTAAACAAAAATGAAAAGGAATGTTCTTCATACGTGGTGCAAATACATCACACTTTTGCATATTTTGAACTACTTCCACATCTCTTATTCCTCATGGTCCTTTCATTCTAAATCTATTATAAAAGTTGTGTCATGTTCAGCCTCCATTTGAAAACTTCTCTTCTTTACATTTGAATAAATGTCATCCTTATCTTCCACATGCATATCGGAATCCATATGTTTCTAACTAAGAGGAAATTTTAACTCAGACAGTGCTTCCATCTCATATTATAACAACTTGCTGTCATATTATCTCTTTCAATGTCTTTGTTATAAAAAATTGAATTAGTGACATAAGTTATAACTATCATAACATTTTCTTTAGAATTTGGTTTTGGATTTTCCATCAATTGTCTCACATATGGCTTTATTAGTACTGAATTTCACAAATTGAAGAAGGTAAAAAACATGGATGAAGAACCCCTTGTGACCTGAATTTTCAACAGCAGGAGGGAGAACACCTCATTCCCCAACATCCTCTGACACCATCTCTCCTCACTATCCCTCCTGCTTATATCCCTCACCAGACTGGCTTCCTTTTCTGGACTGGAACATCTTAAACAAACACCTTCCTCAGGACCTTCAAATTAGCTGCTGCCTTGCCAAGATGCACTGCCCCAGGTATGTTCATGGCCCTAGTTCTTTTATCCTTAATGTCTCTTTTCAAATATCACCTTGTTCTCAGCCCTTACCTAAATATACATGAAAAATCATACTCCCTTTTGACTTTCTACATCAGACCTCTTTTTTTTTTCCTTCATACCACTTGCCACCATCTGACACGCTATATAATTTTTGTTGGCTTATATTCTGTCACCAAAATGGGATCTTAGGAGCTTTTGTTTTCAGCACCCTGCATTCCCTGCAATGACAATATTGAGACTTTGTCACTATTCAATTTATATTTTTAAGATGCATGAAAAATTTTTTCATTAAAACATGAATACAAGACATCTTGTTGAAAACACTGGTAGTTACACAGGTTTGCTAAGTAGAGATGACTCAAGTGGTTCCCCAAAGTGCACAAAATCTAGTGTGCACAAAGTGCACAAAAAAAGTGAGCAAAATTTTGAAGTTAATATCTTTATGGCAAAATATACAAGACAGCAATTCAACCATGTGAGTATTGCCCATTTGTGTGAAAATTAGTCATGTTCCTTTGACCCTTACCTGGTAGTCACCTTCACCAAATGGAACCAAAAAACCTAACAAGGGTTCCCGAATTTCAGCTTCTGGGATTTTCAGAGGAACCAGAACTGCAGCCTCTCATATTTGGGCTTTTCATCTCCATGTACTTGATCACTGTGTTTGGAAACCTGCTCATCATCCTGGCCATCAACTCACACTCTCAACTCCACACCCCCATGTACTTCTTCCTCTCCAACCTGTCGCTTGTAGACATCTGCTTCACCTCCACCACCATCCGAAAGATGCTGTGGAATATCGAGACACAGAACAAAGTTATAACATTTGAAGGCTGCATCACCCAGGTACATTTTTTCACACGTTTTGTAGTACTAGACATTTTACTGCTGACCGCGATGGCCTATGATTGCTTCATGGCCACCTGTCACCCCCTATACTATACGGTTATCATGAACCCCCAGCTCTGTGAACTGCTGGTGCTGGTGTCCTGGATCATCAGTGTCCCACATTCCTTGTTATAAAGCTTAATGGTGTTGCATCTGGCTTTCTGCAGTCTTAGAAACCCCCCACTTTTTCTGTGAACTCAGTCAGATGATTTAACTTGCCTGTTCTGACGCCTTTCTCAATAATATGGTGATGTATTCTGTAGCTCTACTGCTGGCTGGTGGTCCTCTCACTGGTATCTTTTACACTTGTTCTAAGATAGTTTCCTCCATACAAGGAATGTCATCAGCTCAGGGGAAGTATAAAGCATTTTCCACCTGTGCATCTCACCTCTAAGTTGTCTCCTTATTTTATTGTATGAGTTGAGGAGTGTGCCTTAGCTCTGCTGTTACCCACAGCTCACACTCAAGTGCAAGAGGCTCGGTGATGTACACTGTGGTCACACCAATGCTGAACCACTTCATCCACAGCCTGAGAAATAGAGAATTAAAGAGGGGTCTGAAAATACTCTTTGAAAAGGTGACTGTAAAATGCCCTATTGTTCTAGGGCCCATGATAGCAGAGCTCAAAGCCTGAGGTCAATGCTGTCAGTCTTTGATCAAATTATGGAAGTAGAGCATTGCCTTTCTATTTTCTTTGGCATTTCTATTTTGATTTTGACTTTATACAATTTATGTATTTTGTGATATTTCTGATATCCTTGATTTTTCCCTTTTTCATTTTCCTACTCTCACAATTACATTTCCAATCTTGGAGGTGAAATATTTGAAAATACACACATTTATTTCAGGAGTCTACATGGATCACTTAATAATTATTTCCTGTAAAATAAAATAGGCCATACTGAGTATTTTTCATTTTGTTTGACTAAAAGAGATAGTCATGAGATGTACCATTTCCATAAGTTTGGAAAATACTTCCTGGCAAGAAAATCTGAGACCACAGTTTCTCACTTTTGTGAAAATCTTTCTTTACATATCACTACCTTAATGCTGTTTTTGGTAATTCAAACTTAACATACTGCTTGTTGTCACTAGTCAAGGGTATTTCACTCACTAGGCTGTTGGTCTTCTGTACACCCTTGTGTCCACTTGGTCTACCACAGTCATTAGCAATTAGTCATTGACAATAAAATACATCTCCAAGTGGAATCTATTCTGAAGTCACCTATAAAGAAATAAATAGATATAGTATGCCTTTAGAGTGGACTTTCCAGGTGATACTAGTTATAAAGAACCCACATGCCAATGCAGGAGATGAGATGGGGGTTTGATTCCTGGGTCTGGAAGATCCTCTGGAGAAGTAAATGGCAACACACTCCAATATTCTTACCCGGAAAATCCCATGGACAGAGGAGCCTGGTGGGTAGGTCCATAGGGTCACAAAGAGTAGGACATGATAGAGGAACTAAACACACAAGGCCCTAGAGTAGGGTTAAACCTAAGTATGGTGAGATAAAACATTAAATCTATCAGAAAGACGTGTTTTTCAGGCAGTTCATATACTCATAAACATGTGAACACATAAACATGTGTTCATTTATAAGGTATATTTATTGAACTGAAGGACTGTAGGCATGTTTTGGTTTTTATTAAATTATTTTCTTGTGTCTGTATGAAATTTCCACTGCCTCCAAAAAATATGATTCCTTCCATTCCTCAAAATGAAATATCTTCCACTCCTCAGAATTTTCTCAAAACCACTAAAAGGTAGAGAGTGAAAAATATTAATATCAACCATTATATATCATCCTCATAATTAAAGGATGAGTCCCTGGGAAGCTTGGAATCCTGTTGTGCAAACACATATATTCTTCCACCCTCTCCACATGACCTCAAAAGGATACCAATGAAGTCACTGTTTCATTTATTATTTCATATTTTATATAAAATAAAGTTGAAGAGCAAAGTAGTTATGACAGTTATCTTCATGTATAAAAACAAATGCTTCAAACAAGCAGGACGAGACTATTACAATTACCTTCAATTCAATTCGATTTTATTATTTTATCAGTTAGTTGTTGTGAAACTTAGCAGGACCTTGTGGGGTCTTCCTAGAGACCTAACTGAGTGTGTGTGTGTGTGTGTGTGTGTGTGTGTACACAAACATGGATCTTCTTTGAAAAATAGCATTTCAGACTTTTCAGAAGTATATTATTTGGTGTGATACATGGGTCCTTGTAAAAAAAAAAAATAGAACTGATCATACATCTGGAGTGAATGCTTACACTTTTCATTCAAAAGCTCAGGTGAAGACAATTTGGAGTGGAGAAAATGTAAAACTACGTGCATGATTACAAAATATATGAACACAGCCTTGCTTACTCAAAAATGGCCACAGTACAGTACTTGCACCATGAACACCATCCAGGAACCTCTTGACTCACCAGGCAAGACCAGGCAAGACCTGCTGATCAGAAACTACATACGAACTAGTATCTGGGTGACTGGTATGCACAGTGATGAGGGGAAAGTCCTGGTCTAGAATAGGTTTACTTATTTTCTCACTGTTGACCTTTTGTAGCAGGATCATTCTTTGAGCTGGGTGTTGGCCTGGGCATTGTAGATGTTTAGCAGCATCCCTTCAACAGGACCAAATATCACGTCTGGCAAAGGCATTTCTGAGAACTGCTGGGCCAGAGTTTGAAAACCGGAAACAAACTGAGAGAGTTCCAAAGAAAAGTCCCTTGCCTTATTCAGATTATAATGTTCAGATTGCTAATTTCCATGAGCCCATTTCTGCAATGAGAATGGAGTTTGGAATAGTATCAGCTCCTAGAATGGAGTTTTGTTATAGCTTCTGCTTGCTGGTCTCTTCAGTGTCTGATTTCCGCCCTGATACAAAGAGGGTGGTGGTGGACATTTATTTATTTATTTATTTATTTATTTATTTTTAATAACAGAGGGAACCACCTTGGAAGTGACAGGCAATAGATTAAAACCCTGTCGTTAGTACCGACTACATAGGAAGGGGCCTATAGGTCTTGAGAAATATAAGGCTGACCAAGGAACTAGCTGAAAATGAGCTGACCCCACAATACCCACAACACCACCAGAGAAAGCCCTAGATATATTTTTACTATTTTTATGATCATTCTTTCTTTCTTTTTTTAATTTTTTTTAAAATTTTAAGTCCTCTATTAATCCTTTAATTTTCACTTTTATAACTTACTATTACTGTGCAAAAAAAAAAAAAAAAACCCTATTTTTTTTAAAGCAAACTTCATATATATATATATATATTTTATAATTTTTGTGACCTTGTTTTTTTTTTCCCCTTCATTTCTTTAACATTGTATTTCAGAAATTCCAAACTCTACTCTAGATTTTGAATTTATGCTTTTTGGTATTTGTTATCAATTTTATACCTATATTTTCTTTATACTTTTGGTGACTTTTTTTTTTCTCTTTCATTTTCTTCTTCTTATCTTTAATATTGTATTTCTGAAATTCCAAACTCTTCTCTAGATTTTTAATTTTTGACTTTTGGTATTTGTTATCAATTTATGAAAAGGCAAAATGATAGGATACTGAAAGAGAAACTCCCCATGTCGATAGGTGCCCAATATGCTACTGGAGATCAGTGGAGAAATAACTCCAGAAAGAATGAAGGGATGGAGCCAAAGCAAAAAGGATACACAGCTGCGGATGTGACTGGTGATAGAAGCAAGGTCCGATGCTGTAAAGAGCAATATTGCATAGGAACCTGGAATGTCAGGTCCATGAATCAAAGCAAACTGGAAGTGGTCAAACAAGAGATGACAAGAGTGAATGTCAACATTCTAGGAATCAGCGAACTGAAATGGACTGGAATGGGTGAATTTAACTCAGATGACCATTATATCTACTACTGCTGGCAGGAATCCCTCAGAAGAAATGGAGTAGCCATCATGGTCAACAAAAGAGTCTGAAATGCAGTACGTGGATGCAATCTCAAAAATGACAGAATGATCTCTGTTCATTTCCAAGGCAAACCATTCAATATCACAGTAGTCCAAGTCTATGCCCCAACGAGTAACACTGAAGAAGCTGAAGTTGAACGGTTCTATGAAGACCTACAAGACCTTTTAGAACACCCCGAAAGATGTCCTTTTCATTATAGGGGACTGGAATGCAAAAGTAAGAAGTCAAGAAACACCTGGAGTGACAGGTAAATTTAGCCTTGGAATACAGAATGAAGCAGGGCAAAGACTAATAGAGTTTTGCCAAGAAAATGCACTGATCATAACAAACACCCTCTTCCAACAACACAAGAGAAGACTCTGTACATGGACATCACCAGATGGTCAACACTGAAATCAGATTGATTATATTCTTTGCAGCCAAAGATGGAGAAGCTCTATACAGTCAGCAAAAACAAGACCAGGAGCTGACTGTGGCTCAGACCATGAACTCCTGATTCCAAACTTAAATTGAAATTGAAGAAAGTAGGGAAAACCACTAGACCATTCAGGTATGACCTAAATCAAATCCCTTATGATTATACAGTGGAAGTGAGAAATAGATTTAAGGGCCTAGATCTGATTGATAGAGTGCCTGATAAACTATGGAATGAGGTTTGTGACATTGTACAGGAGACAGGGATCAAGATCATCCCCATGGAAAAGAAATGCAAAAAAGCAAAATGTCTGTCTGGGGAGGCATTACAAATAGCTGTGAAAAGAAGAGAGGCCAAAAGAAAAGGAGAAAAGGAAAGACATAAATATCTGAATGCAGAGTTCTAAAGAATAGAAAGAAGAGATAAGAAAGCCTTCCTCAGGGATCAATGCGAAGAAATAAAGGAAAACAACAGAATGGGAAAGACTAGGAATCTCTTCAAGAAGTCAGAGATACCAAAGGAACATTTCATGCAATGATGGGTTCGATAAAGGACAGAAATGGTATGGACCTAACAGAAGCAGAAGATATTAAGAAGAGATGGCAAGAATACACAGAAGAACTGTACAAAAAAGACCTTCACGACCCATATCATCACAAAGGTGGGATCACTGACCTAGAGCCAGACATCCTGGAATGTGAAGTCAAGTGGGCCTTAGAAAGCATCACTATGAACAAAGCTAGTGGAGGTGATGGAATTCCAGTTGAGCTAATCCAAATTCTGAAACATGATGCTGTGAAAGTGCTGCACTCAGTATGCCAGCAAATTTGAAAAACTCAGCAGTGGCCACAAGACTGCAAAAGGTCAGTTTTCATTCAAATCCCAAAGAAAGGCAATGCCAAAGAATGCTCAAACTACCGCACAATTGCACTCATCTCACACACTAGTAAAGTAATGCTCAAAATTCTCCAAGCCAGGCTTCAGCAATATGTGAACCCTGAACGTCCTGATTTTCAAACTGGTTTTAGAAAAGGCAGAGGAACCAGAGATCAAATTGCCAACAACTGCTGGATCATGGAAAAAGCAAGAGAGTTCCAAAAAAGCATCTATTTCTGCTTTATTGACTATGCCAAAGCCTTTGACTGTGTGGATCACAATAAACTGTGGAAAATTCTTCAAGAGATGGGAATACCAGACCACCTGACCTGCCTATAGAGAAATTTGTATGCAGGTCAGGAAGCAACTGTTAGAACTGGACATGGAACCACAGACTGGTTCCAAATAGGAAAATGAGTACGTCAAGGCTGTATATTGTCACCCTGTTTATTTAACTTATATGCAGAGTACATCATGAGAAATGCTGGACTGGAAGAAAAACAAGCCAGAATCAAGATTGCCAGGAGAAATATCAATAACCTCAGATATGCAGATGGCACCACCCTTATGGCAGAAAGTGAAGAGGAACTAAAAAGCCTCTTGATGACAGCGAAAGAGGAGAGTGAAAAAGTTGTCTTAAAGTTCAACATTCAGAAAACGATCATGGGATCCAGTCCCATCACTTCATGGGAAATAGATGGGGAAACAGTGGAAACAGTGTCAGACTTTATTTTTCTGGGCTCCAAAATCACTACAGATGGTGAATGCAGCCATGAAATTAAAAGACGCTTACTCCTTGGAAAGAAAGTTTTGACCAACCTAGATAGCATATTCAAAAGCAGAGACATTACTTTGCCAACAAAGGTCCGTCTAGTCAAGGCTATGGTTTTTCCTGTGGTCGTGTATGGATGTCAGAGTTGGACTGTGAAGAAGGCTGAGTACCAAAGAATTGATGCTTTTGAACTGTGGTGTTGAAGAAGACTCTTGAGAGTCCCTTGGACTACAAGGAGATCCAACCAGTCAATTCTGAAGGAGATCAGCCCTGGGTGTTCTTTGGAAGGCATGATGCTAAAGCTGAAACTCCAGTACTTTGGCCACCTCATGCGAAAAGTTGACTCATTGGAAAAGACTCTGATGCTGGGAAAGATTGGGGGTAGGAGGAGAAGGGGACGACAGAGGATGAGATGGCTGGATGGCATCACTGACTCGATGGACGTGAGTCTGAGTGAACTCTGGGAGTTGGTGATGGACAAGGAGGCCTGGTGTGCTGCGATTCATGGGGTCGCAAAGAGTCGGACACACCTGAGTGACTGATCTGTTCTGATTTTCTTTATAATCTTTGTGACTTTGTGTTTTTTTTTTCTTTCTTTCTTTTTCTCTCTTTATTTGCCTTCTTCTTTTCTTTAACATTGTATTTTTGAAATTCCAAACTCTACTCTAGATTTTTAATTTTTGCTTTTACCTATCTGTTACAAATTTTTTACCTTTAAGAATCCAATCTTCAGTACCCATTTTTTACTTGGGAGCGAGATTACTGGCTTGACTGCTCTCTCCCGCTTTGGACTCTCCTTTCTCCACCAGGTCGCCTGTGTCTCCTCCCTAACCCCTCTCTACTCTACCCAACTCTGTGAATTTCTGTGTGTTCCAGATGGTGGAGAACACTTAGGGAACTGATTACTGGCTGGATCTGTCTCTCTCCTTTTCATCACCCCCCCCTTTATCCTCCTGGCCACCTCTGTCTCTTTCCTCACTCTTCTCTTCTCTGTATAACTCCATGAACATCTCTGAGTGGTCCAGTTGTGAGTGCACATAAGGAAGTGATTACTGGCTAGCCCGCTCTCTCCTCTATTGATTCCACCTCATCTCATTCGGGTCACATCTAACTCCCTCCTCCCTCTTCTCTTCTCCATGTAACACTGTGAACCTCTCTGGGTGACCCTCACGGTGGAGAAACTTTTCATCTTTAACCTAGATGTTTTATCAATGATGCTGTATAGAAGGATAAGTTTTGAGACTACTGTAAAAATAAGTCCAATAACTGGAAACAGGAGGCTTAAGTTCAAACTCTGACTCCAGGGAACTCCTGACTCCAGGGAACATTAATTGACAGGAGCTTATCAAATGCCTCCATACCTACACTGAAACCAAGCACCACACAAGAGCCAACAAGTTCCAGGGAAAGATATACCAAGCAAATTCTCCAGCAACACAGGCACACAGCTGTGAGCTCCAATATACAGACTGCCCAAAGTTACTACAAAACAATAGATATCTCATAACTCATTACTGGACACTTCATTACACTCCAGAGAGAAGAAATCCAGCTCCACCCAGCAGAACACCGACACAAGCTTCCCTAACTAAGAAACCTTGACAAGCCACCTGTACAAACTGACACACAGTGAGGAAACTCCACAATAAAGAGAACTTCACAAACTGCCAGATTACAGAAAGGACACCCCAAACTCAGCAATATAAACAAGATGAAGAGACAGAGGAATACCCAGCAGGTAAAGGAACAGGAAAAATGTCCACCAAACCAAACAAAGAGGAAGAGATAGGGAATCTCCCTGATAAAGAATTCCAAATAATGATAGTGAAATTGATCCAAAATCTTGAAATCAAAATGGAATCACAGATAAATAGCCTGGTAACAAGGATTGAGAAGATGCAAGAAAGGTTAACAAGGACCTAGAAGAAATAAAAAAGGGTCAATATATAATGAATAATGCAATAAATGAGATAAAAACACTCTGGAGGCAACAAATAGTAGAATAACAGAGGCAGATGATAGGATTAGTGAAGTAGAAGATGGAATGGTTGAAATAAATGAATCAGAGAGGAAAAAAGAAAAACAAATTAAACGAAATGAGGACAACCCCAGAGACCTCCAGGACAGTATTAAACGCTCCAATATTCGAATCATAGGGGTCCCAGAAGAAGAAGACAAAAAGAAAGACCATGAGAAAATACTTGAAGAGATAATAGTTGAAAACTTCCCTAAAATGGAGAAGGAAATAATTACTCAAGTCCAAAAAAGCCAGAGAGTCCCAAACAGGATAAACCCAAGGCAAAACACCCAAAGACACATATTAATCAAATTAACAAAGATCAAACACAATGAACAAATATTAAAAGCAGCAAGGGAAAAACAACAAATAACACACAAGTGTATTCTCGTAAGGATAATAGCTGATATTTCAATAGAAACTCTTCAAGCCAGGAGGGAATGGCAAGACATTTTTAAAGTAATGAAAGAAAATAACCTACAGCCCAGATTATTGTACCCAGCAAGGATCTCATTTAAATATGTAGGAGAAATCAAAAGCTTTACAGACAAGCAAAAGCTGAGAGAATTCAGCACCACCAAACCAGCTCTCTAACAAATACTAAAGGATATTCTCTAGACAGGAAACACAAAAACGGTGTATAAATTCGAACCCAAAACAATAAAGTAAATGGCAAGGGGATCCTACTTACCAATAATTACCTTAAACGTAAATGGGTTGAATGTCCCAACCAAAGACAAAGACTGGCTGAATGGTTGCAAAAACAACACCCCTACATATGTTGTCTACAAGAGACCCACCTCAAACCAGGGGACACATACAGACTGAAAGTGAAGGGCTGGAAAAAGTTATTCCATGCAAAGAGAGACCAAAAAAAAAAAAAAAAAGCAGAGGTAGCAATACTCATATCAGATAACATAGACTTTAAAACAAAGGCTGTGAAAAGAGACAAAGAAGGTCACTACATAATGATCAAAAGATCAATCCAAGAAGAAGATATAACAATTATAAATATATATGCACCCAACATAGGAGCACCGCAATATGTAAGAAAAATGCTAACAAGTATAAAAGGGGAAATTAATAAAAACACAATAATAGTGGGAGACTTTATACCCCACTCACACCTATGGATAGATCAACTAAGCAGAAAATTAACAAGGAAACACAAACTTTAAACGATACAATAGACCAGTTAGACATAATTGATATCTATAGGACATTTCATCCCAAAACAATGAATTTCACCTTTTGCTCAAGTGCACACGGAACCTTCTCCAGGATTGATCACATCGTGGAGGATAAATCTAGCCTTGGTAAATTCAAAAAAAATTGAAATCTTTCCAAGCATCTTCTCTGACCACAATGCAGTAAGATTAGAACTCAATTACAGGAGAAAAAATTTAAAAATTCCAACATATGGAGGCTGAACAACATGCTGCTGAATAACCAACAAATCACAGAAGAAATAAAAAAAGAAATCAAAATTTGCATAGAAATGAATGAAAATGAAAACACAACAACTTAAAATCTGTGGGACACTGTAAAAGCAGTCATAAGGGGAAAGTTCATAGCAATACAACCATACCTCAAGAAATAAGAAAAAAAGTCAAATAAATAACCTAATTCTACACCTTAAGCAACTAGAAAAGGAAGAAATGAAGAACCCCAGGGTTAGTAGAAGGAAAGAAATCTTAAAAATTAGGGCAGAAATAAATGTAAAAGAAAGAAAAGAAACCATAGCAAAAATCAACAAAGCCAAAAGCTGGTTCTTTGAAAGGATAAATAAAATTGACAAACCATTAGCCAGACTCATCAAGAAACAAAGCGAGAAAAATCAAATCAATAAAATTAGAAATGAAAATGGAGAGATCACAACAGACAACAGAGAAATACAAAGGATCATAAGAGACTACTACCAGCAATTATATGCCAATAAAATGGACAACGTGGAAGAAATGGACAAATTCTTAGAAAAGTACAACTTTCCAAAACTGAACCAGGAAGAAATAGAAAATCTTAACAGACCCATCACAAGCACGGAAATTGAAACTGTAATCAGAAATTTTCCAGCAAACAAAAGCCCAAGTCCAGACGGCTTCACAGCTGAATTCTACCAAAATTTTAGAGAAGAACTAACACCTATCCTGCTCAAACTCTTCCAGAAAATTGCAGAGGAAGGTAAACTTCCAAACTCATTCTATGAGGCCACCATCACCCTAATACCAAAACCTGACAAAGATACCACAAAAAAAGAAAACTACAGGCCAATATCACTGATGAACATAGATGCAAAAATCCTTAATAAATTCTAGCAATCATAATGCAACAACACATTAAAAAGATCATACACCATGACCAAATGGGCTTTATCCCAGGGATGCAAGGATTCTTCAATATCTGCAAATCAATCAATGTAATACACCACATTAACAAATTGAAAAATAAAAGTCATATGATTATCTCAATAGATGCAGAGAAAGCCTTTGACAAAATTCAACATCCATTTATGATAAAAAGTCTGCAGAAAGCATAAATAGAAGAAACATACCTCAACATAATAAAAGCTATATATGACTACCCCACAGCAAACATTATCCTCAATGGTGAAAAATTGAAAGCATTTCCTCTAAAGTCAGGAATAAGACAAGGGTGTCCAATTTCACCATTACTATTCAACATAGTTTTGGAAGTTTTGGTCACAGCAATCAGAGCAGAAAAAGAAATCAAAGGAATCCACATTGGAAAAGAAGAAGTAAAACTCTCACTGTTTGCAGATGACATGATCCTCTACATAGAAAACCCTAAAGACTCCACCAGAAAATTACTAGAACTAATCAATGACTATAGTAAAGTTGCAGGATATAAAATCAACACACAGAAATCTCTTGCATTCCTATACACTAATAATGAGAAAATAGAAAGAGAAATTAAGGAAACAATTCCATTCACCATTGCAACGAAAAGAATAAAATATTTAGGAATATATCTACCTAAAGAAACTAAAGACCTATTCACAGAAAACTATAAAACACTGGTGAAAGAAATCAAAGAGGACACTAATAGATGGAGAAATATACCATGTTCATGGATTGGAAGAATCAATATAGTGAAAATGAGTATACTACCCAAAGCAATTTATAGATTCAATGCAATCCCTATTAAGCTACCAACGGTATTGTTCACAGAGCTAGAACAAATAATTTCACAATTTGTATGGAAATACAAAAAAACTCAAATAGCCAAAGCAATCTTGAGAAAGAAAAATGGAA
This sequence comes from Bubalus bubalis, assembly GCF_019923935.1. Taxonomy (NCBI): domain Eukaryota; kingdom Metazoa; phylum Chordata; class Mammalia; order Artiodactyla; family Bovidae; genus Bubalus; species Bubalus bubalis. Next base: position 101,469,483 of record NC_059165.1, on the reverse strand, counting down.
CTGGAGGAACCAACCTGGCTGACTTCAGGCTCAACTACAAAGCCACAGTCATCAAGACAGTATGGTACTGGCACAAAGACAGAAATATAAATCAATGGAACAAAATAAAAAGCCCAGAGATAAATCCATGCACATATGGACACCTTATCTTTGACAAAGGAGGCAAAAATATACAATGGATTAGAGACAATCTCTTCAACAAGTTGTGCTGGGAAAACTGGTCAACCACTTGTAAAAGAATAAAACTAGAACACTTTCTAACACCGTACACAAAAATAAACTCAAAATGGATTAAAGATCTAAACATAAGACCAGAAACTATAAAACTCCTAGAGGAGAACATAGGCAAAACACTCTCTGACATACCTCACAGCAGGATCCTCTTTGACCCACCTCCCAGAGTAATGGAAATAAAAGCAAAAATAAACAAATGAGACCTAATTAAACTTAAAAGCTTCTGCACAACAAAGGAAACTATAAGCAAGGTGAAAAGACAGCCTTCAGAATGGGAGAAAATAATAGCAAATGAAGAAACTGACAAACAACTAATCTCAAAAATATACAAGCAACTCCTACAGCTCAATTCCAGAAAAATAAATGACCCAATCAAAAAATGGGCCAAAGAACTAAATAGACATTTCTCCAAAGAAGACATACAGATGGCTAACAAACACATGAAAAGATGCTCAACATCACTCTTTATCAGAGAAATGCAAATCAAAGCCACTATGAGGTACCATTTCACACCAGTCAGAATGGCTGCGATCCAAATTTCTACAAGCAATAAATGCTGGCGAGGGTGTAGAGAAAAGGATACCCTCTTACACTGTGTGGGAATGAAACTAGTACAGCCACTATGGAGAACAGTGTGGAGATTCCTTAAAAAAACTGGAAATAGAACTGCCTTATGATCCAGCAATCCCACTGCTGGGCATACACACCGAGGAAACCAGAATTGAAAGAGACACGTGTACCCCAATGTTCATCGCAGCACTGTTTATAATAGCCAGGCCATGGAAGCAACCTAGATGGCCATCAGCAGATGAATGGATAAGAAAGCTGTGGTACATTTACACAATGGAGTATTACTCAGCCATTAAAAGAATACATTATAATCAGTTCTAATGAGGTGGATGAAACTGGAACCTATTATACAGAGTGAAGTAAGCCAGAAAGAAAACACCAATACAGTATACTAAAGCATATATGTGGAATTTAGAATGATGGTAACAATAATCCTTTATGCTGCTGCTGCTGCTAAGTTGCTTCAGTCGTGTCCGACTCTGTGCGACCCCATAGACGGCAGCCCACCAGGCTTCCCCATCCCTGAGATTCCCCAGGCAAGAACACTGGGGTGGGTTGCCATTTCCTTTTCCAATGCATGAAAGTGAAAAGTGAAAATGAAGTCACTCAGTCGTGTCTGACTCCTAACGACCCCCATGGACTGCAGCCTACCAGGCTCTTCCGTCCGTGGGATTTTCCAGGCAAAAGTACTGGAGTGGGGTGCCATTATACAAGATAGCAAAAGAGACACTTATGTATAGAACAGTCTTTTGGACTCTGTGAGAGAGGGAGAGGGTGGGATGATTTGGGAGAATGGCATTGAAACATGTATAATATCATATATGAATCGAGTCACCAGTCCAGGTTCGATGCACGATACTGGATGCTTGGGACTGGTGCACTGGGAGGACCCAGAGGGATGGTGTGGGGAGGGAGGAGGGAGGAGGGTTCAGGATGGGGAGCACATGTATACCTGTGGCGGATTCATTTTGATGTTTGGCAAAACTAATACAATTATGTAAAGTTTAAAAATAAAATAAAATTAAAAAAAAAAAGAACCTATGAAGCAGGATACTTAGTAAATCTTACAAAATATAAAACATTCACTACAGTTATTGCTCTACAGAATGTCTGTGTATATAAGGTATATATCTCTACATATACTTGTGTGCTATGGTAATAAAATAATGGATAAATTCTCAAAAAATAGAATAATAAAAATGATAATAGTAAAATAAATCTACGAATTTTTCTGGAGATGTTGAGGGCAGTGTGGGGTCAGTTCAGTTTCAGATAGTTCCTTGTTCCAGCTTATACTTCTCAAGATATATAGGCCCCTTCCAATGTAGTTAATGCTAACTACAGGGTTTTAATCTGTTGCACCTGTCACTTCCAAAGCAGTTCCCTCTTGTTTGTTTATTTTGGCTTCCTCTGTTTGCAAGTCTCTTCAGTGTCTAATTTCCACCTTGACACAAGGGGGTGAAGGTGGCCATTTATTTAGGCTCACTTGTTCAACTGTGCTGTGCAGAGGAGGAACACTGCAAAGAAATTATCACTGGTGTGTGTGGGGAGTGCTCACAGTGTCTGGGCCACACTGGGTTTCCCCCTGCTCACAGTGTGTATGTTTTCCCAGTCTACACTGCTCGGGCTCCAGGTTGTTCTTCAGGGGAACTGTCTAAAGTGAGCCCTGGGTTGTATGCACTTCCCAGCTCTTAGCTGCTCAGGTTCAGGTTCTTGGGTACTCTACAAAGGCACAGATTCCGTTGGGCCTGCGTTTTGTGCCCTTCCCAGGTCTGAGCAGCTCAAGTGATCGGGTGCTTAGCAAAGGCACTCTCCCCAGGTGGGTGGTGTGTCTTATCACCTCCCTGGTCTCAGCTGCTCAGTTTCCCGGGTGCACCAAGAGAGCACTGTCTCAGGTGTGCTGTGTGTCTCTTCTGGGAAGCTGATCTCTGACTGTGATCCTCCTGGTGGACGTCAACCACCCAGGATCCCAGGAAGACTTGGTTAGCAACTGGGAGCCTGCTCACAGTTTGGTGGAGGATGCTATCTCTGGGGCCGAGATTGCCCCTCACCTTCCGGCTCTGGCTCTCACTCACCTGCCTCTTGGCCACCAGCAGGGGGAGGGGCTGGTCCACAGCTGTCTAGCTCTCCTCTGGTATTCACTCAGTCCTTTGTTCTTTGAGCGGACCAAGTTGTGCCTTAGAGCTTTTCCCGGGGAAGTTTTTTTTTTTTTTTTTTTTTCCTCTCTCTCTCTCTCTCTTTTTTTTTTTTCTCTCAGGCTATCCCACAGTTTGGACTGCTATCTCACGTTAGCTCTCTCAGCTTGTCCTCAAGACATTCAGGCCCGGTCCTTACCCTAAGCATGCAGCCCGTGCCTCCCTGTTCAGCTCCCGCTCACTGCTGGTGGACATGAGTGTCTGGGCTACTTCTTCTCTGGGAATTGCGGTTAGGCGTGTAATGTGTGTGTGTGTGTGTGTGTGTGCGTGCGTGTGTGTGTGTATGTGTGTGTGTGTGTTTTCTTCATGGTTATGTTGTGCTCTGAGATTCCAAAACTCCCCACAAACCCACTGGTGAAAGGGTTTCCTGGTGTTTGGAAACTTCTCCTTCATGACTCCCTCCCTGATATGGATCTCCGTCCCTAACTCTTTTGTCTCTCTTTTATCTTTTATATTTTGTCCTACCTCCTTTCGAAGAGAATGGGCTTCCTTTCTGGGTGCCTGTTGTCTTCCACCAGTGTTCAGACATTGCTTTGTGGAACTTGTTCAGCTTTCAAATGAACTTTTGATGAATTTGTGGGGGAGATAGTGATCTCTCCATCCTATTCCTTTGCCATCTTAGTACCGCACGCCCCCATTTAAAAAATATATATAAAAGTAAAATTACATTTTATAAAGCTAAAAGAATGTAGGTCTGACTTTCAGGTGCCTGTTACAGAAAGCAATTAGAAATCTTGTGGGAAGTGGACCCCGAAAAAAAGTTTTATGCATGGTTAGGACTAAGTTTAAAATAAATGTAATGAGGTTTACCTAAATGAGTTTAAAGTAAGCTAGTGCAAAACTTGAATTCGGCCTTTTTCTCTGTTAAGAGGACATACTTTCTTCAGATGTTGAACTGCTTTTAACAATAGATTTAAGTTTATTTACCTCTTAATTGATCTGTTCTATATTTACCTTTGAAATCTTTTGTTACCTTTGGCTAAATAAATAATTATTATTTCAGAGTGACTTATATAATCCTACCTGACTGTTATAAACCCTTTTGATATTTATCGACAAAATTGCCTAAATAACTTGACTTCTAGCTGACTTTGGGATGCTTCAGAGCACCCCTGAGACAACCCAAAGAGCGATTAAGCTACCTGGGTTCACGGGACATGTTAAATTACATGAGAAATACTGTTGAATGGGTGATAAGTCTATTCAGGTTATACTGTATGGTTGATGTTACTAATATAGATATACTAAATTTACCTGAAATTCATATAGATTTGATATGCCTGATAAAATATGGTCAATTATAGTTCTAGTTATCATATTGAAGTATTGTGACCATGTTTCTTTGTCAGTTGCAACAGAATCAGTTTTCAAGCATGCCATCTATGGTTTTATTCTCATGCCTTTAGAAGAATACTGCTAGTTCTTCAAGATTTATGAAAAAGGCTTTCTAAGGTTAAGGAAATAAACAAATTTTGTTATTAATAATAAGCTGGTACTAGATTGGAATTTGGTCTTCTATCTGTTTAGAGAACAAAGTTTTCTTAGAATGCAGCTTTTGATAAACGATTATGAATTTCTTTGCCTTTAAGTGATTTCTATTTATTTTTTTAATCTTTTTATTACTTTACTAAAGTAAATAAACATTATTTAAGATTATGGTACATGTAGACATAGCTCATTCTGCTTCTACAAAAAATAACTCCTCACAGTAAGACATTTGCTATCTTGATATCCTTAAAACATGGCAATAGTTTTAGTCTGCTCCTAAATCAGGAAATTAAAATCAAAGAGCCAGGGCCATGGGAAAGTTCTTGACTTAAGTTCTTGCTTGTGACCTTACTAATAACTGCTAGCTATATTATTTTCTATGTATCTTGCTTCAGAAGATTATTTCTTATGTTACCAAATATGTGACTAAGCCTATGATGAAATGCTGATATGCAGTTCCACATGAGATCAATAATTGTAATAATGTAACTCTAGATATGGGAAGAAGCATCAAGAGGAAATATTTTCCTGGGCCAAGAGGCTAGTAAGACAGGTATGGTCCAGAGACTTTTGCTGCTTGCAAGACCTGGTCTAGTAACAGCACATTGAGTGGCCTGTCAAAGGAATCTTCGGTAGACCTGGGAATGAGCCTTCCCAGCACTGTGGGACGTAATGCCCATGACATGCCCCCAAACCATGGTCATATATGTGCCTATGAAGGGGCCATGCTGACAGGATGTTGGCCCATGCCAGCTGCCTCTAAAAGGATTAAATCATGACCACTACAAAATGCTGACCTTTAACATCCCCTTGAAAGGAGTTCAGGATGGAGACAAAAAGTAAGGCACTCTGTGCTCTGGGAAAAGCCCAGAAAACAGGCCTTCAGATAGTCAGATGTTTTCAGGTAAAGATTTTGGTGAGTTCAAATTCTTGCATCTTCTCATACCTAGAGAAACACTAATGTCACAAACCAATGTCTGGACCTGGTTCTCATGGCTAGCCCCACAGCAGCTTTCCTACTACTATTAATCTTTGGGTAATATATCTTTAATTTTCTTGTTAAGTTTGTTTCTCCAAGTAGTAGTACAAGAATATCCCCCAGGGAACACCCAGACAATGCTGGAACAAGCTACCTTATCATTCTGTGGAGTGTCATCTCCCTCAATCAATGCATCCTGGGGTCCTTAGGCTATTCTCCCTTTGTGATCTTCTATGGGAGACCACCCCCAGTGATAGAAAAGCTAAAGGGAGACACCAACAACTAGCTGACCAGGAGATTTCCCAGCACTTCCAGGCCTTGGGAAAAGTCTTCCACCATATCCCCAATAAACCTTGGAAAGGACACTCATTCCTTTGGGCAATTGTGTTCCTCCCTATTAGCCAGGAGATGAGGTATGGGTTAAAGATTAGGACAAAAAAAAAAAAAAAAAAAACACACTTCAGCCTTCATCCAGATTGGACAGGCCCTCATACAGTCATCCTGGCAACCCCTACTGATGTTAAAGTTATAGGTGTCATCCTTTGGATCCACCACACCAGAGTCAAGAAGGCAGCTACTTCCTGTCACGTGGATATCTCGAAAGCAGTTCAGGACCCCCAAAACCCCTCAAGGTCCGGTTACAAAGACAACCACCTTCACCCACAAAGGTTGCTGAACCCTGCTCTAGTCACTCTGGAAGCTGACTAGTCAATGCACGATGGAAGCTTGAGGATACAGCAATCAAAATATTGATTTTCATTGTCAACCCTGGCCTCTATCCCTAATCAGTATTATTGTTGTGCTCTTTGTTACAGGACCAACTAGACTCCTTGGCTGAGGTGGTTTTACAGAATAGGAAACGGCTAGACCTACTGACAGCTAAAATGGGAGGACTCTGCCTCTTCTAAAATGAAGAATGCTGCTCTTATGTAAACCAATCAGGAACAGTAAGGGACATGGTCAAACAACTAAGGGAATGAATCATGAACAGGGGAGAAGAACTAGCAAATTCCTGGGGTAATTGGAACGATATCTGGAGCTGGGCATTGTGGCTTCTCCCTTTAACCAATCCTCTCTTCATGTTCTTTGTGACACTCTTGTTTGGCCCTTATATCCTCAATGCTATTAGCCAGTTCATAATCTCTCGAATTAAATCCATAAATTTACAAATGGTAATATCTCAATATAGCCCCCTAAACAATGGAGTGCTCTGAATGACCTACCAAAACATGAGATGATGTTTTCTGCAATGAGTGATAGAGCATCAAGAAGGAGGAATGAAGAGGAAAAGTTAAAATTTTACATAACCTCCTGCTCCTTCTGCCTCTGTAACTCAGCTTGCTACTTGCAAAGTCTAGATTACAGGGGTCTCAGAAAGTGGGGACTCACAATACTAGGAACTGAAGCTTATCTCACTCACCCTTGTCCTGCTCTTTGCAATCGCCCAGCCCCTCCGAACCCACAAAGCCACTTAACGATGCCTGTTCATATATAAAAACTCTGTAACCCTTTGTTCGGTGCTTAGAGCCTGAAGTGTTAACTCCTCTAGTCCCGCTGGCTTAATAAACCTGAGTTCTCCAACTTTCTGAGTGTGGTGCTTAGTTTCTCGAGTACTGGTCTCTGCAACACTCAAACTCATGTCCATCAAGTCAGTGATGCCATTCAACCATCTCGTCCTCTGTTGTCCCCTTCTCCTCCCTCCTTCAATCTTTCCCGGCATCATGGTCCTTTTCAAGGACTCAATTCTTCACATCAGGTGGCCAAAAGATTGGAGTTTCAGCTTCAGCATCAGTCCTTCCAATGATTATTCTGGATTGATTTCCTTTAGGATGGACTGGTTGGATCTCCTTACAGTCCAAGGGACTCTCGGGAGTCTTCTCCAACACCACAGTTCAAAAGCATCAATTCTTTGGCACTTGGCTTTCTGTATAGTTCAACTCTCATATCCATACATGACTACTGGAAAAAGCATAGCTTTGACTAGACAGACCTTTGTTGGCAAAGGAAAAAGCAGAGACATTACTTTGGCATATTATATACAGATAAAGTTTATTTCATTTTACTGAGTGAATAAGCATGAGTTCTGTTACCTTTTTGAAGAAGAAAAACTGCTTCGGCGACTAAATCCAATGACAGAATTTCATAAGAATATGAAATCTCAGTTTAACACTTTTTGTTCATTATTCCTTTTGTACATCACTATCATAAATTTTCTTCCCCTAAATGTAGACTTTAACATATCGTGTGTTTCATAGCAATGCATTCCATTTTATTCCCTATAGGATCTCCTTCTTTATTTAGCTCAGTGTGCATACTGGTTACCAGTGCATTCTCAGTTGCTCAGTAGAGTCTGACTCTTTGCCATCCCATGGACTGTAGCCCACCAGACTCCTCTGTCTGTGGGATTTTTCAGGCAATAATACTTGAGGGGGTTACCATTTTCTACTCCAAGGGATCTTCTCGACCTAGGGATCCAACCCACAGTTTCTGCATCTCCTGCATTGCAGAGCGATTCTTTACCTGCTGAGTCATCATTATCAGGGTCACTAGAAAAACTGATCATCAATGCATGTCTCCAATGGTAGTCTAGGTGAAACACCAATTTCAATAAAAAGTTTGATGTAGTAATGTCTAGACTCTAAGATGACCCTAACTAAAATGAAGCACATATTTATACCAGATTTTAATTATGCAAATTATTTTTTCCTGCATATGTAAGATCGGTGTCCATATATAAAGGGGTTTATCATTGGTGTGAAGGATTGTTTGGTGTAATTGTATTTTATATTGATTTATCTTTCTTCTTCTACTTAAAAACTTACATTGTTAGCTACAAATATGATTCCTTCCATTTTCTAAATGAAATATCTTCCCAATTCTAAATTTTATCATAACCACTAAAAGATGTTGAATAAGCAATATAAATATCACGTATATATATATATATATATATGTTTATTTCCAAAGTCCAGCTCACTAGGGAGCTTAAATTCCTTCTGGTCCTGTGATTCACAGTCACAGATTTTTGAACAAACAGACATTTCCTTTTAACCTGGTATGATTACTTGGAACACATGTATGCCAGTTGTGGACTCATGTCAATGTATGGCAGAACCACTACAATATTGTAAAGTAATTGGCCTCCAATTAAAATAAATAAATTTATATTTAAAAAAAAAACCTCAATTGAATCACTTTTTAGTACAGTTATATGAAATAGATTTGAGTAACTGAGAAATTATTCAGTTCAGTTCAGTTGCTCAGTCGTGTCCGACTCTTTGCAACCCCATGAATTGTAGCACGCCAGGCCTCCCTGTCCATCACCAACTCCCAGAGTTCACTCAAACTCATGTCCATCGGGTCGGTGACACCATCCAGCCAACTCATCCTCTGTCGTCCCCTTCTTCTCCTGCCTCCAATCCCTCTCAGCATCAGAGTCTTTTCCAGTGAGTCAGCTCTTTGTGAGTAATTATTTATGGTATTCAAATACCAGAACAAATACCTAAAATGAGAAGCCATGCATTATTATAATTTCACTCAGTTCTATTCACTTGGATTACTTTATCAGTTTGTTGCTGCATAACAAGTTGTCCTAAAAGCAAATGGTTTAACATAATGTCTTTACTGTCCTTTAGGAATACACTTTGGGGATTTGATCTGAGTTCTGATAACCTCTTCTTCATGTGTCTACTGTCATTTGTCTGGCTCTATTTTGTGTTTTAAAGTCTTCTCCATGATGATGTGTGCAGTTATAGTGCTCTTCTGTTTTGAGCCATTTTACGCCATTTTTTTCTTTTTGTATACATAGGTTAGTCTTTAGTTTACAAGAAAAAAACTGAAATGATATTTCAGTATCAAATGGTATCAAATGTTAATTTCTTTATTTTAATTTCACTATTCCTATATCCATATATAACACATTGCTTTCTTCCTTGTTTAAAGAGATGTCTCCCAGTTTTATTCATGACTCAACCACATGGATTTTCCTTATTACCCTGAACCATATAAAACCAGAAGTTTTAAACTCTCATGCCTTGAGAGTAATTATATACAATAAACTGCCAGTTTTTAAAGTATCCTATTTGCTGAATTTGAAAAAATTGGCTGTACATACTACCTGGTTCATTTTTTAATGTTCAAAAATGCACAACAAATTTTAATTTCTTTGAAAAGTTATTGTTAATAATGTAATTGACCTGAGTCTCAGGTTTCCTTACTTCATAAGAAAAGTTGAGATGACAAATCCAAACTTCACGTGGATGCTGTGAAGAATGAATGAAATGTATAGAAACACTTTGCTGAGTCCTTTCTTTTAGAAAAGTCATTTCTGTTAGAAATATCGTTGGCTTTTCCAACTTAAGTTCAAGGTTAGATGTATATGTATGTGTATATGTGCCTGCATCTGTATACACCTTTCTCTGAAATAAATACACTCACACTTATATAGTCTCACTTGGAATCCCATCCCAAGTTGAAAATAAACTTGAGAGGAAGTTAGAGGGATGGAAGTGAAAAGAACAGATGCTTGAAATAACAGAAAATAGAAAGAATTTAGAAATTTTGGCAGAAAGCTTTTAAGCAGAATGTGTGCCCTTAATATTAATAATGATTTACGTTTCTCATTTTAAATTCTCAAGGACCTCACAGTTAGAACCATATTTACGTTTAGGCAATGAGAAATTCTCACTAGCAGCTAATGAGTTGGAATACCTCAAAAAGGACTTAATCGTCTCCTTCTGTTTAAGGTAGGATTTCACCGCAAAATACCTTTAGATAAGGGAAGCTTACCGATTGAATCAAAAGGTTTAAACTCAGCTCCAAGAACAATATCTGATTGGACACATATCTGTATTAGATTCCCCCGCAAGAGACACAGGTTCCATCCCTGGTTTGGGAACACTCCTTGGAGGAGGGCATGACAACTTACTCCAGTATTCTTGCCTGGAGAATCACCATGGACAGAGGAACCTGGAGGGCTATAGTACCTGGGGTCACAAAGAGTCAGACACCACTGAAGTGACTTAGCACGCATGTATGCTCTTGTAACAAATTACCACACTAGTGGCTTAAAACAAATACCTGTCTTAAAGTTCTATAACAAATTACCATGCTAGTGGCTTAAAACATATATGTATCTTAAAACTCTTCAAAAGTCGGAAATCTCACTGAGCTAAAATTATGATGTCTGCAGGACTGAGATCTTCCTGAACACTCCAGAGGACAATGTGTTTCGTTTGCTGTTTTACTTTTAGTGGCCACCAGCATTGCTTGGCTCGTGGTCTTTCCTCCATCTTCAAACCCAGGTGCAGAGCATTTAAAAATATCTATCTGACTCTAATTCTTCTTCCTTTCTCTTCCACATTTAGAGGATCACTGTGATTACATTATTCCAAGCTGAATATCCATGCTAATCTGATATCAAGATCAATTATTATCCACTTTATTCCATTTGCTAATATAATCTCAGGCTTCTCTGGTATCTCAGCTGGTAAAGAATCTGCCTGCAATATAGGAGATCCTGGTTCAATTCCTGGGTTGGGAAGATCCCCTGGAGAAGGGATAGGCTACCCACTCGAGTGTCTTCCTTGCCACCTAGATAGGATATTCAAAAGGTCTTGAGAATGGGGTGTGGTTATCTTTTGAGTATCTTATTCTGCCTACTAAAGTGTCTTTTCTCGGATATATATCATTTGATGTCACTCAAAAGTGCTTTTTAAAAAGATTACTTTAACTGGAGGATAATTATCATACAGTATTTTTGATGGTTTTGTGCCATATATCAGCATGAATCGGCCATAGGTACACATGTGTCCCGCCCATCCTGAACCCATCTCCCTTCCCACTCTATCCTTCTGGGTTGTCCCAGAGCACTGGCTTTGGGTGCCCTGCTTCATGAATGGATCTTGTACTGGTCATCTGTTTTATATACGGTAAGCTACATATTTCAATGCTATTCTCTCAAAACATCCCACCCTTGACTTCTCCCATTAAAAAAATCAAACAGAATTTACCTCTGCTCACAAAGTGAGTGAGATGTTCAAAATTACATACATGGAAGATTCTTGATGAAGACCTAAAACTGTTTATATCTGAATCTAACAGAATCATTTTCTTGCTATCCAGAGAACAACCCACAGCATCAAGAACACGTAGGACATTGTCAGAAATACAGAGTCCCTGGTACTTTGAATCAGACCTGCTGAATCATAATCTGCATTTGAATTATAGTCCTTGGTACTTTTTAAGAATAGTCAACTTAAGAAAGTGCTAGACTAGAATAAGTTTAATTCCTTTTCACTGATTGTATTTGAGGCAGTGAAAGGAGATAAGCCCAGGGATTACTTTGGAAGGAATGATGCTAAAGCTGAAACTCCAGTACTTTGGCCACCTCATGCGAAGAGTTGACTCATTGGAAAAGACTCTGATGCTGGGAGGGATTGGGGGCAGGAGGAGAAGGGGACGACAGAGGATGAGATGGCTGGATGGCATCACCGACTCGATGGACGTGAGTTTGAGTGAACTCCGGGAGCTGGTGATGGACAGGGAGGCCTGGCGTGCTGCACTTCATGGGGTCGCAAAGAGTCGGACACGACCGAGCGACTGAACTGAACTGAACTGAATTATTTGTATTGATGCTGTCCTATGCATTACATGCGTAGGATCCCTTTAAACACTGAAAAGCATGACCAGCTGCAAAGTCATCTCTGATTGAGAATCACTGCCATAGAACTTGTGAACTAATAGTGTTCTGATAATCAAGCCTCCCAATCAAGACTTTCTTGGTTTATACTTTTGAGCAGAACATTAAACCCCCCTGTGTCTCATGTCTGTAATGGAAAAGGAAGTACATAAGACTACATCACAGAATGAACTTGTATAAAAATTAAATTGGACAGTCCCTATAACGTGCTAAGTTTGGTTATGGTGTTTGTGCTGTGCTGTGTTTAGTTGCTCGGTCATGTCTGACTCTTTGTGACCCCATGGACTGTAGTCTGTCAGGCTCTTCTATCCGTGGTGACTCTCTAGGCAAGTTTATACTGGAGTGGGTTGCCATGCCCTCTTCCAGGGGATCTTCCCAACTGAGGGATCAAACCCAGGTCTCACACATTGAAGGCAGATTCTTTACTGTCTAAGCAACTACGTGTATAAAAATATCTACATTTGCAGAATTTAATAACAGAAACATTTTCCTGCTACCTAGACAAGGATATGCAGTGTTAAGAACATGTAGGATCTTGTTAGAAATGCACAGTCGCTGGTACTTTGAATCAGACCTGCTGAATCATAGTTTTCATTTCAACTATAGTTCTTGGTAATTTTTCAGAACAGTCAATTTTGAGAAATTCTGGACTAGGATAAATTGTATACCTTTTCACTGATGGTATTTGAGGCAGTATAGTTATAAGTATTGGGTACTGTCCTAGGCATTACATGTGTAGGACTCCTTTAGACCCTGAAAAATATCATCTGCTGCAAAGTCATCTTTGATTGCAAATCACTGCCATCACTTTTATGAAATAAAAGCATTCTGACAATCAAGACACCCAGTCCAGACTCCATTCCTTTCTTGGTCACACCTTGGAGCAGAGCATTAAACCCCTCTGTGTCTCATTTCTATAATGCAGAATGAAGTCATGATATACAAGAAGACTACATCACAGCATGAACTTCCATAAAAATTAAAGCAGACAATTCATATAATGTGCTATGAGACTATAGTGCATAAAATATCTATATTTGTCTCATAATTAAAAACATAATGATGTACTAAAGGACAGCTCTTAACTTCTGATATAAGCATAAAAATCCTAACTGAGTTGGCAATAATGTCAGGGAGCCAAGGAGTGTAGTGCCTAAGGTTTTATATGAAAGGACAAAGTTGTCACACTCATAAAATATTTTTTAGAATTATCAGGAATTATGTGTTCACCACTAGTGAAAACTTGAAAGATCTGAGGGACTTAGTTAAGTGAGAATTCTTAACCTTAGACTTTGAGGAAATTTTAGCTCAGGCTGGGATAAGTTGCTGGGGTGGTTTAGACCTCTGGACACAGGAGAAATAAGGAGAAGGAGCAATAAAAACAGAATTCACCTGCCTTGTAAACTGATCTCTAAGGAACAAAGAATGAACTGGAAAATTTTCCTTTCTGTCCAGACCACTGTCCCCCAGGGAAATCAGGTACAGAGTATGGGTGTTACGGCAGAAAGATGCTTAATGAGAAGCCAGGTGAGCTATAAAATCTCTCTGCTGTGGTCCCCTCAGCCTGAGAAGTGTTGGATGCTACAGGACATGTTTCCTTTGAAAACTTGAGTTTGGCTGGAAAATCAGTCCTGTACTCCCTTCAGCTGTCTTGTGTGGACAGTGCTTCAGTCTCTATTATCAACCCTCCAGGAGGCATTTGAACTTCCACACAAAGACCTTTCTTTCAGTTCCCATCTAGGTGAGTCTGAGAGCCCAAAGCCACTGTGGGAGAGAAATACAATGCAAACCTTGAACATTTATCTGAGGTCACCTGTGATTCAAACCAGTCTAGCTCAGATACCAGAGATTAGTGTGGTAGTTTGCTATCCTGATTATTGTGTGTGCATGCTCGTTCATTCAGTCATGTTAGACTCTTTGCAACTCCATGGACTGTAGCCTGCTAGGCTCCTCTGTCCTTGGAATTTTTCGGGCAAGAATACTGGAGTGGGTTGCCATTTCCACCTTCAGGGGATCTTCCCAACCCAGAGATTGAACCTGAGTCTCTTGTATCTCCTGCATTGGCAGTTGATCTTTTTTCACTAGCACCACTCATGAAACCCTACTTCATAAAAAAAAAAAAAAAAAGTATTTACTTAGGACTAAAAGAGAAGTAAGGGCTTCACAGATGGTGCTAGTGGTAAAGAATCTGCTTGGCAATGCAGGAGACATAAGAAACATGGCTTTGATCCCTGCGTCAGGAAGATTCCCTGGAGGAGGGCATGGCAACCCACTTCAGGATTCTTGCCTGGAGAATCCCATGGACAGAGGAGCCTGGTGGGCTACAGTCCACAGGCTTGCAAAGAGTCGGACACTACTGAGTGACTGAGCAGGCCTGCAAAAGAGAAGCAAAGATTGACCTCAGTAAGGTAAGCTCAGTGTTGCCAATTAAATGATAAAAATGGAAGTCCAAGTAGAAGAGAGAATGGGAGGCATAAAGTGTTTCCAGTAAAATTTGAACATAAACCTAATGACAATATGAAGTAACAAGAGTAGAGAAATAAGTTATTAGATGTGGACAGATGTACGTGAAGTAAGGATTTTTTATAAGATGGGTCATATTTGACTGTTCCCATATTAATGAGTAAGATCTGAACAAAGGGCTTCATGAAAATATATCCCTGCAAACATATGTATGCAATGGCTGATTCATGTTGGTGTAGGGCAGAAACCAATACAATATTGTAAAGTAATCATCCTCCAATTAAAAACAAATCAATTAAAAAAAGATTCTTGACAGATAGAAACCTTCTCTTTTTTGTAATGTTCAGTCACTCAGTCTTGTCTGCCTCTTTGTAACCCCATGGACTGTAACCTGCTGTCTCCTCTGTCCATGAGATTCTCCAGGCAAGAATACTGGAATGGGTTCCCATTTCCTCCTCCATGGGATCATTCCTACCCAGGGATCAAATCCACATTTCCTGTGTCTCCTGCATTGCAGGCAGATTCTTTACTCACTGGGCAATCGAGAAAGACCTTTGCTGAAAAGTTTTATATACATTCTCATATAGAAAGAGCTGGAAATGAGTGAGCACACACAAACACACATATACACATATATATTTATCTCTGTGTTACACATTTACTCTGTTGATCAAAAATTGTCTGTGAGAACCCTTTGTAACTTTGCTCACATTATTCAAAATGAATTAGAGGCTTTATTTTCTTTCCACAAAATGCTTGCCATTTAGTTATTTTATGTATATATAGATGTATTTGTGAGAATGCTTGGAAATTTATGTGGTCAGTCATATGGTGTTCTCTCCATTGCTTTTTATATTTTTTATTGAATGAATTGAGCTGTCACTGTAATATTCTTCGCTTGACAATACTTGCTTTAAAAACATGCCAGTGATTCTTTTCCTGCATGTTTTTTAGTGCTAATTAATCACTTATTATGGGCTTCCTAGGTGACACTAGTGGTAAAGAACCCACCTGCCAGTGCAGCAGACATAAGAGAAATAGCTGGATCCCTGGGTCTGGAAGATGCCCTGGAGGAGGGCATGGCAACCCACTCCAGTATTCATGCCTGGAGAATCCCATGGAAAGAGGAGCCTGGTGGGCTGTGGTCCATAGGGTTTCTTTGGCAATTTAACATTGAATTAGTGATCAATGTTGGTATCATTAAATTATTACTGTTCAGGTCTTTATGAAACTTAGTTATAGATATTAATTCAATCTTGTTACATTTGGTTATTTTAAAACCACTACCACTTAAGCTAGCTTTATTCTCAGTAACATTGTCCCACATCTGCTTGGTTTCTTTTAAACTTTTCTTTCTATATTAGGTACAAACCCCTATTCATACACTTTTCTACAAATGTATGAATAGAATCCCATGCACATCACAGATACTCTTGATTCAGTGCCGTCTTTTTTCCCCCTACCTTTCCTTTACTGGTCAATAATGCCCCAGGGATTTTCTTCCAGTCAACCAATATCCAATGCAATATAGGTTCATTATTTCAATAGCTGTTTAGTATTTCATAAGGAGCTGTGCTACTCACACTGAAGACTGTCTTTCCTAATCTTTCTCTTCAAGTTGTTATTATATCATTCCTACAAAAATATTTGAGATTGTTAAGTTTAAACTGTGTTTCTAAGCAAGAGCAACTCTGTTTCCCTGGGAACACTGAACAATGCTTGTAGAAATATCTGTCTGTTACTCTGGGAACAGAGGGTGGAGGCCAGGGATGCTCTAGGCATCCTGCAAGTCACAGGATAGACTCCACCCCAGAGAGCAACCTGTCTGAGAATGTCAACAGTGTTGAGACTGAGAAGCCTCCAGGTAAAGAACTTCTGTACTTTTAATATCTGTGCCGTTGTTCGGATGGTTTTCCCAACAGTTTAACAGCTTAAATTTCTGTCTGCAAATACAGATAGTGCACCTGTGCTCCCTGTTTCAAAGCACCACTGTAAACTGTGTGACAACTCTGTAAGTATTTCCCCAGATGGATGGTTGTGAGAAAGTGTTCTTTCCTTAACTGTTATTGAGATTGATAAAAAATTAATACCTTGAATTGTCATTTTGATGTGTTGATTTTATTATTATATGCCCACATAATATAAACCTCTTATTCTACCACTACCAGCTTTTGAAATGATTTTTAAGAATTGTTGTTTCTCAGTTGACCTTTTTGGGACTGTTTTGCCATAAAAATGCTTTTTCATTTTAGTTAGTAAAATACGTCATCTTATGCTGGATTTCTTCCTTTAAGGCAGTTCAGCACACTTATGGATTTTAGTGTGTAGTTTTCTAGATATTCACCTAGAATCCATGGGATTCTGGAATGGCTTGCATTCCCTCCTCCAGGGGATCTTCCTGACCCAGGAATTGAACTTGTCTCTCTTATGCGTCCTGCATTGGCAGGCAGGTTCTTTACCACTAGAGCCACCTGGAAAGCCCCTGTTTCTATATAAGTGCACATATATTCACATATCTTTCTGAAAGTACAATAGTGACCATAGAAGTTGAAGTCTCTTTTTTGCATTGTCATGGTGAAGTAATAGTACAATGAACATCTATTATAATATAAATTCTTCAGGCATGAATCCTATGAAAAAATTTATTCAGGACAAAAGGATGGATTGACATGGTATCTGTAGAATTTACAGAGTATAGTGTGAAAAGCCTTTTGCATGTTGAACAAAGACCAGAATAGCATTGGGGTATGCTCATCAGATTTATTTTAAATATATGATAGTACTTAAACTCCAAGAATAACAAATACATGATGCCCCATAAGGAAACTGGGAAAGAGCTTGCCTCATTCCCTATAGAACAGTAAAAAATTGGTCAAAGAAATGGAAAAGTTTTTGGGAAAATGTCTTCTATTGTTTTATATAAAACATGTTTAGCTTTTGTTGTTTTTCTTTGGATATTCATTTTTGTTGGCTTATTTATTTTGCCCATTTTTCTTTTGGGGTAGTCAACTATTTCAGGTTTATTTCATTATAAAAGTATAACTGTTTCTGTCAAGGAAAACATGTATTTTTCTTTTTGAAAATTATTTTTCCTGGGAGTCAAGTATAGATAACTGGAATTGGAATGTTGTGAAACAAAGTAAGCTCTAATTCATCACATAGTCTCAGGGACCATTCAGTTCAGTTCAGTTCAGTCGCTCAGTCGTATCCGACTTTTTGTGACCCCATGAACTGCAGTACGCTACACCTCCCTGTACATCACCAACTCCCGGAGTTCACTCAGACTCATGCCCATCGAGTCGGTGAGGCCATCCAGCCATCTCATCCTCTGTCATCCCCTTCTCCTCTTGTCCCTAATCCCTCCCAGCATCAGAGTCTTTTCCAATGAGTCAACTCTTCGCATGAGGTGGTCAACGTACTGGACCATTGCTAAGTCACTCTGTGCGACCCCATAGACGGCAGCCCACCAGGCTCCCCCGTCCCTGGGATTCTCCAGGCAAGAACACTGGAGTGGGTTGCCATTTCCTTCTCCAGTGCATGCAAGTGAAAAGTGAAAGTGAAGTTGCTCAGTCGTGTCTGACTTTTAGCGACCCCATAGACTGCAGCCCACCAGGTTCCATGGGATTTTCCAGGCAAGAGTACTGGATTGGGGTGTGATTTAGAGCTTATTAAATCTTTTACCCTCTAACGTCTATTTCATTTCCCTCTCTTCTCTCTCTCCCCTGCCTCTCTTTCACACACACACACATACGTTTTATATTTCTCTAAATATAAAGCTGAAAGTGATCATAAACACGAACCCCAAGTTTATTGGTCTCTGGGCAAGCTATGAACTGGAATTTCTGGGTACCATTTATACATTCTGTAGGAGAAAGATGATCTGACATGATCAGCTTGAGTTATAATGGTATATGGTGTGAGCAGGGTGGTTCTGGGTGAGAAATCCATAGTATGAACATCGGCCAGGAAGACGTGGTGTGAGCATGTGTGTGTGAGTGTGTGTGTCTGTGAGTGTGTGCTTATGCCTTGAGAATAGTTCTTTTTAAAGTGGAGGCACATGGACTCATCTATTAAGGTGCCTTATCACAGAGCCCAGATCTCAGTCAGCAGAAGGTACTAAGGATGAGAGATTTTTTAATTCACAGGATGCTTTTGCACTAAATTCATAAAGTGCAAGGAACAGCCATTTTCATTAGGTCCTTTGTAGTGACCATTCCCTCAGGCACATTTTTCTCTTGATATCATACTAGATCTTTCTCTCCCTTTCTTGAGCTATCTGTTCAATTATCACCTTGATTGCTGGCCTTACCTGAACACTCAATACATGTAAATACCTCCTACTGCTCTGACTCTGCGACCCCATAGATGGCAGCCCACCAGGCTCCCCCATCCCTGGAATCTCCAGGCAAGAACACTGGAGTGGGTTGCCATTTCCTTCTCCAATGCATGAAAGTGAAAAGTGAAAGTGAAGTCATTCAGTCGTGTCTGACCCTCACTGACCCCACAGACTGAAGTCTTCCAGGCTCCTCCTTCCATGGGATTTTCCAGGCAAGAGTACTGAAGTGGAGTGGCATTGACTTCTCCATACCTCTTTTGTATCTAGTTTTGTTTTCTTCATAGCAACTCTTATTACTTTACATATTATACTATATTTGCATATCATCTTTTGCCATCACTGGATTGTGAAAACTTCCAGCTTTCAGCACCATATATATGTTACTTTTTTTGTTTGGGGAGACTTGCCAGGTGGCTCAGTGATAGAGAATCTGTCTGGCAATGAAGGAGAGGCATTTCATCCCCTGGGTTGAGAAGATCACCTGGAGAAGGAAATAGCAACCCATTCCAGTATTCTTGCCTGGCAAATCCCATGGACAGAGGAGCCTGGAAGGCTACATAGAGTCTGGGGATCTCAAAAGTGTCAGATCCAGCTTAACAACTAAACAAGATGTGTTTTGAACATGGTTGACCCTCAATATATATTCTTCAAATGTATGAACATATTTATCATTCAGTTCAGTCGCTCAGTCGTGTCTGACTCTTTGCAACCCCATGAATTGCAGCACACCAGGCCTCCCTGTCCATCACCAACTCCTGGAGTTCACTCAAACTCACATCCATCGAGTCAGTGATGTCATCCAGCCATCTCATCCTCTCTTGTCCCCTTCTCCTCCTGCCCCCAATCCCTCCCAGCATCAGAGTACTTTCAAATGTGTCAACTCTTCGCATGAGGTGGCCAAAGTAATGGAGTTTCAGCCTTAGCATCATTCCTTCCAAAGAACACCCAGGACTGATGTCCTTTCAAATGCACTGGTTGGCTCTCTTTGCAGTCCAAGGGACTCTCAAGAGTCTTCTCCAACATCACAGTTCAATAGCATAAATTCTTCAGCACTCACATTTCTTCACATCCAACTCTCACATCCATACACGACCACTGGAAAAACCACAGCCTTGACTAGACGGACCTTTGTTGGCAAAGTAATGTCTCTGCTTTTCAATATGCTATCTAGGTTGGTCATAACTTTCCTTCCAAGCAGTAAGTGTCTTTTAATTTCATGGCTGCAATCACCATCTGCAGTGATTTTGGAGCCCCAAAAAATAAAGTCTGACACTGTTTCCACTATTTCCCCATCTATTTCCCATGAAGTGATTGGACCAGATGCCATGATCATAGTTTTCTGAATATTGAGCTTTAAGCCAACATTTTCACTCTCCTCTCTCACTTTCATCAAGAGGCTTTTTAGTTCCTCCTCAATTTCTGCCATAAGGGTGGTGTCATCTGCATACCTGAGGTTACTGATATTTCTCCCAACAATCTTGATTCCAGCTTGTGCTTCTTCCAGCTCAGCATTTCACATGATGCAGACTGCATATTAGTTAAATAAGCAGGGTTACAATATACGGCCTTGATGTACTCCTTTTCCTATTTGGAACCAGTTTGTTGATCCATGTCCAGTTTTAACTGTTGCTTCCTGCCCTGCATATAGGTTTCTCAAGAGGCATGTCAGGTGGTCTGGTATTCCCATCTCTTTCAGAATTTTCCACAATTTATTGTGATTCACACAGTCAAAGGCTTTGGCATAGTCAATAAAACAGAAATAGATTCTGGAACTCTCTTGCTTTTTTGATGATCCAGAAGATTGTGATGGCTGGATGGCATCACTGACTCAATGGATGTGAGTTTGAGTGAACTCTGGTAGTTGGTGATGGACAGGGAGGCCTGGCGTGCTGCAATTCTTAGGGTCATAAAGACTTGGACATGACTGAGCGACTGAACTAAACTGAAGTGAGCAGATGTTGGCAATTTGATCTCTGGTTCCCCTGCCTTTTCTAAAACCAGCTTGGATATTTGGAAGTTCATGGTTCAGGTATTGCTGAAGCCTGGCCTGGAGAATTTTGAGCATTACTTTACTAGCGTGTGAGATGAGTGCAATTATGCGGAAGTTTGAGCATTCTTTTATATTGCCTTTCTTTGGGATTGGAATGAAAACTGACCTTTTCTAGCCCTATGGCCACTGCTGAGTTTTCCAAATTTGCTGGCATATTGAGTGTAGCACTTTCACAGCATCATCTTTCAGGATTTGAAATAGCTCAACTGGAATTCAATCAACTCCACTAGCTTTGTTCATAGTGACGCTTTCTAAGGCTCACTTGACTTCACATTCCAGGACGTCTGGCTCTAGGTGAGTGATCACACCATCATCATTATCTGGGTCATGAAGATATTTTTTGTACAGTTCTTCTGTGTATTATTGCCACCTCTTCTTAATATCTTCTGCTTCTGTTAGGTCCATACAATTTCTGTCCTTTTTTGAGCCCATCTTTGCATGAAATGTTCCCTTGGTATCTCTAATTTTCTTGAAGAGATCTTTAGTCCTTCCCATTCTGTTGTTTTCCTCTATTTCTTTGCATTGATCGCTGAGGAAGGCTTTCTTATCTCTCCTCGCTATTCTTTGGAACTCTGCATTCAGATGCTTATATCTTTCCTTTTATCCTTTGCTTTTTGCTTCTTTTCTTTTCACAGCTATTTGTAAGGCCTCCCCAGACAGCCATTTTGCTTTTTTGCATTTATTTTCCATGGGGATGGTCTTGATCCCTGTCTCCTGTACAATGTCATGAACCTCCATCCATAGTTCATCAGGCACTCTATAAGATCTCGTCCCTTAAATCTATTTCTCACTTCCACTGTATAATCAAAAGGGATTTGATTTAGGTCATACCTGAATGGTCTAGTGGTTTTTCCTACTTTCTTCAATTTAAGTCTGAATTTGGCAATAAGGAGTTCATGGTCTGAGCCACAGTCAGCTCCTGGTCTTGTTTTTGCTGACTGTATAGAGCATCTTCATCTCTGGCTGTAAAGAATATAATCAATCTGATTTCCGCATTGACCATCTGGTGATGTCCCTGTGTAAAGTCTTCTCTTGTGTTGTTCCATGAGGATGTTTGCTATGACCAGTGCATTCTCTTGGCTAAATTCTATTAGCCTTTACCTTGCTTCATTCCATATTCCAAGGCCAAATTTGCCTGTTACTCCAGGTGTTTCTTGATTTCCTACTTTTGCATTCTAGTCCCCTATAATGAAAAGGACGTCTTTTTTGGGTGTTAGTTCTAAAAGGTCTTGGAGGTCTTCATAAAAACGTTCAACTTCAGCTTCTTCCGCATTACTGGTTGGGGCATAGACTTGGATTACTGTCATATTGAATGGTTTGCCTTGGAAACGAACAGAGATCATTCTGTCGTTTTTAAGATTGCATCCAAGTACTGCATTTCGGACTCTTTTGTTGACCATGATGGCTACTCCATTTCTTCTAAGGGATTCCTGCCCACAAGTGGGTATAATGGTCATCTAAGTTAAATTCACCCATTCCAGTCCGTTTTAGTTTGCTGATTCCTAGAATGTTGACGTTCACTCTTGCCATCTCTTGTTTGACCACTTCCAATTTGCCTTGATTCATGGACCTGACATTCCAGGTTCCTATGCAATATTGCTCTTTACAGCATCAGACCTTGCTTCTATCACCAGTCACATCCACAGCTGTGTATTGTTTTTGCTTTGGCTCCATCCCTTCATTCTTTCTGGAGTTATTTCTCCATTGATCTCCAGTAGCATATTGGGAACCTACTGACCTGGGGAGTTCCTCTTTCAGTATCCTATCATTTTGCCTTTTCATACTGTTCATGGGGTTCTCAAGGCAAGAATACTGAAGTGGTTTGCCATTCCCTTCTCCAATGGACCACATTCCGTCAGACCTCTCCACCATGACCTGTCCGTCTTGGGTGGCCCCACATGGGATGGCTTAGTTTCATTGAGTTAGACATGGCTGTGGTCTGTGTGATTAGATTGACTAGTTTTCTGTGATTGTGGTTTTTATTTATTTTTTTTTTAATTTTATTTTTTAACTTTACAATATTGAATTGGTTTTGCCATATGTCAAAATGAATCTGCCACAGGTATACACATGTTCCCCATCCTGAACCCTCCTCCCTCCTCCCTTCCTGTACCATCCGTCTGGGTCTTCCCAGTGCACCAGCCCAAAGCATTCAGTATCGTGCATTGAACCTGGATGGCGACTCATTTCATATATGATATTATACATGTTTCAATGCCATTCCCCAAAATCATCCCACCCTCTCCCTCTCCCACAGAGTCCAAAAGACTGTTCTATACATACATTTCTGTTTGCCTGCATGCATGTTAAGTGGCTTCAGTTGTATCTGATCTTTGTGACCATATGGACTGTAGCACACCAGGCTCCTCTGTTCATGGGATTCTCCAGGCAAGAATACTGGAGTGGCTTTCATTCCCTCCTCCAGGGGATCTTCCTGACCCAGGAATTGAACCTGCCTCTCTTATGCCTCCTGCCTTGGTAGACAGGTATTTTTTTTTTTTTACCACTAGTGCCACCTGGAAAGGCCTTGTTTCCATATAAGTACACATATATTCACATATCTTTCTGAAAGTACAATAGTAATTAGCCTCCATTAAAATAAATAAATTTATATTAAAAAAAGAAAAGCAATAGGTGTATACCTGTGGCGGATTCATTTTGATATTTGGCAAAACTAATACAATTATGTAAAGTTTAAAAATAAAATAAAAATAAAATAAAATGTATATATAAAAAAAACAATAATAGGAATGAAAAGAGAAAAACAACTACAGATATGTACAGATTGTGATAATAAAAGGATATTATGGAAAAAAAAATAGTGACCATGGCAGTTGAAGTCTCTGATGATTAGGATTTTGCATTGTCATGGTAAAGTAATAATACAATGAACATCTAATATAATATAATATAACATCTTCAGGCATGAATCCTATGAAAAAATTTATTCAGGACAAAAGGATGGATTGACATGGTGTCAGAGTATAGTTTGAAAAGCCTTTTGCATGTTGAACAAAGACCAAAATAGCATTGGGGTATGCTCATCAGATTTATTTTAAAAATATGACAGTGCTTAAACTCCAAGAATAACAAACACACGATGCCCCATAAGAAAACTGGGAAAGAGCTTCCCTCATTCCCTATAGAACAGTAAAAAATTGGTCAAAGAAATGGAAAAGATTTTGGGAATCTTTCTTCTATTGCTTTATATAAAACACGTTTAGCTTTTGTTGTTTTCCTTTGGATAGTCATTTTTGTTGGTGGCTCAGATGGTAAAGCATCTGCCCACGATGAGGGAGACCTGGGTCAAGAAGATCCCCTGGAGAAGGAAATGGCAACCCACTCCAGTATTCTTGCCTGGAAAATTCCGTGGATGGAGGAGTCTTGTGGGCTACAGTCCATGGGGGTAGCAAAGAGTCGGACACGACTGAGAGACTTCACTTCACTTTATTTACTTTGCCTGTTTTTCTTTTGGGGTAGTCAAATATTTCAAGTTTCATTCATTATAAAAGTATAACTGTTCTGTCAAGGTAAACATGTATTTTTCTTTTTGAAAATTATTTTTCCTGGTCATCAAGTAGAGATAACTGGAATTGAAAAGTTGCCAAACAAAGGAAGGTTTAATTCATCATGTAGTCTCAGGGACTATTAGAGCTTGTTAAATCTTTTACCCACTAATGTCTATTTCATTTCCCTCTCTTCTCTCTCCCTCCGCCTCTCTTTCACACATGCACATACTTTTTATATTTCTTTAAATACAAAGCTGAAAGTGATCATAAAAATTAACCCCAAGTTTATTGGTCCATGGGCAGTCTGTGAACTGGAATTTCTGGGTACCAATTATACATTCTGCAGGAGAAAGATGATCTGACATGGTCAGCTTGAGTTATAATGGTATATGGTGTAAGAAGGGTGGTTCTGGGTGAGAAATGTGTGGTAGGAACATATCGCAGGAGGACATGGTGTGAGAGTGTGTGTGAGCTTGTGCCTTGAGAGCAGTTCTTAAAGCAGAGGCACTTGGACTCGTATGTTAAGGTGCCCTATATCACGGACCCCAAACCTCAGTCAGCAGAAGGTACTAAGGATGGGAGATGCTATAATTCACAGGATGCTTTTGCAACTAAATTCATAAAGTACAAAGAACAAGCATTTTCCTTAGGCCTTTTGTAGTGGCCATTCCTTCGCCAGGCACATATTTCTCTTGATATCATACTACATCCTTCCCTACCTTTCTTGAGCTCTCTGTTCAACTCTCACCTTGTTTGCTGGCCTTACCTGAACACTCAGGACATGAAAATACCTCCTACTACTCTCTTTTATATCTAGCTTTGTTTTCTTCACACCAACTGTTATTACTTGACAAATTATATTTATACATCATCTTTCACCATCACTGGATTGGACACTTTTGTTTTTCAGCACCATCTATTGGTTTCCTGTATTTGTTTGGAGGGACTTGACAGGTGGCTCAGTGGTAGAGAATCTATCTGGCAATGCAGGAAAGGCGGGTTCAATCCCTGGGTAGAGAAGATCACCCGGAGAAGGAAATGGCAACCCATTTCAGTATTCTTGCCTGGAAAATCCCATGGACAGAGGTGCTTGGCAGGCTACATACAGTCCGGGGAGTCTCAAAAGTGCCAGATCCGGATTAGCGACTAAACAATATGTGCTTTTGAACATGGTTGACACTAAATATACATTCTTCAAATGTATGAAAGTATTTCTCATTAAAACTGTAGAATGCATGATTTTCTTTGGGAATATGCTGAGAAGGGGTCAAAAATGCCCAGGTAGAGATGAAATAGAACTTTTCTAAACACAAGATATTAAAATTAATTTATTGAGAGCAAAATAGAAATTGCACTATGTGAGTAATGCCAATTTGTGTGAAAATTACTCATGTTATTTTCGTTTTTCCTCGTAGTCACCTCCACCACATGGAACCAGGTAACAATACACAATTTTCTGAATTTTTTCTTCTGGGATTCTCAGAAGATCCAAAATTGCAGCCCCTTATCTATGGGCTTTTCCTCTCCATGTACCTGATCACTGTGTTTGGAAACCTGCTCATCATCCTGGTCACCATCTCTGACTCCCACCTTCACACCCCCATGTACTTCTTCCTCTGCAACTTGTCCTTTGTAGACATCTGCTTCACCTCCACCACTATGCCTAAGATGCTGCAGAATATCGAGAACAAGAGCAAAGTCATAACATATGAAGGCTGCATCGTCCAGGTGTATTTTTACATATTCTTTGCAGGAGTAGATGACTTCCTCCTGACAGTGATGGCCTACGACCGCTTTGTGGCCATATGCCAGCCCCTGCACTACACAATCATCATGAACCCTCGGCTCTGTGGACTGCTGGTATTGGTGTCCTGGATGATGAGTGCTATGTATTCCTTGTTACAAACTTTAATGGCCTTGCAGTTGACCTTCTGTACAGAGGTGGAAATTCCCCACATTTTTTGTGAACTCAATCAGATGGTCCAACTTGCCTGTTCTAACACCTTTCTTAATGACATGGTGATGTATTTGGCATCAGTGCTACTAGCTGGTGGGCCGTTTGCTGGTATCCTTTACTCTTACTCTAAGATAGTCTCTGCCATACGAAGAATCTCATCGACTCAGGGAAAGTTTAAAGCATTTTCCACTTGTGCATCTCATCTCTCAGTTGTCTTTTTATTTTATTGTATGAGCCTAGGAGTGTACCTTAGCTCTGCTGCTACACACAGCTCACACTCAAGTGCAATAGCCTCCGTGATGTACACTGTGGTCACACCCATGCTGAACCCCTTCATCTACAGTCTGAGGAACAATGACATAAAGAGGGCTCTGAAGAGAGTCTATGGAATAGTAGCTATAAAAAGGCCAATTGTCCTGGGGCAGATGAAGTGCCCTTGACTGCATTTCTCAAAGCCTGAGAATCATTAATTGTGACACTTTCCTCAGTGTGGAATAAAAATTGCTCCTTCTACTTATTTCCTTGGATATCCATTTTTATAAAAATTCAACTTTTCTAATGTTAAGTTTAAAAATAAAATAAAATTAAAAAAAAAAAATTCAACTTTTCTAAACAATCTTGGTTACTCACTTCATTAAAGATTCTTTTCATTCAATCATTTAGGTATTTTTTTTTTAAGTTGTGCTTTTTCCTACTTCAAAATTTTCCAAACTTTGAATATAAAATATTTGGACATTTCTATTTTTTATGGAGTGACACGAGGAATAATACTTTCTTAAATGACAAATGTCATCCTGAGTAATTTTTGCCTTGCTCTGGAAAAAAAATGTCATGAGATATATTACTAATGTAAAAAAGTATACAAGTGAAAACCAAGGCAATTTATATAATTTAATAAAAGGGTTGACTGAATCAGAGGGTGTGGAGCTATGGATAAGGAGGGTTGATTGCAATGTTACAGGCAGATTTTCAATTGCACAAGGTGCCATTGCTCCAAACTCTGCATTATTCAAGGGTAAATCTTTCTATATGTATAGCGTGTGTATATATCTCATGATCAAAGATGACTCACTAGAGAGCTTGACTGCCTATCCAGTCATGTGGTTCAGTTCACAATTTGTGCAAACATGTTTGCCAATATCCTGCTTACCTGGGAGGAAACTGCAATGGAATAACTTTTTAATATAATTTTCTGTAATACAATTAAAAAGCAGTAGTGAATGCTATCTTTAAATATCAGAATCAATGCATAGTATGAGATTATTGAAGTTGATCTCAGTTCTATACCATTTTTAATTTTATTCAGTTACTTTTTGCTGCATAACCATTCATCCTAACAGTAACTGCTCTAATATGATGTTTTTATTATCAAATGAGATTTAATATTAAAGAGTTGTTCTGATCTCTGCTGGATTTCTCATGAGTCTATGTTTCTCATCAATTCTATATCTTGGAACTCTAAAGCTCATCCATAAGGTTGTATGGAGCCAGGTAGCAATTATTTTTTTCATTAATATATGATAGTCTACTCCATTTTTTGTGTAATTTAATCTTATGCTTATGTATGTGTCCTCAGTGGTGTCTGATCTTTGTGACCCCAGGAACTGTAGCTCATCAGGCTCCTCTGTCCATGGGATTCTCCAGGCAAGAATACTGGAGTGGGTTGCCATTTACCCTTCTGGGGATTTTTGTGATCCTGGGATCGAACCTACATCTCCTGCATCTCCTGCATTGGCAGGTGGATTCTTAACCACTGAGCCCCCTGGGAAGCCCCAATTTTAACCTTATAGCTTGTGCGGAAAAGTTTATCATCGGTGACATCAGTATTACGGTGGCAGAAGACACTCCCTTTGTTTCTCCCCTCAATCTACAACTTGTAGATAACATCATTTATAAATAAAGTTTTTTTTTTTTCTACCCAACACATCGGGACACCAGAGATACACACAGTTGTACATCTGAAGGTGAGCGGATTTTTCACATGGAGGAAGTGGAGCCAGGGGAACAGCAGAGGCAGTGATGCTGATCCCAGCCCATGGCTGAGGCAGCTAAGCTCACAGCCCCAGAGCACCTGGGAGTCCCACTGGAGGTGGTGCCCGTAACCCTGGCCTCCAGGATGCAGTGGCACATGCAGCCCCAGGGAACCAGATATCAGTGGGGGTGGGGGGGGCTCAAGCAAGGTCACCCTGCATGTGGTAAGAGCAACTACCACTCTGGGAACCCCCAGCAAAGATGCCAGCCACATCAGGGACACTGACAACACCAGGTCACCAGTGATGCTGGCGGCACAAACATTGATGGGAAGGACAATGACAATGCCTCTGGAAGAGGCCATGAAATGCAAAAAATGTAGTTCCTCAAATATAGCCAGGAGCAGCTCATGTGAAACAAGCCAAAAACTTGTGCCACAAAGTCACTTAATTAATGCATATATATGAAATTTAGAAAGATGGTAACGATAACCCTGTATGAGAGACAGCAAAAGAGACACAGATGTATAGAACAGTCTTTTGGACTCTGTGGGAGAGGGAGAGGGTGGGATGATTTGGGATAATGGCTTTGAAATATGTATAATATCATATATGAAATGAAAAAGTAAATAAATAAATAAATGAACTACCCCCCCCCCAAAAAAAAAATGAAAATGCAGAAGGACCTCTGTTAGCAATCTGTTGAATTGTTAGAATCAAAGTATACAAGGCTTTACCTATAAAAGAAAACTGCTCCTTCAAATGCACGGACAGAGGAGCAAACCACTGAGCACCATGAAAAACCACGGTAACATGGAATCACAAAGAGAAAACGACAGTTTTCCATGAACTAATTCAACGTCATGTAAGATTGTGATCAAGCAAGTGGAGAATTCAAGATAGTGTCATGAAGAAGCTCAACAAGCTAGAAGAAAACTCACAAAGACACATCAGTTAGCTGAGAAATAAAAATAATGAACATAAGGAACAGTTTCTAAAATAATGAAAGCTCTCAAACATAAGTAAACAGAAATTCTGGTGCTGAAGAACTCAGTAATTGAGATGAAGGATGAATTGCAAAGCACTGGAAGTGGAGGGAGTAGAGAGATAGTGAGTTCAAAGGTAGAATGATTCAGGTAGATGTGAGGACAGAACTAAGAATTTTTTTTTAATGAAGATATTCTCTGAGAAACTTCTGACTCTACTAGAACAGGTAAGAAGGATACTGGGTATCTCAAAAGCAGAAGAGAGGGAGAAAGGATCAGAGAGATTATGTACAGAAATAATAGCTGAGAATTTTCCAAGTGTGGGGAAGGAACCAAATGCACACATCCACAGAGGTATAATAGGACACATAAATGTTTCAATGCAAAAGACCTTCTCCAACACACACGTATAAAACTGAAAAGTCAATGAACGAAAAGACTTCCCTGGTGGTGCAGTAAGCAAGAATCTGCCTGCCAAGGTGGGAACAGGTACTGGGGGTGATGCCTTGTCTGGAAAGATTCCACATGCCACAAAGTAACTAAGCCAGGGCACCACAACTACTGAGCCTGTACTGTAGAGCCTGTGCTCTGCAGCAAGAGAGGTCACCACAGTGAAGAGTAGCGTCCCCACCTCTGCAACAGGAGAAAGCCCCCGCAAAGCAAGGAAGACTTGGTGCAGTCAGAAATACAGCAAATAAATAAAGAAAATTTTTTTAAAAGTCAGTGAAAGAATGCTGTTTTTATATACTAATATCTATCTATCTATCTCTCTCTTTATATATATGGCAATCAACAAAGACCTAGGGAATTAAATACAGGGAAATAAACTCAATATCTTGTAATAATCTATACTGGAAAAAGAATCTAAAAAAGAATATATATGTATGTGTATATATATATGTGTATATATATATATATATATATATATATATATAATTTTGCTGTATACCTGGAACTAATATGACATTGTAAATCAACTACATTTCAATAAAAGTTATTAAAAAGAAAGAATATTAAAGGTATCTAGAAAAAAATTGAGCACCCTGCAAAAATACCCAAATTGGGTTATCAACAAATTTCCTAGCACAGACTCCACAGTCCAAGAGAGAATGGAATATCATTCTCAAACTATTGTGATATAAAAACCAGTAGCCAAGAACCCTCCATCCAGCAAAGATATCCTTTGGATATGAAGAAGAAATAAAGGTTCTACCAGATAAAGAAAAGCTGAGGGAGTTCAGCACCCAGAACTGTCATATAAGCAAAGTTGAAGTGTTCTCTTCTACTTGAAATGAGAAGGCAAAAGTACCCAAAAAATCAACTTGATAGGCAGAAACAGAAAACTTAAACTATATATGAGACTGCTGCTGCTGCTGCTGCTAAGTTGCTTCAGTCCTGTCCGACTCTGTGCGACCCCAGAGACGGCAGCCCACTAGGCTCCCCCGTCCCTGGCATTCTCCAGGCAAGAACAATGGAGTGGGTTGCCATTTCCTTCTCCAGTGCATGAAAGTGAAAAGTGAAAGGGAAGTTGCTCAGTCGTGTCTGACTCTAGCGACCCCATGGACTACAGCCTACCAGGCTCCTCCATCCATGAGATTTTCCAGGCAAAAGTACTGGAGTGGAGTGTCATTGCCTTCTCCGATATATCAGACTAAGTCAACTCAATTAAACTAAATAAATAAACAACCATATTAAAATTGGGTAGAGGACCCTCAATCAACATTTTCTCCCAAGGAAGATATACAAACGGCCAACAGGCACATGAAAAGAGGCTTAACATCATTAGTCTTCAGGGAAACAGAAACCAAAACCGCAGTGAGGTACACCTTCCACAGTAAGAATGGCTATTATCAAAGAGAAAAAATCAACAAGTTGATGAGGGCCACATGAGAACAGGAAATGATACACGAATTTCAACATTTCTTCTTCTGCAGTTATCAGAGAAACCAGAACTGCAGCACTTTATATTTGCACATTTTCTCTCCATGTACCAGATCACTGTGCTTAGAAACCTGTTTATTATCCTGGGCACCATCTCTGACTCCCACCTCCACATACCCATGTAATTCTTCTTTTCCAGTCTGTTCTTTTAAGATATGTTTCACATCCACCACCATCCCAAAGAAGGCAAAGCCGTAACGTATAGATATATTTTTACCTACTCTTTGTAGATTTGGGCAGCATTGTACTGACTACAAAGACCTATGACCACTTCATGGCCATCTGTCAAACTCTGCACTATCATGTCACCATGAACACCACCCCACCCACACACACTTTGTGGGTTGCTGGTTCTTTTGTTTGGTTCATGAGTGCCATGCATTCTTTGTTACAAAGATTAACAGTGTTGCAACTGTCCTTCTGTATCTTCTTGGAATTCTGTACTTTTCCTGTAAAAGCAAATAAGAGGTCCAACTAGTCAATTGTGACACCTTTCTTAATGACATGATTATGTAATTTGAAACTGTTATATTCCAGGTTGGTAGTGGACTGGTTCCAAATTGGGAAAGGAGTACGTCAAAGCTGTATATTGTCCCTCTGCTTATTTAACTTATATGCACAGTACATCATGAGAAATGCTGGGTTGGATGAAGCACGAGCTGGAATCAAGATTGCCAGGAGAAATAGAAATAACCTCAGATATGCAGGTGACACCACCCTTATGGCAGAAAGTGAAGAGAAACTAAAGAGCCTCTTGATGAAAGTAAAAGAGGAGAGTCAAAAAGCATTCTTAAAACTCAATATTCAAAAAACTAAGATCATGGCATCTGGTCCCATCACTTCAAGGGAAAGAGATGGGGAAACAATAAACAGTGAGAGACTTTATTTTCTCAGGCTCCAAAATCACTGCAGATGGTGACTGCAGTCACAAAATTAAAAGACACTTGCTCTTTGGAAGAAAAGCTTTGACAAACCTCGACAGTGTATTAAAAAGCAGGGACCTTGCTGAAGAAAGTCCATCTAGTTAAAGCTATGGTTTTTCAAGTAGTCGTATATGGATGTGAGAGTTGGAAAACCAAGAAGTCTGTGCATCAAAGAACTGATACTTCTGAAGTGTGGTGTTGGAGAAGACTTTTGAGAGTCCCTTGGACTGCAAGGAGATCAAATGAGTCAATCCTAAAGGAAACCAATCCTGAATATTCACTGGAAGTACTGATGCTGAAGCTCAAGCTCCAATATTTTGGCCACCTGATAAGAAGAGCTGACTTGTTAAAAAGACCCTGATGCTGGGAAAGATTGAAGGCAAGAGGAGAAGGGGACAACAGAGGATGAGATGGTTGGATGGCATCACCGACTAGATGGACATGAGTTTGAGCAAGCTCCAGGATATGATTAGGGGTAGGGAAGCCTGGCATGCTGCAGTCCTTGCAGTCACTAAGAATCAGATACAACTGAGTGACTGAACAACAAATGTCTTACCTGGGATCCTTTAAAAGCTCTAAGATAGTTTCCTCTCTATCTGGAATACCATCAGCTTGGGGGAAGTACAAAGTGCTTTCCACCTGAGCATCTCACCTCTCACTTGTATCCTTGTCTTATTAGATGGGCTTTGAGTGTACCTACCTGTGGCTACTCATGCCTTTCTGCTTAGAGTCAAATGCAATCACCTTGGTGATGAACACTGTGATCACACCTATTCTGAGCCCCTTCATCTATAGTCTAAGGTATGAAGACATACACAGGGCTCTGAAAAGATTATTTGGAATGGCAAGTATCAAAGTACCACCAGCGGTAGTGTTAAAGAAGTTCCCTTCTTTTCAGGGTGTAAAGAACTTGAACTGGATTCTGATATTCTGGCTTAAATGATCAGAAACACAGTCTGTGGACCACTAGAGACCTGAGGAATCTGAATAAGCATTTGAACCACAGACCTTTGTAATTTGTATGAAAAAAGTGTATGAACAGTGAATTTATAGATATTCTTGTCTGGAATAGGATTTCTCTCATTCTTATGTTGCCTTGGACAGGAGAATTATTTGTATTGGGTGCTGTTCTGTGGTTTATAGGAGATAAGTAGCATCCCTTCAGATATTGCCAAATATCTCCAGTGTCAAAATCATGTCTGGTTGAGAATCACTGGGACAGAGTTCCAGAACTAAGAGACCTCAATCCAGACTCCAGCCCTTACTTGGTTTGTACTTTTAAGTAGAACATTAAAGCCTTCTGGTTTCAATCTGACAACAGAGTATGGAGTTCATAAAAGTGTCATCTCAAAAAACACAATATTTAAAAAATTAAATTTGACAATCACTATACCATGCTAAGATAGTTTAATGGCCATGTATTAGTCACTCAGTTGTGTCTAACTACTTGTGACCACATGAAATGTAGCCTACCAGGCTCTTCCATCCATGGGATACTCCAGGGAAGAATACTGGAGTGGGTTGCTATTTCCTCCTCCAAGGAATCTTCCCAACCCAGGGATCAAACCTGCGTCTCTCACATTTCCTGCTTTGGCAGGCATATTCTTTACCACTGAGCTACCTGGGAAGCCTGGTTTATGGTCGTATTAATATCATATCAGGCTTCTCTGATAACTCAGTAAAAAATCTGCCTGCAATACAGGAGACTCTGGTTCAATTCCTGTGTCCGGAAGATCCATTGGATAAGGGATAGGCTACCCACTCCAGTATTCCTGGGCTTCCCTTGTGGCTCAGCTGGTAAATAATCTGCCCACAATGCGGGAGACCTGTGTTTGATCCCTGGGTTGTGAAGATTCCCTGGGGAAGGGAATGGCTACCCAATTCACGACTCTTGCCTGCAGAATTTCATAGACTGTATGGTCCATGTGGGACAAAGAGTCAGACACGACAGCAATTTTCACTTATCATATCAACATATAAATATTTTTCTTATAGTTATAAACACTTTATAATGAGATACTAAAGGGCAGCTGTTGATTTCTGATATATCTGAGAAACTTGTAATTGGCTTGGAAAAACTAGCAAATGAATCCAGGCAGTATAATACACACAATTTTATACTGAAGGAGCAATGTTATCCACAGTTCTGTAGAGGGAAATAGTTTTAAAGATTTCCGTAGTTTTTTGTTGTTGTTGTTATTGTTTTCCTCTACCACAAATCAAAGCTTTGGAGGCCCAAGGGACCTCGTCAAGACAAATCCTCAGTGTTATAGTTTAAAAAAGAATTAGATCTCAGGGTGTGATGAGGTTCTGGGAGCCTTAGTGCTTTGAAAGCAGGAGAATTAAAGGGGAAGGAATGACAAAAACTGAATCACCCAACTTATAATGCAATCACCTAGTAACAGAGAATCAACAGAAAAATAATTGCATTATGTCCAGCCCAGGGTCCCCAAGGGAAATCATGTACTTGGAGGCTGGAGTAACAAAAGGAAAATATGCCCAAATAGCTGACCTGTGTGCATGCTTGCTAAGTCCCTTCAGTCCTGTCCAACTCTTTGAGACCCCATGGACTGTAGCCCTCTAGGCAACTCTGTCCATGGGATTCTCTAGGCAAGAACACTGGAGTGGATTGCCATGCAGTCCTCCAGGGGATTTTCCTGACCCAGGGATCAAGCCCCCATCTCCTGCGACTCCTGCATTGCAGGTGGATTCTTTATCACTGAGCCTCCAGAGAAGCCCTGTGAGCTGACACAAGAAGCTGTAAATATCTCCTCTGCTGCAGCCCCTCAGCCTGTGCCACTTTGGTTGATGAGGACCTAGTCCTTAATTTAGATTTCTGAATCTGTCTGGGAGCCAATGCTTGATTTTATCCCTTCCTGTTGTCTTGTTTCGGTACAAAACTTCGGTCTGCATCGTTAATCATTTAGAAAGGAACTTGGACTTCTACAGGGAAAGCCTTCTCTCTCAATCTGCAGGAAGGTGAGAGCTCCACACACATTTCAGG
The DNA here is from genome assembly GCF_019923935.1 of Bubalus bubalis. Taxonomy (NCBI): domain Eukaryota; kingdom Metazoa; phylum Chordata; class Mammalia; order Artiodactyla; family Bovidae; genus Bubalus; species Bubalus bubalis. The sequence goes on along the minus strand of NC_059165.1, from coordinate 101,434,178 downwards.
AGAGGGTCAGAGAGGACGGAAGCCAGGAGCATGTACCCGAGGTCACCTGAGGACCAACCTAGCATAGTCCAGAGGCCAGAGGTCACTGTGGTTATTATCTGGCTTTCCTGATATTAGTGTATCTATTTAGGTGTAAAAATAAAGTGAAGCCTTCACTCATCAGTGTTGACAAATGGTAATAAAGGAAGTTCAGTTAGAAGGAATGGTGGTGGTGGTTTAGCTGCTAAGTTGTATCTGATCCTTTTGCAACACCATTGACTGTAGCCCACCCGTCTCCTCTGTCCACAGAATTTCCCTGGCCAGAATCCTGGAGTGGGTTGCAATTTCCTTCTCCAGGGAATCTTCCTGACCAAGGGATTGAAACTTGGCCTCCTGGATTGCAGGCGGATTTTTTACTAATGAGCCACCAAGGAAGCCCCATTAGAAGGAATGGGAGGCATAAAAAGCTTCCAGTAAAAGTAGACAATAAGTCTAATAATCTTATTTATGAAGTGAAGTAAGCAAATAGGAAAACTCCTCAAGAAAAAAGAAGTATTCTGCTTCTTCATGTAAAATATATCCAACTTTTGTTGTATTTCATTTATTTCTGATTTTGAATTGGTAGCTTATGTTCAATTGGCTTATTCTCTTGGGATAATTAAACTGTAAGATATACCATGTCTTGCATATATCCCTGTTTATGTCCTTGGAAAAATATATTTTTACTTTTTTTGGGGGGGGGTTGTAATACTTAATTTATTACTTGAAGGAGAATGCTTGCAAAACCAATACAATATTGTAAAGTAAATAATAATGATAATTTTAAAAAAATAAAAGAGGGAAGAGTAGAGTATATTTCTTTATTATTATTTTTTGGGCATCAAGGAGATGCCACTGGAATTGGAATATTGATGAAACAAGGAAACTTTTCTTTGATGCATTATCTCAGGGGTTATTTGAGTTTATTGGATATTTTCCCTCTTAATTTTCCTATGTCCATTTCATTTCTTTTTTTCTTTCTCTCTCATGCTTTTCATTCTTCTCTAAATACTGAGAAGAAATTGGCCTTACCAACGTTGATCCCCAAATTTGTTGTTCTATAGGAAGCTTACAAACTGGAATTTGGGGGTTGGATGTGTAGAGAGATAGGAGGGAGGTTCTGAGGGGAGGGGATATATGTATGCCTATGGCTGATTCATGTTGAGGTTTGACAGAAAACAGCAAAATTCTATAAAGCTATTATCCTTAATTAAAAAACACATAGATTTAAAAATCTTGGAATTTCTGAGTAAAAGTGATATATTCTTTTGGAGAATAATAATTTGATCTGACAAGCTCGATGTGTTAACCATTCATTGCCTAATGAGGGTGGATCTGGGTGACCAGTTTATGATAGTAACACAAGCCAGAAATATCGTGTGTGTGTGTGTGTGTGTGTTTGCCTGTGCCTTGTGAAGAGAAACCAGTTCTTAAAGCAGAGGCATCTGTACTCATATGTTAAGATGACTTATAATACAGAGGTCAGAAGTTGGTCAATAGATGGAACTAAGTAGGGAAACTGACATAATTCACAGGATGATTTTAAACTAAATTCATAAAGTGCAAGGAACCACATGGAAGGAGGGATTCTCTATGTGCTGAAGGTTCAGCTGTAGCAGGGAGGCCACCTTGCTCTTCAGCATCCTTGACCCCATCTCTGATCACTCCTCCTCCTACTTATCCCTTCGCCCCACTGGCTTCATTGTTTGCGCTTGAACATGTGGAACAAGCATCTTTTTCAGATTCTTAGCAGTGGCAGCTCCCTCTGCCAGGCACACACTTCTTCTGACATCACAAAGACTTCTCTCTCTCTTCAGGAATCTTCAAACATCACCTAGTTTGAAGCTCTTCCCTGAACACTCAGGACAAAATTAACACCTTCTACCACTCTCTCCGTTATACCTGCTTTTTTTTTTTTTTTCAGAGCATCTGTGATATTCTGAGATATTCTATCATGTTTTATTTGAATATCCTCATTTTCCATCCTTGAATTGGGAGAGGTTTATTTTTCATCACTTGCTACTGGGTCAGCACTAAATATGTATTTCTCAAATAAATGAATAAATACCTCATTAGAACTCTAGAATATATGAGCTCTTTGCCAATGTGATGAGAATGGGACAAAAAATCTTCGTCAGGGATGAAATGGAGCATACTTTGGAAGAGAACTTTTCTATAAATAAGGTATTAAGTTCAATTACTTCAGGGCTAAATAGAAATTGCAGAATTTCAGCTATGTGAATTATACCAGTTTGTGTGCAAAGAAGTCATGTTGTTTTCCTTTTTCTTGGTAGTCATTTCCACCCCATGGAATCAGAGAATAATACGTGAATTTCAGAATTTCTTCTTCTGGGACTTTCAGAAGAACAAGAACTGCAGCCTCTCATATGTGGGCTCTTCCTCTCCATGTACCTAATCACTGTGTTTGGAAATCTGCTCATCATCCTGGCCGTCAGCTCAGACTCCCACCTCCACACCCCCATGTACTTCTTCCTCTCCAACGTGTCTTTTGTAGACATCTGCTTCACGTCCACCACCATCCCAAAGATGCTGTCGAACATCCAGACAGAGAGAAAAGGTATCACCTATGAAGGCTGCATCACCCAGATGTATTTTTACATGCTGTTTGCAGGATTAGATGACATTCTCCTGACAGCGATGGCCTATGTTCGGTATGTGGCCATCTGCCACCCCCTGCACTATATGGTCATCATGAGCCCCCGGCTCTGTGGACTGCTGGTTCTGATATCCTGGGTGCAGATTGTTTTGTATTCCTTGCTATACAGCTTAATGGTGTTGCAATTGTCCTTCTGTCCAGTTGTACAAATCCCCCACTTTTTCTGTGAACTCAGACAGGTGGTAAGACTCGCTAGTTCTGACAACTTTCTTAATAACATAGTGATTTTTTTTTCAGCTGTCCTGATTAGTGCTGGTCCTTTTGCTGGCATCCTTTACTCATATTCTAAAATAGTTTCTTGCATATGTAAAATCACATCAGCTCAGGGGAAGTATAAGGCATTTTCCACCTGTGTGTCCCACCACCTCTCAGTTGTCTTCCTAGTTTATTTTACAACCTTAAGAGTTTACCTTAGCTCTGCTGCTTCCCACATCCCACATTCAAGTACAGTCACCTCGGTGATGTACACTGTGGTCACACCCATGATGAATCCTTTCATCTACAGTCTGAAAAACCGAGATATAAAAGAGGGTCTAAAGAGATTGTATTTGATGCCAAGTATAAAAGACCAATTATACTACTGCTCTGGATTACATAACTCAAAGTATCAAAACCAGAAATTGTTCTTTATTCATTGTGAAATAAAATTTGCTCCTTGCACTCATTTCCTAGGATTTCCATTTCTTTCCTTTTTTGAATTCAGTATCTTTATAGAATTTTAGGAATCTCTCTTTTTAAGCTTTATTCTCAGTCTATATAGAGACAATTTTTATATTTTCCTACCCACCATTTTCCAACCTTTGAATCAATAATATTTGGAAATTCCATTTCTTTGATGGAATATCATAGAATTATGAAGAATTTATTAGGAGTAATATCTTTTGATGAGAACATTTAGTCTGTTGTTGTTCAGTTACCCAGTTGTGCCCACCTCTCTGTGACCCCACGGATTGCAGCATGGCAGGCCCGCCTGTCCCTCACCCATTCCCAGAGCTTGCCGAAGTTCATGTTCATTGCATTGGTGATGCCGTCCAGCCATCTCATCCTCTCATGTCCTCTTCTCCTTCTGTCCTTGATCTTTCCCAGCAGCAGAACTTTTCCAATGAGTCATCTATTTGCATCAGATGACCAAAATACTGAAACTTCAGCCTCAGCATCAGGCCTTTCAGTGAATATTCAGGGTTGATTTCAGTGAATATTCAGGGTTGATCTCCCTTAAGACTGACTGGTTTCATCTCCTTGCTGTCCAAGGGACTATCAGGAGTCTTCTCAAGCAGCGTAGTTCAAAAGCATCAATTATTCCACATACTGCCTTCTTTATGGTCCAGTTCTCACAACCGTATGTGACCACTGGGAAGACCATAGCTTTGACTATAAGGACCTTTGTTGGCAGAGTAATAATGTTTCTGCTTTTCAACACACTGTCTAGGTTTGCCATCTGTTTTCTGCCAAGAAGCAATCATCTGATTCCATGGCTGCAGTCACCGTCCATAGTGATTTCGGAGCCCAAGAAGAGGAAATCTATTACTGCTTCCACCTTTCCCCCTTCTATTTGCCATGCAGTAATGGGGCCAGATGCTATTATCTTAGTTTTAATATTTAGTCCTAAGTCAGCTCTTCAGGAGATCATTTAATTTACTGGCAGTTAAAGAGGTTTTTTGGTGGGTATTACTTATTTCCAATTTGTTAACTTGTTTTCTGTAGTGTCATTCTTTTTCTTTTTTCTTTGTGTTCCTTATGATTTGATGATTTATTTAGTGATATGCTTGTGTTCTTTTCCCTCTAGATTTTATCTTGTATAGAGTTTTTGATGTATGATATACAAAGGGTCTTCATATGATGATATACAATGATGTCTACTTTTAAAAACAAGTTGCCTTTAAAGTTCATACACATATTAATAGCACTACATTTTCACTCCATGCCCCACATTTTGTGCCTTTGAAGTCACATTTGATACCTCCCTATTTATGCCTTTAATTCTTATTGTAGATAAGAATTAATTTAGATAAGATATAATTTAGATAAGAATTATTTTAGAATTATTTTGTCTATTAAGTTTTGATACTAGCTTAAGTGATTTGATTCTCAGCCTTTCTATACATTTGCCTTTACAAGCAGGATTTTCTCTTTCTTATAGTTTCTTCCCACTTGTTATGCCTTTTTCTTTCCTTCTTTGAGAAGGTCCTATAATATTCCATGTAGAGTATGTTTAGAATTGATAAATTCTATTAGTCTTTGATTGGCTGAAAAGTTCCTTATCTCTCCTTCAATTCTGAATATTAATCTTTCTGAGTAGAATGCCCTAGTTTGCACGTTTTTCCCTCTCAACAGCAAAAGAGACACGGATGTATGTATAGAACAGTCTTTTGGACTCTGTGGGTGAGGGCGAGGGTGGGATATTTGGGAGAATGGCATTGAAACATGTATAATATCATAAGTGAAACCAATCGCCAGTCCAGGTTCGATGCATGATACAGGATGCTCAGGGCTGGTGCACTGGGATGACCCAGAGGGATGGTATGGGGAGGGAGGTGGGAGTGGGGTTCAGGATGGGGAACACGTGTATACCCGTGGCAGATTCACGTTGATGTATGGCAAAACCAATACAATATCGTAAAGTAATTAGCCTCCAATGAAAATACATACATTTATATTAAAAAAAGAAAAAAATATATATATAATGCCTCCCCATTATATCATACAAAGTTTCTGCAAAAAAAAAAAAAAAAAAAGAAAAAAAAAGAAATCAGCTGATAGACTTATGTGCTTCCATCTTACATGACACTGTTTTATTTTTGCTGGCTTTAGAAAACTGTATCTTTAACTTTGTGGTTTTAATTGCTGTGTCTCAGTGCAGGTTTTATTGCTGTCATTTTGGGGAACTCTTCTTGCTTCTGGTACTTGAATTTGCTTTTTTACTCAGGTTTGGGAACTTTTCACACATAAGTTTATCAGATATGTTTTGACTACATTTTTATCTGTCTTTTCCTTCCTGAGCACTGCAATTGTGGTAGTGTTGGTGTTCTTAATATAGTCAAACATCTCTCAAATTATTCTCATTTTTTTTTCTAACTGAATCGTTTCCATAATTCTATATTTCAGTTAGCTTATGCATTCTTCTGTATCACCTGGATAACTATTAATTACTTCTAGTTGTTCATTTCATTTAATGTAATGTTCAGTTCAAGCTAGTTTTATAGTTGATTATAAAATTATAACTGATTCAACAGTCATTTTTACACAAAATTAAATATTTTATGGTCTTCCACTTATTAACAAAATGCACAGGGTGAATACTGGAAATAAAACTTCTTTTGGAAGATTTCTTGAATCATTTTAGCTTGAGAAAATGGAATTTTATATCTTGACTAATGCATTGATTCCAAATCTGGTAAACTGTTTGTTTCTCTTTCTTTAGCTGTTTTTTAGGCATGATATCTTGTTGTTTAAGTTGGGACAAATTCCTCTGTATTTTCATTTTACTTACCTTTGTTTTCTGAAACTATTTGCCACAATTAACTCTCGCTGTCTTAGAGTGGTGTCTTTCTGTGGGAACAGGCATGTACAGTTGATGTGTGCCCAGTGGCTTTACCGGAAGAGCTAGATCTGGTGTTATCACAATTCATGACTTTCTTTGGGGCGTGCTGTTTGCAACCATCTTTCTAGGAGGTATGGAGGGCTTGGGCTTGAGTCATGTATGAGATATGGTTTCCTCTTTGTTTAGGGCCAGAAGGAAATGGCATCCCACTCCAGTACTCTTGCCTGGAAAATTCCATTGGGTCACAAAGACTCAGATGTGTCTGAGCACAGCACACACACATGCACACACATATAATACGCTAAGATAGTTTATGGTGCATATCAACATATAAATATCTCTCTTTATATATGTGCAAACATTAGTAATGAGGGATTAAACGATAGCTCTTAACTGTTGATATAATGGGAAACTTCTAATTGACTTGGAGAAACTATCATGCAACCAAAGAGTATATTAACTGTGGTTTTATTCTAAAGTAGCAAAGTCATCCCCATTTTGAAGAGGAGAATAGTAATGTTTTAGAGATTTCAGTGGTTCTTTCCCTGCCCCAAACCAAAGCATTAAAGACCCAAGGGACCTAGTTAAGACAAACCTGAATGTTACAATGTAAAGAAAATCTTGTGCTCAGGGACATATTGACATGCTGGAGACCTTAGGGTTTTGGATGCAAGAGAATTAAGAAGAAAGAGTAATAAAAAATGAATTCACCTAACTTATAATGCAGTGCCTTAGGAACAGAAAATCAGCAGGGGGAAAAAAAATCCAGAAAGGTGTCCCCATAGGAAATCATGTAGTTACAGATTGGAGTAACTGGAGGAAACACACCTAATGAGCTGACACAGGAAGCTGCAAATATCTCCTCTGCTGCAGTCACTCAGCCTCTGCCACTTTTGTTGGGAAGGACCTGGTTCTTGCTTTTGAAGTTCTGCATCTGTCTGGCAACCAATGCTTGATTTAGTCACTTTCAGTTTTTTTATTTTGTGGCAAAGTTTCTGTCTGCCTCAGTAATCATTTAGGGAGGAATTTTGACTTCTACAGGGAAAGCCTTCTCTCTCAATCTGTAGGCAGGTGAGTCTGAGAATGCCACAGACCTTGCAGGAGAGTGTCAGTGATGATGGAAGCCCAGAATGTGGACCTGAGGTCACCTGAGCACCAATCTTGCATAGCCCAGAGGCCAGAGGTCATTGTGGTTGTTTTCTGGTTTTCCTAATATTAATGTACTTATTTATGGTCTAAAAATAAAGTGAACATTGCACTTGAAAATGCAAGTGTCAATCTTGACAATTAAATGGTTATAGTAGAAGCTCAGAAGGAATGATGCTAGTGGTTTAGTTGCTAAGTTGCTCCAACTCTTGTGTCCCCATGTACTGTAACCCACCCGGCTCCTCTGTCCATGGGATTTCTCAGGCAAGAATGCTGGAGTGAGTTGCTATTTCCTTCTCCAGGGGATCTTCTAGACCCAGGGATGGAACCTATGTGTCCCACATTGACAAGCAGGTTCTTTACTTTCTGAGCCACCAAGAAAATCCCTTTAGAAGGAATAGGAGGCATAAAATGCTTCCAGTAAAAGTAGAAAATAAGTATAAGGATCTTATTTATGAACAAGAGGAAACAAATAGGAGGAAGTCCTTAAGAAAAAGAAATCTGCTTTATATGCTGCATATAAAACATATCCAACTTCTGTTGTATTTCATCTATATCTGATATTGAATTGGTAGCTTATATTCCAATTTTTTCTTTTCCTCTTGAGATATTCAAACTGTAAGATGTTCCATGTCATACATATATCATTTTTTTTTATGTTCTTGGACAAAAGATATTTTTCTTTATTATGTTTCCAGACATCAAGAAGATGTCACTGGAGTTGGAATGTTGATGGAAAAAGGAAACCTGGTTTATTGCATTGTCTCAGGGGTCATTGAGTATATTGGATATTATGTTCCCTAATGACTATATATCTATTTCATTTCTCTCTGTTTTCTTCACTCTCAAACATTTTATTTTTTTTAATTTTATTTTATTTTTAAACTTTACATAACTGTATTAGTTTTGCCAAATATCAAAATGAATCCGCCACAGGTATTTCACTAAATACCAGGCAGAAAGTGACTATACCAAAAATGAACCCCACATTTATTGTTCCATGAGAAGTTTATAAACTGGAATTTCACAATAAAAATTACATATTCTTTTGGAGAATAATTACTTGACCTTACCAGCTGAGCTGTAACTACTCACAGCCTAAAAAGGGTGAATCTGGGTGACCAATGTATGATGGTGACACAACATAGAACATGTTGTGTGTGTGTTTGTGTGTGTATGTGTGTGTGTGTGTGTGTCTTTGTCTTGAAAGGGAGAACAGTTCTTAACATTAGAGGCACCTGAACCCATATGCTAAATGACTTATATACACTGATCAGAGCAACAGATTGAACCAAGAAGCGAATTGGATATAATTCATAGGATGGTTTTATAGCTAAATTGATAATGTGTAAGGAACCACATGGAAGGAGGGATTCTCTATGGACTGAAGGTTCAGCTGTAGAGGGAAGCCACCTTGTTCCTCAGCATGCCTGACACTATCTCTAATCACTCCCCCTCCTGCTTATCCCTCTGCCCCACTGGTTTCCGTGTTTGCTATTGAACATGTGGAACAAGCATCTTCCTTAGGTCTTTAGCAGTGGCAGGTCCCTCTTCCAGGCACACAATTCTGACATCACACTATCTCCTTGTCTCTCTTTCTTTAAGAATCTGTTCAAACATCACCTAGTTTGTTGGACTTTCCTGAATGCTCAGGACAAAATAACACCTCCTACCACTTTCTTTTATACCTGGCTTTGTTTCGTCATAGCATCTATCACATTCTGACATATTCTATCATATTTTATTAGCATAATCTCATTCACCATTCTTGGATTGCTAGAGGTTTGCTTTTCAGCATTTTCTATGTCTTGTCTCCATGTTCTTGGAACATGGTTAGCACTAAATATGTATTTCTCTAAAGAATGACAGAACATCACATTAAAACTCTAGAATATATGACCTCTTAGCAAATGTGATGAGAATGGGACAAAAATTTCTAGTCAGAAATGAAATGAAGTATAGCTTCAAGGGGCTTCTGCAGTGACTCAGTGGTTTAGAATCTGCCTGCAATGCAGTACCCATTCATGAGATGCAGGATCAATCCCTGTGTTGGAAATAACTACTGGAGGAGGACATGGCAACCCACACCAGAATTCTTTCTTGGGAAATCCCATAGACAGTGGAGGTTGGTGTGCTATGGTCCTTGAGGTTGCACAGAGTCGGACACAATTGAAGAGGCTCAACATACACACATACTCTAAAAGAGAACTTATCTGCAGATAAAATATTAGCATCAACTTCTTGAGGGCTAAATAGAAATTGCAGTATTTCAGTTATGTGAATTAGTATGAGTAAAAATTGTCATTATTTTCCTTTTTCCTGGTAGTCACCTGCACGCCATGGAACCAAGTAACATTACACAAATTTCACGATTTCTTCTTCTGGGACTTTCAAAGCAAGCAGAAATACAGTCCTTCATATTTGGGCTTTTTCTCTCCATGTACCTGATCACTGTGTTTGGAAACCTGCTCATCATCTTGGCTGTCAGCTTAGACTCCCACCTCCACACTCCCATGTACTTCTTCCTCTCCAACCTGTCCTTTGTAGACATGTGCTTCACCTCCACCACCATCCCAAAGATGCTGTGGAACATCCAGACACAGAGCCAAGTAATCACCTATGAAGGCTGTATCACCCAGATGTACTTTTACATTCTCTTTGCAGAATTAGATGACATTCTCCTGACAGTGATGGCCTATGATCGGTATGTGGCCATCTGCCACCCTCTGCACTACATGGTCATCATGAGCCCCCGGCTCTGTGGACTGCTGGTTCTCATATCCTGGGTGCTGATTGCCTTGCATTCCTTGCTACACAGCTTAATGGCACTGCAATTGTCCTTCAATCCAGATGTACAAATCCCCCACTTTTTCTGTGAACTCAGTCAGGTAGTACAACTTGCAAGTTCTGACAACTTTCTTAATAACATAGTGATGTATTTTTCAGCTTTCCTGATGGGTGGTGGTCCTTTTGCTGGTATCCTTTACTCTTACTCTAAAATAGTTTCCTGCGTGGGTAAAATCACATCAGCTCAAGGGAAATACAAAGCATTTTCCACCTGTGTGTCCCACCTCTTGGTTGTCTCTCTGTTTTACTTTACAGCCTTAGGAGTTTACCTTAGCTCTGCTGCTACCCACACCTCACATTCAAGTACAATTGCCTCGGTGATGTACACTGTGGTCACACCCCTGCTGAACCCCTTCATCTATAGTCTGAGAAATCAAGATATAAAAGGGGCCCTAAAGAGATTCCACTTTATGCCAAGTTTAAAACACCAAATACTCTAGTCCCCTGGATTGCATAACTTGAAGCCTCACAACCAGAAATTGTGATTCTTTGATCATTATGGAATAAAATTTTCTCCTATTTGTTTCCTGGGATTTCCATTTTTCTTTTCATTTTTGGATTCAGCATCTTTATGCAATTTTAGGAACTCTCCTTATTAAGTTTTTTCCTTAGTCTTATGCATAAGCAGTTTTTATATTTTCCTACTTGAAAATTTTCCTACCTTTCAGTCAAAACATTTGGAGGTTCTATTATTTGATGGGATATTATAGATTTATTAACAATAATTACTTATTAAATGACACATGCCATCCCAAGCAATATTTCTCCTATTTCCCTGAAGTAATAGTTTCGAGTTGCATTAATCATTTAAAAATACACTTAACAACCAAGAGAATTTATATTATTTTTATTACAACTGGTTGTATAAGTGATATAGAAAAATAACTGTCAGGTTACAGGAGGATTTCTGACTATGAAAAGTTAGAACCCTTAACTCTCTTGTTCAAGTGTCAACTTGTGTGTGTCTCTCTCTATATATAGATACATGTATAAATGTGTGTGTATACACGCACACACACACACACACATATATATATATATAGTCTTTTTGCCCAAAAGATCTTTTAGGTGGCATATTGTGTGTGTGTGTGTGTGTGTGTGTGTGTGTGTGTAGAGTATTATATAGGGTACAGTAGTACTCTACATTTATTTCAAGCCCAGGATGTCTGGAAGAAAGCATAAAAGCAGTGGTGATATTGCTGGTACAGCTAAAAAGCACCAAGTAATAATGATGGAAACAAAAATAACTGAGACAGTGGAGCGAGGTGAAAAGAAGGAATTGGAGGACCAGCAAAACTAATAAGAGAGGCAAGAGGAAAAAGATGTAAGTGAAGAACAGGAGAGATCCAGAACACAGGAAATAGCCAGGGAATTTCTGTATTTGAGAGGGCACTTGATGAGAAGAGTCAACTCATTGGAAAAGATCCTGATGATGGGAAAGATTGAGGGCAGGAGAAGGGGCGACAGATGATGAGATGGTTGGATGGTATCACTGACTCAATAGACATGAGTCTGAGCAAACTGGGAGATGGTGATGGATGGGAAAACCTGGTGTGCTGCAATCCATGGGGTCTCACAGAATTGGACATGGCTGAGCAACTGAACAACAACAAATGAGTTTTTGAGGCATAGGACCTGATTGCAGAGTGGCACACGAAGGTTGCAGCAGCTGTTCAAAATGCAATCCAGTGCTTCTGTGTCATCTCTGATAGGAGAAAAAGCTACATCAAGACATCAGTAGATTGTTTTTTCAAGTGTTTAGTAACTCACTCATGTCCAACTCTTTGTGACCACATGCACTGTAGCCACCAGGCTCCACTGTCCATGGAAATCTCCAGGCAAGAATACTGGAATGGGTCGCCAAGCCCTCCTCCAGGGGATCTTCCCAACCCAGGGATCAAACCCAGGTTTCCTGCATTGCAGGTGGATTTTTTTTTTAACCATCTGAGCCATCAAGGAAGGCAGAGAATACTGGAATGGGTAGCCTATCCTGTCTCCTGGGGAACTTCCTGACTCAGGAACTGAACCAGGGTCTCTTGCATTGCAGGTGTATTATTTACCAACTAAGCTACCAGAGTATCCCAGGAGCTACTGGGAAGTTTTTTCAAGAGGGTAGATCAAATGAATCCAGCAAGGAACCAGAACCTGTGCCATTAACATCAGGCATGAGTGAAATTTCATCTTCCATCTACTACTGTTAGTGATCCTTCATCTCTGCCTTCTCCCATCTCCTCTCCCTCCTCCATTCAATAATTTTGTCTGTTCACTCAATGCCAACCTCTATGTGCCAGCTGCTGTACTCTACCACTGTACTTTTCAAGGCACTGTAAAATTAAGAAGGTTTTCTTTATGTTTTGTACTTATTTTTTGTGTGTTATTTGTGTGATGGCTTTGGTTTAATCGCTCAGTCATGTTCAACTCTTTGTTCTCTCCATGGGATTTCCCAGGCAAGAATACTGGAATGGGTTGCCATTTCACCAGGGAAAGTGATTATAGTACTATGTAACTGATGGTGCTAGTTGGGTACCTAGGCCACCTTTGTTGGACTTATGAACAAATTGGACTGAAGAATACACTCTTGGAAAGGAACTCATTTATATCGAGGAGACGTGCTGTATTATATTCCTGTTTCCCCTTGAAATTTTACAGTACTTCCCACTCACGCATCTTTCCATAGCTCTAAATTAAGTATCTCATTTTTTTTACTAAAGTTAGCCATAATAATAAAAGAATCAATGAATGTACATTTGAATATCATCCATTATAAATCCTCGTTATAATCAGAGCTCTCTTCCATTATTATGATCAAAGGGCAACTGACAAGAAAGGTTGAATTCTTACCCAGTCTGTAATTCCAGGCTTACCTATTTTTCTCCACAAGTATTTATTTTATTACAATTTTCCCTGGTTTCCTGTAAAGTAACCTCAATAGGATCACATTTTAATACAGTTTTTTGAAGTTACTTGAAAAATAGAATAAGCATGAATGCTGTCTCAAATATTGATGCAAGTACCCAAAGTAAGAAGTAGCAGATTTTTACAATTGCCTTCACATTTGCTTATTTTGATTGTTGTATCATTAAGCTCTCAGTGGCTTTCTGTGCTTTGCAAAAGCTTTCAAGTATAATTAGGTCACATTTGTTTATTTTTGCTTTCATTTCCTTTGCTTTGGTAGACTGATCCAAAAAATATTGCTATTATTTAGCTCAAAGACTGTTCTACCACGGTATCTCCTATGATTTTTATGGTTTCCAGTCACATTTAATTCTTTAATCCATTTTTGTTTATTTTTGCATATGTGTGACAAATATTTTAATTTAATTCTCTATACATAGCTGTCCAGTTTTACTAGCACCACTTGTGAAAGACTCTTTTTTGTTTCTTATTATTATTCTTACTTTCTCTGTCATGGGTTAGTCGGCCATAAGTGTGTGGTTTATTTCTTGGCTCTCTATTCTGCTCCATTGTGTCTGTTCCATGCCATTTTGATGACTGTAGCTTTGCAGTATAGTCTGAAGTTTAGGAGAATGATAAGCCCAGCTTTGTTGTCATGGCAGGGGTGGGGCGTTGTTTGGTTTGTTGGTTGATTTTCTTTCACAATTGCTTTGGCTATTCAGGCTCTTTTGTGGTTCCATATGAATTTTACGCATGTATATGTGTTAGTCCGTCAGTTGTGTCCATCTCTTTGCGACCCCATGTACCGTAGCCTGCCAGGGCTCCTCTATCTAGACATGGATACTGGAGTGGGTAGCCATCCCCTTCTCCAGAGGATCTTCCTGACCTAGGGGTTGATGAATCTGCAATACCAGCCTGCAATCACCATTGCAGGCTGATTCTTTACCATCTAAGCCACCAGGGAAGCCCTGAATTTTAGGAATATTAATTCTATTTCTGTGGGAAATGTTGTAAGTATTTTGAAGTATTAGCAGTGAATATTGGAAGTAGAGAGATTAGACATCCTTGTCTTTTTCCTATATTTATATGAAGTGCTTTCAACTTGTCACTGTAGAATATGATGTCGGGAGGGGGAACACATGTATACCTGTGGTGGATTCATTTTGATATTTGGCAAAACTAATACAATTATGTGAAGTTTAAAAAAAAAACTGGCATAATGTCTTCAAAAAAAAAAGAATATGATGTTGGTTGTGTTTATGTCATGAATGCCATTATTATTTTTGAGATATGTTCCCTCTATACCCACTTTGATGAGGATTGTTATATCATGAATAGATGTTGAACTTTATCACATGTTTTAATTTCTGCAACTACTTTTTAAAAACTTTTACTATGCTATAATTGATTTACATTGCTGGGTTAGTTTCAGGAGTTCAGAGAAGTGAAACTGTAATAAATATAGGTATATCTGCTCTTTTTAGCTTCTTTTCCCATGTAAGCCATTCCAGAATATTGAATAGAGTTCCCTGTCCTGTACAATAGGTCCTTATTAGTTATCTATTTTAAACTCAGTGTGTGTATGTGTCACGTGTAGATTATTTTTGATGTGTTTGTGGGCAAGGTGGACTCCACATCCTCTCACTCTGCCATCTTAGTCTCCTCCTTCAAGATTTCATCATTTTTGTATAACTGTGTAGCATTACATTTTATATCCATATATGCCTTCTTCATTATCCATTTATTCATTGATAGGCACTTAGGTTGTTTCCATATTTGGCTATTGAAAATAATGTTGTGATGGACTTAGGGTTGCATATATCTTTTCAATTTGTGTTTTTGTATTTTTAGGATAAATACTCAAATTGGAATAGCTGGATCATAAGGTAATTTTATGCTTAATTTTTTGAGCAGTCTCCCTACTCTTTTACGTGATAGCTGCACCGATTTACATTCCTATCAAGATTATGGGTATAAATGGACAATTAATTTACAATATAGAAGTAAACCACTCCAGTATTCTTGCCTGGGAAATCCCATGAACAGAGGAATGTGGCAGGCTACAGTCCAAGGGGTTGCAAAGAGTCAGAAATGACATAACAACTAAACAACAATAATACCTTTTAATTTATTAAATAACTTTTTTTTTTTAATTTGTCTTGATTTTAAAATTAAAAAAATATTTTATATATTTGAAAATATCAATTTTATTTGAAAATACCAATTCTAACTTTTTCAGATGTATATTATTTGGTGTGATTCATGAGTCCTTACATAAAAAAAAAATTAAAATTGATCACACTTCTGGAAAGAATGCATACACTTTCTTTCAAAAGTTCAGGTGAAGACAATTTGGTGTGCAGAAATTGTAAAACTATATACTCTGTTTCCTAAACACAGAGTATGAGCAGGAAACTGTTCCTATCTGACCAGACCAGTGTCCCTCAGGGAAATCAGTTATTAGAGGTGGTAGTTACAAAAGAGAATCATGCTAATGAGCAGACATAAAGATCCATAAATATTTCCTGTGCTGCAGTCCCTCTGCCTGTGCAGCCTTGGACTAGATTGGGGCATGGTTGATGCTTGCAGAGTCAAAACTGTAGTTGGGGGACCAATGCTTAACTCCATCCCATTGTCTTATCTGTAGACAGATATCTCCATCATCAACCATCCAAGAGGAGTTGGGACATCTATGTTGAGACTTTTCTCTCAGAAACTCTACCCAGGTGAGTCCAGGATCCCAGTAAATACTGCAAGATATGGTCAAGGGGAATGGCAGCCAAGAACATTCACCTGAGTTCATATGAGAGCCAATTCAGACTAAACAAGAGCCATGAACACTGAGTTTTTTTTGTTGTCTTGACTGATAAATTAATGTATTATTTCATGATGCTGAGCTTGACAATGCAAGGGTCAATGTTGACCATGAAATGATGGACAGAAAAGCCCAGTTAGAAGAGGGAGTGGGATGTGCAAAGTGCTTTCAGTCAAAGTAGAACCTAAGTCCAAGTACGTTTGTCATTAACTGAAGTAGAATATTAGTGTATTAGCTGTGGAGGGATGTACAGTGACGTAGCACGTTTTTCTAGCAGAAGCATATTTAACTATGATGAATAAGATCCAGACCTAGAATGCTGGCAAACATTTCCCCTGCAATAGTCCTTGATGAGGCATACATTTCAGTGTCTCCATCCTCTTAAATTTCAAAAAAAAAAAAAAAAACGATATCAAAACTGTATGCCAAAGAGCTTACCCTGCAATTATTTCATTATGTATAATATTAAATATAGGTGTAGAATCATTCAGTTCAGTTCAGTTGCTCAGTCGTGTCCATGCGACCACATGGACTGCAGCATGCCAGTCTTCCCTGTCCATCACCAACTCCTGGAGCTTGCTCAGACTCATGTCCATCAAGTTGGTGATGCCATCCAACCATCTCATCTTCTGTCATTCCCTTCTCCTGCCTCAGTCTTTCCCAGCATAGCAGTCTTTTCCAGTGAGTCAGCTCTTTGCAGGTGGCCAAAGTAGTGGAGCTCCAGCTTCAGCATCAGTCTTTCCAATGAATATTCACAACTGATTTCCTTTAGGATCAACTGTTTGATCTGATAGAATCATTAGCCCATTACTGCCACCTTTAAAAACTGACCAGTCAAGTTCTTTGCTTTTGTATAGGAAATTCAGGATATTTTTGCTCCTTTTTTTTTTTTTAATTATTACATGCTTTCAAACTAGGAAATGGATTTTTATGATCAAGATTGCTGTTTGCCCTTTGATATGTCATAATGTATACAATTATTTGTGCAGAATTTCTGAGAATTAAAATTTTGTGTGGTAAAATCTGTGTCATCTCTCATGCTCTCTCCAATATTTTTTTAACTGAAGGAATTGAGCCATCACTCAAATATCCTTCACTTGCATATCCTTGCCTTAAACAAAAATTAAAAGGAATGTTCTTCATACGTGGTGCAAATACATCACACTTTTGCATATTTTGAACTACTTCCACATCTCTTATTCCTCATGGTCCTTTCATTCTAAATCTATTCTAAAAGTTGTGTCATGTTCAGCCTCCATTTGAAAACTTCTCTTCTTTACATTTGAATAAATGTCATCCTTATCTTCCACATGCATATTGGAATCCATATGTTTCTAACTAAGAGGAAATTTTAACTCAGACAGTGCTTCCATCTCATATTATAACAACTTGCTGTCATATTATCTCTTTCAATGTCTTTGTTATAAAAAATTGAATTAGTGACATAAGTTATAACTATCATAACATTTTCTTTAGAATTTGGTTTTGGATTTTCCATCAATTGTCTCACATATGGCTTTATTAGTACTGAATTTCACAAATTGAAGAAGGTAAAAAACATGGATGAAGAACCCCTTGTGACCTGAATTTTCAACAGAAGGAGGGAGAACACCTCATTCCCCAACATCCTCTGACACCATCTCTCCTCACTATCCCTCCTGCTTATATCCCTCACCAGACTGGCTTCCTTTTCTGGACTGGAACATCTTAAACAAACACCTTCCTCAGGACCTTCAAATTAGCTGCTGCCTTGCCAAGATGCACTGCCCCAGGTATGTTCATGGCCCTAGTTCTTTTATCCTTAAGGTCTCTTTTCAAATATCACCTTGTTCTCAGCCCTTACCTAAATATACATGAAAAATCATACTCCCTTTTGACTTTCTACATCAGACCTCTTTTTTTTTTTCCTTCATACCACTGGCCACCATCTGACACGGTATATAATTTTTTTTGGCTTATATTCTGTCACCAAAATGGGATCTTAGGAGCTTTTGTTTTCAGCACCCTGCATTCCCTGCAATGACAATATTGAGACTTTGTCACTATTCAATTTATATTTTTAAGATGCATGAAAATTTTTTTCATTAAAACATGAATACAAGACATCTTGTTGAAAACACTGGTAGTTACACAAGTTTGCTAAGTAGAGATGACTCAAGTGGTTCCCCAAAGTGCACAAAATCTATGAGCAAAATTTTGAAGTTAATATCTTTATGGCAAAATATACAAGACAGCAATTCAACCATGTGAGTATTGCCCATTTGTGTGAAAATTAGTCATGTTACTTTGCCCCTTTCCTGGTAGTCACCTTCACCAAATGGAACCAAAAAACCTAACAAGGGTTCCCGAATTTCAGCTTCTGGGATTTTCAGAGGAACCAGAACTGCAGCCTCTCATATTTGGGCTTTTCATCTCCATGTACTTGATCACTGTGTTTGGAAACCTGCTCATCATCCTGGCCATTAGCTCACACTCTCAACTCCACACCCCCATGTACTTCTTCCTCTCCAACCTGTCGCTTGTAGACATCTGCTTCACCTCCACCACCATCCGAAAGATGCTGTGGAATATCGAGACACAGAACAAAGTTATAACATTTGAAGGCTGCATCACCCAGGTACATTTTTTCACACGTTTTGTAGTACTAGACATTTTACTGCTGACCGCAATGGCCTATGATTGCTTCATGGCCACCTGTCACCCCCTATACTATACGGTCATCATGAACCCCCAGCTCTGTGAACTGCTGGTGCTGGTGTCCTGGATCATCAGTGTCCCACATTCCTTGTTATAAAGCTTAATGGTGTTGCATCTGGCTTTCTGCAGTCTTAGAAACCCCCCACTTTTTCTGTGAACTCAGTCAGATGATTCAACTTGCCTGTTCTGACGCCTTTCTCAATAATATGGTGATGTATTCTGTAGCTCTACTGCTGGCTGGTGGTCCTCTCACTGGTATCTTTTACACTTGTTCTAAGATAGTTTCCTCCATACAAGGAATGTCATCAGCTCAGGGGAAGTATAAAGCATTTTCCACCTGTGCATCTCACCTCTAAGTTGTCTCCTTATTTTATTGTATGAGTTGAGGAGTGTGCCTTAGCTCTGCTGTTACCCACAGCTCACACTCAAGTGCAAGAGGCTCGGTGATGTACCCTGTGGTCACACCAATGCTGAACCACTTCATCTACAGCCTGAGAAATAGAGAATTAAAGAGGGGTCTGAAAATACTCTTTGAAAAGGTGACTGTAAAATGCCCTATTGTTCTAGGGCCCATGAAAGCAGAGCACAAACCCTGAGGTCAATGCTGTCAGTCTTTGATCAAATTATGGAAGTAGAGCATTGCCTTTCTATTTTCTTTGGCATTTCTATTTTGATTTTGACTTTATACAATTTA
This sequence comes from Bubalus bubalis, assembly GCF_019923935.1. Taxonomy (NCBI): domain Eukaryota; kingdom Metazoa; phylum Chordata; class Mammalia; order Artiodactyla; family Bovidae; genus Bubalus; species Bubalus bubalis. Next base: position 101,414,848 of record NC_059165.1, on the reverse strand, counting down.
TGTATTTTGTGATATTTCTGATATCCTTGATTTTTCCCTTTTTCATTTTCCTACTCTCGCAATTACATTTCCAATCTTGGAGGTGAAATATTTGAAAATACACACATTTATTTCAGGAGTCTACATGGATCACTTAATAATTATTTCCTGTAAAATAAAATAGGCCATACTGAGTATTTTTCATTTTGTTTGACTAAAAGAGATAGTCATGAGATGTACCATTTCCATAAGTTTGGAAAATACTTCCTGGCAAGAAAATCTGAGACCACAGTTTCTCACTTTTGTGAAAATATTTCTTTACATATCACTACGTTAATGCTGTTTTTGGTAATTCAAACTTAACATACTGCTTGTTGTCACTAGTCAAGGGTATTTTACTCACTAGGCTGTTGGTCTTCTGTACACCCTTGTGTCCACTTGGTCTACCACAGTCATTAGCAATTAGTCATTGACAATAAAATACATCTCCAAGTGGAATCTATTCTGAAGTCACCTATAAAGAAATAAATAGATATAGTATGGCTTTAGAGTGGACTTTCCAGGTGATACTAGTTATAAAGAACCCACATGCCAATGCAGGAGATGAGATGGGGGTTTGATTCCTGGGTCTGGAAGATCCTCTGGAGAAGTAAATGGCAACACACTCCAATATTCTTACCCGGAAAATCCCATGGACAGAGGAGCCTGGTGGGTAGGTCCATAGGGTCACAAAGAGTAGGACATGATAGAGGAACTAAACACACAAGGCCCTAGAGTAGGGTTAAACCTAAGTATGGTGAGATAAAACATTAAATCTATCAGAAAGACGTGTTTTTCAGGCAGTTCATATACTCATAAACATGTGAACACATAAACATGTGTTCATTTATAAGGTATATTCATTGAACTGAAGGACTGTAGGCATGTTTTGGGTTTTATTAAATTATTTTCTTGTGTCTGTATGAAATTTCCACTGCCTCCAAAAAATATGATTCCTTCCATTCCTCAAAATGAAATATCTTCCACTCCTCAGAATTTTCTCAAAACCACTAAAAGGTAGAGAATGAAAAATATTAATATCAACCATTATATATCATCCTCATAATTAAAGGATGAGTCCCTGGAAAGCTTGGAATCCTGTTGTGCAAACACATATATTCTTCCACCCTCTCCACATGACCTCAAAAGGATACCAATGAAGTCACTGTTTCATTTATTATTTCATATTTTATATAAAATAAAGTTGAAGAGCAAAGTAGTTATGACGGTTATCTTCATGTATAAAAACAAATGCTTCAAACAAGCAGGATAAGACTATTACAATTACCTTCAATTCAATTCAATTTTATTATTTTATCAGTTAGTTGTTGTGAAACTTAGCAGGACCTTGTGGGGTCTTCCTAGAGACCTAACTGAGTGTGTGTGTGTGTGTGTGTGTGTACACAAACATGGATCTTCTTTGAAAAATAGCATTTCAGACTTTTCAGAAGTATATTATTTGGTGTGATACATGGGTCCTTGTAAAAAAAAAAAATAGAACTGATCATACATCTGGAGTGAATGCTTACACTTTTCATTCAAAAGCTCAGGTGAAGACAATTTGGAGTGGAGAAAATCTAAAACTACATGCATGATTACAAAATATATGAACACAGCCTTGCTTACTCAAAAATGGCCACAGTACAGTACTTGCACCATGAACACCATCCAGGAACCTCTTGACTCACCAGGCAAGACCAGGCAAGACCTGCTGATCAGAAACTACATACGAACTAGTATCTGGGTGACTGGTATGCACAGTGATGAGGGGAAAGTCCTGGTCTAGAATAGGTTTACTTATTTTCTCACTGTTGACCTTTTGTAGCAGGATCATTCTTTGAGCTGGGTGTTGGCCTGGGCATTGTAGATGTTTAGCAGCATCCCTTCAACATGACCAAATATCACATCTGGCAAAGGCATTTCTGAGAACTGCTGGGCCAGAGTTTGAAAACCGGAAACAACCTGAGAGAGTTCCAAAGAAAAGTCCCTTGCCTTATTCAGATTATAATGTTCAGATCGCTAATTTCCATGAGCCCATTTCTGCAATGAGAATGGAGTTTGGAATAGTATCAGCTCCTAGAATGGAGTTTTGTTATAGCTTCTGTTTGCTGGTCTCTTCAGTGTCTGATTTCCACCCTGATACAAAGAGGGTGGTGGTGGACATTTATTTATTTATTTTTAATAACAGAGGGAACCGCCTTGGAAGCGACAGGCAATAGATTAAAACCCTGTCGTTAGTACCGACTACATAGGAAGGGGCCTATAGGTCTTGAGAAATATAAGGCTGACCAAGGAACTAGCTGAAAATGAGCTGACCCCACAATACCCACAACACCACCAGAGAAAGCCCTAGATATATTTTTACTATTTTTATGATCATTCTTTCTTTCTTTTTTTAATTTTTTTTTAAATTTTAAGTCCTCTATTAATCCTTTAATTTTCACTTTTATAACTTACTATTACTTTGCAAAAAAAAAACCCTATTTTTTTTAAAGCAAACTTCATATATATATATATTTTATAATTTTTGTGACCTTGTTTTTTTTTCCCCTTCATTTCTTTAACCTTGTATTTCAGAAATTCCAAACTCTACTCTAGATTTTGAATTTATGCTTTTTGGTATTTGTTATCAATTTTATACCTATATTTTCTTTATACTTTTGGTGACTTTTTTTTTTTCTCTTTCATTTTCTTCTTCTTATCTTTAACATTGTATTTCTGAAATTCCAAACTCTTCTCTAGATTTTTAACTTTTGACTTTTGGTATTTGTTATCAATTTATGAAAAGGCAAAATGATAGGATACTGAAAGAGAAACTCCCCATGTCGATAGGTGCCCAATATGCTACTGGAGATCAGTGGAGAAATAACTCCAGAAAGAATGAAGGGATGGAGCCAAAGCAAAAAGGATACACAGCTGCGGATGTGACTGGTGATAGAAGCAAGGTCCGATGCTGTAAAGAGCAATATTGCATAGGAACCTGGAATGTCAGGTCCATGAATCAAAGCAAACTGGAAGTGGTCAAACAAGAGATGACAAGAGTGAATGTCGACATTCTAGGAATCAGCGAACTGAAATGGACTGGAATGGGTGAATTTAACTCAGATGACCATTATATCTACTACTGCAGGCAGGAATCCCTCAGAAGAAATGGAGTAGCCATCATGGTCAACAAAAGAGTCTGAAATGCAGTACTTGGATGCAATCTCAAAAATGACAGAATGATCTCTGTTCATTTCCAAGGCAAACCATTCAATATCACAGTAGTCCAAGTCTATGCCCCAACGAGTAACACTGAAGAAGCTGAAGTTGAACGGTTCTATGAAGACCTACAAGACCTTTTATAACTAACACCCCAAAAGATGTCCTTTTCATTATAGGGGACTGGAATGCAAAAGTAAGAAGTCAAGAAACACCTGGAGTGACAGGTAAATTTAGCCTTGGAATACGGAATGAAGCAGGGCAAAGACTAATAGAGTTTTGCCAAGAAAATGCACTGATCATAACAAACACCCTCTTCCAACAACACAAGAGAAGACTCTGTACATGGACATCACCAGATGGTCAACACCGAAATCAGATTGATTATATTCTTTGCAGCCAAAGATGGAGAAGCTCTATACAGTCAGCAAAAACAAGACCAGGAGCTGACTGTGGCTCAGACCATGAACTCTTGATTCCAAACTTAAATTGAAATTGAAGAAAGTAGGGAAAACCACTAAACCATTCCGGTATGACCTAAACCAAATCCCTTATGATTATACAGTGGAAGTGAGAAATAGATTTAAGGGCCTAGATCTGATTGATAGAGTGCCTGATAAACTATGGAATGAGGTTTGTGACATTGTACAGGAGACAGGGATCAAGATCATCCCCATGGAAAAGAAATGCAAAAAAGCAAAATGGCTGTCTGGGGAGGCATTACAAATAGCTGTGAAAGGAAGAGAGCCCAAAAGAAAAGGAGAAAAGGAAAGACATAAATATCTGAATGCAGAGTTCTAAAGAATAGAAAGAAGAGATAAGAAAGCCTTCCTCAGGGATCAATGCGAAGAAATAAAGGAAAACAACAGAATGGGAAAGACTAGGAATCTCTTCAAGAAGTCAGAGATACCAAAGGAACATTTCATGCAATGATGGGTTCGATAAAGGACAGAAATGGTATGGACCTAACAGAAGCAGAGGATATTAAGAAGAGATGGCAAGAATACACAGAAGAACTGTACAAAAAAGATCTTCACGACCCATATCATCACAATGGTGGGATCACTGACCTAGAGCCAGACATCCTGGAATGTGAAGTCAAGTAGGCCTTAGAAAGCATCACTATGAACAAAGCTAGTGGAGGTGATGGAATTCCAGTTGAGCTAATCCAAATTCTGAAACATGATGCTGTGAAAGTGCTGCACTCAGTACGCCAGCAAATTTGAAAAACTCAGCAGTGGCCACAAGACTGCAAAAGGTCAGTTTTCATTCCAATCCCAAAGAAAGGCAATGCCAAAGAATGCTCAAACTACCGCACAATTGCACTCATCTCACACACTAGTAAAGTAATGCTCAAAATTCTCCAAGCCAGGCTTCAGCAATATGTGAACCCTGAACGTCCTGATGTTCAAACTGGTTTTAGAAAAGGCAGAGGAACCAGAGATCAAATAGCCAACATCTGCTGGATCATGGAAAAAGCAAGAGAGTTCCAAAAAAACATCTATTTCTGCTTTATTGACTATGCCAAAGCCTTTGACTGTGTGGATCACAAGAAACTGTGGAAAATTCTTCAAGAGATGGGAATACCAGACCACCTGACCTGCCTCTTGAGAAATTTGTATGCAGGTCAGGAAGCAACTGTTAGAACTGGACATGGAACAACAGACTGGTTCAAAATAGGAAAATGAGTACGTCAAAGCTGTATATTGTCACCCTGTTTATTTAACTTATATGCAGTGTACATCGTGAGAAATGCTGGACTGGAAGAAAAACAAGCCAGAATCAAGATTGCCAGGAGAAATATCAATAACCTCAGATATGCAGATGGCACCACTCTTATGGCAGAAAGTGAAGAGGAACTAAAAAGCCTCTTGATGACAGCGAAAGAGGAGAGTGAAAAAGTTGTCTTAAAGCTCAAACATTCAGAAAACGATCATGGGATCCAGTCCCATCACTTCATGGGAAATAGATGGGGAAACAGTGCAAACAGTGTCAGACTTTATTTTTCTGGGCTCCAAAATCACTACAGATGGTGAATGCAGCCATGAAATTAAAAGACGCTTACTCCTTGGAAAGAAAGTTTTGACCAACCTAGATAGCATATTCAAAAGCAGAGACATTACTTTGCCAACAAAGATCCATCTAGTCAAGGCTATGGTTTTTCCTGTGGTCGTGTATGGATGTCAGAGTTGGACTGTGAAGAAGGCTGAGTACCAAAGAATTGATGCTTTTGAACTGTGGTGTTGAAGAAGACTCTTGAGAGTCCCCTGGACTGCAAGGAGATCCAACCAGTCAATTCTGAAGGAGATCAGCCCTAGGTGTTCTTTGGAAGGAATGATGCTAAAGCTGAAACTCCAGTACTTTGGTCACCTCATGCGAAAAGTTGACTCATTGGAAAAGACTCTGATGCTGGGAGGGATTGGGGGCAGGAGGAGAAGGGGACGACAGAGGATGAGATGGCTGGATGGCATCACTGACTCGATGGACGTGAGTCTGAGTGAACTCTGGGAGTTGGTGATGGACAAGGAGGCCTGGTGTGCTGCGATTCATGGGGTCGCAAAGAGTCGGACACACCTGAGTGACTGATCTCTTCTGATTTTCTTTATAATCTTTGTGACTTTGTTTTTTTTTCTTTCTTTCTTTTCTCTCTTTATTTGCCTTCTTCTTTTCTTTAACATTGTATTTTTGAAATTCCAAACTCTACTCTAGATTTTTAATTTTTGCTTTTACCTATCTGTTACAAATTTTTTACCTTTAAGAATCCAATCTTCAGTACCCATTTTTTACTTGGGAGCGAGATTACTGGCTTGACTGCTCTCTCCCGCTTTGGACTCTCCTTTCTCCACCAGGTCGCCTGTGTCTCCTCCCTAACCCCTCTCTACTCTACCCAACTCTGTGAATTTCTGTGTGTTCCAGATGGTGGAGAACACTTAGGGAACTGATTACTGGCTGGATCTGTCTCTCTCCTTTTCATCCCCCCCCTTTTATCCTCCTGGCCACCTCTGTCTCTTTCCTCACTCTTCTCTTCTCTGTATAACTCCATGAACATCACTGAGTGGTCCAGTTGTGAGTGCACATAAGGAAGTGATTACTGGCTAGCCCGCTCTCTCCTCTATTGATTCCACCTCATCTCATTCGGGTCACATCTAACTCCCTCCTCCCTCTTCTCTTCTCCATGTAACACTGTGAACCTCTCTGGGTGACCCTCATGGTGGAGAAACTTTTCATCTTTAACCTAGATGTTTTATCAATGATGCTGTATAGAAGGATAAGTTTTGAGACTACTGTAAAAATAAGTCCAATAACTGGAAACAGGAGGCTTAAGTTCAAACTCTGACTCCAGGGAACTCCTGACTCCAGGGAACATTAATTGACAGGAGCTTATCAAATGCCTCCATACCTACACTGAAACCAAGCACCACACAAGAGCCAACAAGTTCCAGGGAATTATATACCAAGCAAATTCTCCAGCAACACAGGAACACAGCTGTGAGCTCCAATATACAGACTGCCCAAAGTTACTACAAAACAATAGATATCTCATAACTCATTACTGGACACTTCATTACACTCCAGAGAGAAGAAATCCAGCTCCACCCAGCAGAACACCGACACAAGCTTCCCTAACTAAGAAACCTTGACAAGCCACCTGTACAAACTGACACACAGTGAGGAAACTCCACAATAAAGAGAACTTCACAAACTGCCAGATTACAGAAAGGACACCCCAAACTCAGCAATATAAACAAGATGAAGAGACAGAGGAATACCCAGCAGGTAAAGGAACAGGAAAAATGCCCACCAAACCAAACAAAGAGGAAGAGATAGGGAGTCTCCCTGATAAAGAATTCCGAATAATGATAGTGAAATTGATCCAAAATCTTGAAATCAAAATGGAATCACAGATAAATAGCCTGGTAACAAGGATTGAGAAGATGCAAGAAAGGTTTAACAAGGACCTAGAAGAAATAAAAAAGGGTCAATATATAATGAATAATGCAATAAATGAGATAAAAACACTCTGGAGGCAACAAATAGTAGAATAACAGAGGCAGAAGATAGGATTAGTGAAGTAGAAGATGGAATGGTTGAAATAAATGAATCAGAGAGGAAAAAAGAAAAACAAATTAAACGAAATGAGGACAACCCCAGAGACCTCCAGGACAATATTAAACGCTGCAATATTCGAATCATAGGGGTCCCAGAAGAAGAAGACAAAAAGAAAGACCATGAGAAAATACTTGAAGAGATAATAGTTGAAAACTTCCCTAAAATGGGGAAGGAAATAATTACTCAAGTCCAAGAAAGCCAGAGAGTCCCAAACAGGATAAACCCAAGGCAAAACACCCAAAGACACATATTAATCAAATTAACAAAGATCAAACACAATGAACAAATATTAAAAGCAGCAAGAGAAAAACAACAAATAACACACAAGTGTATTCTCGTAAGGATAATAGCTGATATTTCAATAGAAACTCTTCAAGCCAGGAGGGAATGGCAAGACATTTTTAAAGTAATGAAAGAAAATAACCTACAGCCCAGATTATTGTACCCAGCAAGGATCTCATTTAAATATGTAGGAGAAATCAAAAGCTTTACAGACAAGCAAAAGCTGAGAGAATTCAGCACCACCAAACCAGCTCTCCAACAAATACTAAAGGATATTCTCTAGACAGGAAACACAAAAATGGTGTATAAATTCGAACCCAAAACAATAAAGTAAATGGCAACGGGATCCTACTTACCAATAATTATCTTAAATGTAAATAGGTTGAATGTCCCAGCCAAAAGACAAAGACTGGCTGAATGGATGCAAAAACAACACCCCTACATATGTTGTCTACAAGAGACCCACCTCAAACCAGGGGACACATACAGACTGAAAGTGAAGGGCTGGAAAAGTTATTCCATGCAAAGAGAGACCAAAAAAAAAAAAAAAAAGCAGAGGTAGCAATACTCATATCAGATAACATAGACTTTAAAACAAAGGCTGTGAAAAGAGACAAAGAAGGTCACTAAATAATGATCAAAAGATCAATCCAAGAAGAAGATATAACAATTATAAATATATATGCACCCAACATAGGAGCACCGCAATATGTAAGACAAATGCTAACAAGTATAAAAGGGGAAATTAACAAAAACACAATAATAGTGGGAGACTTTATACCCCACTCACACCTATGGATAGATCAACTAAGCAGAAAATTAACAAGGAAACACAAACTTTAAACGATACAATAGACCAGTTAGACATAATTGATATCTATAGGACATTTCATCCCAAAACAATGAATTTCACCTTTTTCTCAAGTGCACACGGAACCTTCTCCAGGATTGATCACATCGTGGAGGATAAATCTAGCCTTGGTAAATTCAAAAAAATTGAAATCATTCCAAGCATCTTCTCTGACCACAATGCAGTAAGATTAGAACTCAATTACAGGAGAAAAACTATTAAAAATGCCAACATATGGAGGCTGAACAACACGCTGCTGAATAACCAACAAATCACAGAAGAAATAAAAAGAGAAATCAAAATTTGCATAGAAATGAATGAAAATGAAAACACAACAACTTAAAATCTGTGGAACACTGTAAAAGCAGTCATAAGGGGAAAGTTCATAGCAATACAACCATACCTCAAGAAATAAGAAAAAAAGTCAAATAAATAACCTAATTCTACACCTTAAGCAACTAGAAAAGGAAGAAATGAAGAACCCCAGGGTTAGTAGAAGGAAAGAAATCTTAAAAATTAGGGCAGAAATAAATGTAAAAGAAAGAAAAGAAACCATAGCAAAAATCAACAAAGCCAAAAGCTGGTTCTTTGAAAGGATAAATAAAATTGACAAACCATTAGCCAGACTCATCAAGAAACAAAGCGAGAAAAATCAAATCAATAAAATTAGAAATGAAAATGGAGTGATCACAACAGACAAGACAGAAATACAAAGGATCATAAGAGACTACTACCAGCAATTATATGCCAATAAAATGGACAACGTGGAAGAAATGGACAAATTCTTAGAAAAGTACAACTTTCCAAAACTGAACCAGGAAGAAATAGAAAATCTTAACAGACCCATCACAAGCACGGAAATTGAAACTGTAATCAGAAATTTTCCAGCAAACAAAAGCCCAAGTCCAGACGGCTTCACAGCTGAATTCTACCAAAATTTAGAGAAGAGCTAACACCTATCCTGCTCAAACTCTTCCAGAAAATTGCAGAGGAAGGTAAACTTCCAAACTCATTCTATGAGGCCACCATCACCCTAATACCAAAACCTGACAAAGATGCCACAAAAAAAGAAAACTACAGGCCAATATCACTGATGAACATAGATGCAAAAATCCTTAATAAATTCTAGCAATCATAATGCAACAACACATTAAAAAGATCATACACCATGATCAAATGGGCTTTATCCCAGGGATGCAAGGATTCTTCAATATCTGCAAATCAATCAATGTAATACACCACATTAACAAATTGAAAAATAAAAACCATATGATTATCTCAATAGATGCAGAGAAAGCCTTTGACAAAATTCAACATCCATTTATGATAAAAAGTCTGCAGAAAGCATAAATAGAAGAAACATACCTCAACATAATAAATGCTATATATGACTACCCCACAGCAAACATTATCCTCAATGGTGAAAAATTGAAAGTATTTCCTCTAAAGTCAGGAACAAGACAAGGGTGCCCACTTTCACCATTACTATTCAACATAGTTTTGGAAGTTTTGGTCACAGCAATCAGAGCAGAAAAAGAAATCAAAGGAATCCACATTGGAAAAGAAGAGTAAAACTCTCACTGTTTGCAGATGACATGATCCTCTACATAGAAAACCCTAAAGACTCCACCAGAAAATTACTAGAACTAATCAATGACTATAGTAAAGTTGCAGGATATAAAATCAACACACAGAAATCTCTTGCATTCCTATACACTAATAATGAGAAAATAGAAAGAGAAATTAAGCAAACAATTCCATTCACCATTGCAACGGAAAGAATAAAATACTTAGGAATACATCTACCTAAAGAAACTAAAGACCTATTCACAGAAAACTATAAAACACTGGTGAAAGAAATCAAAGAGGACACTAATAGACGGAGAAATTTACCATGTTCATGGATTGGAAGAATAAATATAGTGAAAATGAGTATACTACCCAAAGCAATTTATAGATTCAATGCAATCCCTATCAAGCTACCAACGGTATTCTTCACAGAGCTAGAACAAATAATTTCACAATTTGTATGGAAATACAAAAAAACTCAAATAGCCAAAGCAATCTTGAGAAAGAAAAATGGAACTGGAGGAACCAACCTGGCTGACTTCAGGCTCAACTACAAAGCCACAGTCATCAAGACAGTATGGTACTGGCACAAAGACAGATATATGAATCAATGGAACAAAATAAAAAGCCCAGAGATAAATCCATGCACATATGGACACCTTATCTTTGACAAAGGAGGCAAGAATATACAATGGATTAGAGACAATCTCTTCAACAAGTTGTGCTGGGAAAACTGGTCAACCACTTGTAAAAGAATGAAACTAGAACACTTTCTAACACCATACACAAAAATAAACTCAAAATGGATTAAAGATCTAAACATAAGACCAGAAACTATAAAACTCCTAGAGGAGAACATAGGCAAAACACTCTCTGACATACCTCACAGCAGGATCCTCTTTGACCCACCTCCCAGAGTAATGGAAATAAAAGCAAAAATAAACAAATGAGACCTAATTAAACTTAAAAGCTTCTGCACAACAAAGGAAACTATAAGCAAGCTGAAAAGACAGCCTTCAAAATGGGAGAAAATAATAGCAAATGAAGAAACTGACAAACAACTAATCTCAAAAATATACAAGCAACTCCTACAGCTCAACTCCAGAAAAATAAATGACCCAATCAAAAAATGGGCCAAAGAACTAAATAGACATTTCTCCAAAGAAGACATACAGATGGCTAACAAACATGAAAAGATGCTCAACATCACTCTTTATCAGAGAAATGCAAATCAAAACCACTATGAGGTACCATTTCACACCAGTCAGAATGGCTGCGATCGAAATTTCTACAAGCAATAAATGCTGGAGAGGATGTAGAGAAAAGGATACCCTCTTACACTGTTGATGGGAATGAAATTAGTACAGGCACTACGGAGAACAGTGTGGAGATTTCTTAAAAAAACTGGAAATAGAACTGCCTTATAATCCAGCAATCCCACTGCTGGGCATACACACTGAGGAAACCAGAAAGGAAAGAGACACGTGTACCCCAATGTTCATCGCAGCACTGTTTATAATAGCCAGGACATGAAAGCAACCTAGATGGCCATCAGCAGATGAATGGATAAGAAAGCTGCGGTACATTTACACAATGGAGTATTACTCAGCCATTAAAAGAATACATTATAATCAGTTCTAATGAGGTGGATGAAACTGGAACCTATTATACTGAGTGAAGTAAGCCAGAAAGAAAAACACCAATACAGTATACTAAAGCATATATGTGGAATTTAGAATGATGGTAACAATAATCCTTTATGCTGCTGCTGCTGCTAAGTCGTTTCAGTCGTGTCCAACTCTGTGCGACCCCATAGACGGCAGCCCACCAGGCTTCCCCATCCCTGGGGTTCTCCAGGCAAGAACACTGGAGTGGGTTGCCATTTCCTTTTCCAATGCATGAAAGTGAAAAGTGAAAATGAAGTCGCTCAGTTGTGTCCGACTCCTAACGACCCCATGGACTGCAGCCTACCAGGCTCTTCCATCCGTGGGATTTTCCAGGCAAAAGTACTGGAGTGGGGTGCCATTATACAAGACAGCAAAAGAGACACTTATGTATAGAACAGTCTTTTGGACTCTGTGGGAGAGGGAGATGGTGGGATGATTTGGGAGAATGGCATTGAAACATGTATAATATCATATATGAATCGAGTCGCCAGTCCAGGTTCGATGCACGATACTGGATGCTTGGGACTGGTGCACTGGGACGACCCAGAGGGATGGTATGGGGAGGGAGGAGGCAGGAGGGTTCAGGATGGGGAACACATGTATACCTGTGGCGGATTCATTTTGATGTTTGGCAAAACTAATACAATTATGTAAAGTTTAAAAATAAAATAAAATTAAAAAAAAAAAGAACCTATGAAGCAGGATACTAAGTAAATCTTACAAAATATAAAACATTCACTACAGTTATTGCTCTACAGAATGTCTGTGTATGTAAGGTATATATCTCTACATATACTTGTGTGCTATGGTAATAAAATAATGGATAAATTCTCAAAAAATAGAATAATAAAAATGATAATAGTAAAATAAATCTACGAATTTTTCTGGAGATTTTTAGGGCAGTGTGGGGTCAGTTCAGTTTCAGATAGTTCCTTGTTCCAGCTTATACTTCTCAAGATATATAGGCCCCTTCCAATGTAGTTAATGCTAACTACAGGGTTTTAATCTGTTGCACCTGTCACTTCCAAAGCAGTTCCCTCTTCTTTGTTTATTTTGGCTTCCTCTGTTTGCAAGTCTCTTCAGTGTCTAATTTCCACCTTGACACAAGGGGGTGAAGGTGGCCATTTATTTAGGCTCTCTTGTTCAACTGTGCTGTGCAGAGGAGGAACACTGCAAAGAAATTATCACTGGTGTGTGTGGGGAGTGCTCACAGTGTCTGGGCCACACTGGGTTTCCCCCTGCTCACAGTGTGTGTGTTTTCCCAGTCTACACTGCTCGGGCTCCAGGTTGTTCAGGGGAACTGTCTAAAGTGAGCCCTGGTTTGTATGCACTTCCCAGCTCTTAGCTGCTCAGGTTCAGGTTCTTGGGTACTCTACAAAGGCACAGATTCCGTTGGGCCTGCGTTTTGTGCCCTTCCCAGGTCTGAGCAGCTCAAGTGATCGGGTGCTTAGCAAAGGCACTCTCCCCGGGTGGGTGGAGTGTCTTATCACCTCCCTGGTCTCAGCCGCTCAGTTTCCCGGGTGCACCAAGAGAGCACTGTCTCAGGTGTGCTGTGTGTCTCTTCTGGGAAGCTGATCTCTGACTGTGATCCTCTTGGTGGACGTCAACCACCCAGGATCCCAGGAAGACTTGGTTAGCAACTGGGAGCCTGCTCACAGTTTGGTGGAGGATGCTATCTCTGGGGCCGAGATTGCCCCTCACCTTCCGGCTCTGGCTCTCACTCACCTGCCTCTTGGCCACCAGCAAGGGGAGGGGCTGGTCCACAGCTGTCGAGCTCTCCTCTGGTATTCACTCAGTTCTTTGTTCTTTGAGCAGACCAAGTTGTGCCTCAGAGCTTTTCCCGGGAAAGTTTTTTTTTGTTTTTTTGTTTTTTTTCTCTCAGGCTATCCCACAGTTTGGGCTGCTATCTCACGTTAGCTCTCTCAGCTTGTCCTCAAGACATTCAGGCCCGGTCCTTACCCTAAGCATGCAGCCCGTGCCTCCCTGTTCAGCTCCCGCTCACTGCTGGTGGACATGAGTGTCTGGGCTACTTCTTCTCTGGGAATTGCGGTTAGGCGTGTAATGTGTGTATGTGTGTGTGTGTGTGTGTGTTTTCTTCATGGTTATGTTGTGCTCTGAGATTCCAAAACTCCCCACAAACCCACTGGTGAGAGGGTTTCCTGGTGTTTGGAAACTTCTCCTTCATGACTCCCTCCCTGATATGGATCTCCGTCCCTAACTCTTTTGTCTCTCTTTTTATCTTTTATATTTTGTCCTACCTCCTTTCGAAGAGAATGGGCTGCCTTTCTGGGTGCCTGTTGTCTTCCACCAGTGTTCAGACATTGCTTTGTGGAATTTGTTCAGCTTTCAAATGAACTTTTGATGAATTTGTGGGGGAGATAGTGATCTCTCCATCCTATTCCTTTGCCATCTTAGTACCGCACCCCCCCCATTTAAAAAAATATATAAAAGTAAAATTACATTTTATAAAGCTAAAAGAATGTAGGTCTGACTTTCAGGTGCCTGTTACAGAAAGCAATTAGAAATCTTGTGTGAAGTGGACCCCCAAAAAAAGTTTTATGCATGGTTAGGACTAAGTTTAAAATAAATTTAATGAACTTTACCTAAATGAGTTTAAAGTAAGCTAGTGCAAAACTTGAATTCGGCCTTTTTCTCTGTTAAGAGGACATACTTTCTTCAGATGTTGAACTGCTTTTAATAATAGATTTAAGTTTATTTACCTGTTAATTGATCTGTTCTATATTTACCTTTGAAATCTTTTGTTACCTTTGGCTAAATAAATAATTATTATTTCAGAGTGACTTATATAATACTACCTGACTGTTATAAACCCTTTTTATATTTATCGACAAAATTGCCTAAATAACTTGACTTCTAGCTGACTTTGGGATGCTTCAGAGCGCCCCTGAGACAACCCAAAGAGCGATTAAGCTACCTGGGTTCACGGAACATGTTAAATTACATGAGAAATACTGTTGAAGGTGTGATGTCTATTCAGGTTATACTGTATGGTTGATGTTACTAATATAGATATACTAAAATTACATGAAATTCATATAGATTTGATATGCCTGATAAAATATGGTCAATTATAATTCTAGTTATCATATTGAAGTATTGTGACCATGTTTCTTTGTCAGTTGCAACAGAATCAGTTTTCAAGCATGCCTTCTATGGTTTTATTCTCATGCCTTTAGAAGAATACTGCTAGTTCTTCAAGATTTATGAAAAAGGCTTTCTAAGGTTAAGGAGATAAACAAATTTTGTTATTAATAATAAGGTGGTACTAGATTGGAATTTGGTCTTCTATCTGTTTAGAGAACAAAGTTTTCTTAGAATACAGCTTTTGATAAACGATTATGAATTTCTTTGCCTTTAAGTGATTTCTATTTATTTTTTTAATCTTTTTGTTACTTTACTAAAGTAAATAAACATTATTTAAGATTATGGTACATGTAGACATAGCTCATTCTGCTTCTACAAAAAATAACTCCTCACAGTAAGACATTTGCTATCTTGATATCCTTAAAACATGGCAATAGTTTTAGTCTGCTCCTAAATCAGGAAATTAAAATCGAAGAGCCAGGGCCATGGGAAAGTTCTTGACTTAAGTTCTTGCTTGTGACCTTACTAATAACTGCTAGCTATATTATTTTCTATGTATCTTGCTTCAGAAGATTATTTCTTATGTTACCAAATATGTGACTAAGCCTATGATGAAATGCTGATATGCAGTTCCACATGAGATCAATAATTGTAATAATGTAACTCTAGATATGGGAAGAAGCATCAAGAGGAAATATTTTCATGGGCCAAGAGGCTAGTAAGACAGGTATGGTCCAGAGACTTTTGCTGCTTGCAAGACCTGGTCTAGTAACAGCACATTGAGTGGCCTGTCAAAGGAATCTTCGGTAGACCTGGGAATGAGCCTTCCCAGCACTGTGGGACGTAATGCCCATGACATGCCCCCAAGCCATGGTCATATATGTGCCTATGAAGGGGCCATGCTGACTGGATGTTGGCCCATGCCAGCTGCCTCTAAAAGGATTAAATCATGACCACTACAAAATGCTGACCTTTAACATCCCCTTGAAAGGAGTTCAGGATGGAGACAAAAAGTAAGGCACTCTGTGCTCTGGGAAAAACCCAGAAAACAGGCCTTCAGATAGTCAGATGTTTTCAGGTAAAGATTTTGGTGAGTTCAAATTCTTGCATCTTCTCATACCTAGAGAAACACTAATGTCACAAACCAATGTCTGGACCTGGTTCTCATGGCTAGCCCCACAGCAGCTTTCCTACTACTATTAATCTTTGGGTAATATATCTTTAATTTTCTTGTTAAGTTTGTTTCTCCAAGTAGTAGTACAAGAATATCCCCCAGGGAACACCCAGACAATGCTGGAACAAGCTACCTTATCATTCTGTGGACTGTCATCTCCCTCAATCAATGCATCCTGGGGTCCTTAGGCTATTCTCCCTTTGTGATCTTATATGGGAGACCACCCCCAGTGATAGAAAAGCTAAAGGGAGACACCAACAACTAGCTGACCAGGAGATTTCCCAACACCTCCAGGCCTTGGGAAAAGTCTTCCACCATATCCCCAATAAACCTTGGAAAGGACACTCATTCCTTTGGCCAATTGTGTTCATCCCTATTAGCCAGGAGATGAGGTATGGGTTAAAAATTAGGACAAAAAAAAAAAAAAAAAAAAAAAACCTTCAGCCTTCATCCAGATTGGACACCCTCATACAGTCATCCTGGCAACCCCTACTAATATTACAGTTATAGGTGTCATCCTTTGGATCCACCACACCAGTCAAGAAGGCGTCTACTTCCTGTCACGTGGATAACTCGAAAGCAGTTCAGGACCCCCAAAACCCCCTCAAGGTCCGGTTACAAAGACAACCACCTTCACCCACAAAGGTTGCTGAACCCTGCTCTAGTCACTCTGGAAGCTGACTAGTCAATGCACGGTGGAAGCTTGAGGATACAGCAATCAAAATATTGATTTTCATTGTCAACCTTGGCCTCTATCCCTAATCAGTATTATTGTTGTGCTCTTTGTTACAGGACCAACTAGACTCCTTGGCTGAGGTGGTTTTACAGAATAGGAAATGGCTAGACCTACTGACAGCTAAAATGGGAGGACTCTGCCTCTTCTAAAATGAAGAATGCTGCTCTTATGTAAACCAATCAGGAACAGTAAGGGACATGGCCAAACAACTAAGGGAATGAATCATGAACAGGGGAGAAGAACTAGCAAATTCCTGGGGTAATTGGAACGATATCTGGAGCTGGGCATTGTGGCTTCTCCCTTTAACCAATCCTCTCTTCATGTTCTTTGTGACACTCTTGTTTGGCCCTTATATCCTCAAAGCTATTAGCCAGTTCATAATCTCTCGAATTAAATCCATAAATTTACAAATGGTAATAGCTCAATATAGCCCCCTAAACAATGGAGTGCTCTGAATGACCTACCAAAACATGAGATGATGTTTTCTGCAATGAGTGATAGAGCATCAAGAAGGAGGAATGAAGAGGAAAAGCTAAAATTTTACATAACCTCCTGCTCCTTCTGCCTCTGTAACTCTGCTTGCTACTTGCAAACTCTAGATTAAAGGGGTCTCAGAAAGTGGGGACTCACAATACTAGAAACTGGAGCTTATCTCACTCACCCTTGTCCTGCTGTTTGCAATGGCCCAGCCCCTCCGAACCCGCAAAGCCACTTAACGATGCCTGTTCATATATAAAAACTCTGTAACCCTTTGTTCGGTGCTTAGAGCCTGAAGTGTTAACTCCTCTAGTCCCGCTGGCTTAATAAACCTGAGTTCTCCAACTTTCTGAGTGTGGTGCTTAATTTCTCGAGTACTGGTCTCTGCAACACTCAAACTCATGTCCATCAAGACAGTGATGCCATCCAACCATCTCATCCTCTGTTGTCCCCTTCTCCTCCCTCCTTCAATCTTTCCTGGCATCATGGTCTTTTTCAAGGACTCAATTCTTCACATCAGGTGGCCAAAGGATTGGAGTTTCAGCTTCAGCATCAGTCCTTCCAATGATTATTCTGGATTGATTTCCTTTAGGATGGACTGGTTAGATCTCCTTGCAGTCCAAGGGACTCTCAGGAGTCTTCTCCAACACCACAGTTCAAAAGCATCAATTCTTTGGCACTTGGCTTTCTGTATAGTCCAACTCTCATATCCATACATGACTACTGGAAAAAGCATAGCTTTGACTAGACGGACCTTTGTTGGCAAAGGAAAAAGCAGAGACATTACTTTGGCATATTATATACAGATAAAGTTTATTTCATTTTACTGAGTGAATAATCATGAGTTCTGTTACCTTTTTGAAGAAGAAAAACTGCATCGGCGACTAAATCCAATGACAGAATTTCATAAGAATATGAAATCTCAGTTTAACACTTTTTGTTCATTATTCCTTTTGTACATCACTACCATAAATTATCTTCCCCTAAATTTAGACTTTAACATATCATGTGTTTCATACCAATGCATTCCATTTTATTCCTTATAGGATCTTCTTCTTTATTTAGCTCAGTGTGCATACTGGTTACCAGTGCATTCTCAGTTGCTCAGTAGAGTCTGACTCTTTGCCATCCCATGGACTGTAGCCCACCAGACTCCTCTGTCTGTGGGATTTTTCAGGCAATAATACTTGAGGGGGTTACCATTTTCTACTCCAAGGGATCTTCTCGACCTAGGGATCCAACCCACATTTTCTGCATCTCCTGCATTGCAGAGCGATTCTTTACCTGCTGAGTCATCATTACCAGGGTCACTAGAAAAACTGATCATCAATGCATGTCTCCAATGGTAGTCTAGCTGAAACACCAATTTCAATAAAAAGTTTGATGTAGTAATGTCTAGACTCTAAGATGACCCTAACTAAAATGAAGCACATATTTATACCAGATTTTAATTATGCAAATTATTTTTCCTGCGTATGTAAGATCGGTGTCCATATATAAAGGGGTTTATCATTGGTGTGAAGGATTGTTTGCTGTAATTGAATTTTATATTGATTTATCTTTCTTCTTCTACTTAAAAACTTACATTGTTAGCTACATATATGATTCCTTCCATTTTCTAAATGAAATATCTTCCCAATTCTAAATTTTATCATAACCACTAAAAGATGTTGAATAAGCAATATAAATATCACGTATATATATATGTTTATTTCCAAAGTCCAGCTCACTAGGTAGCTTAAATTCCTTCTGGTCCTGTGATTCACAGTCACAGATTTTTGAACAAACAGACATTTCCTTTTAACCTGGTATGATTACTTGGAACACATGTATGCCAGTTGTGGACTCATGTCAATGTATGGCAAAACCACTACAATATTGTAAAGTAATTGGCCTCCAATTAAAATAAATAAATTTATATTTAAAAAAAAACCTCAATTGAATCACTTTTTAGTACAGTTATATGAAATAGATTTGAGTAACTGAGAAATTATTCAGTTCAGTTCAGTCGCTCAGTCGTGTCCAACTCTTTGCAACCCCATGAATTGCAGCACGCCAGGCCTCCCTGTCCATCACCAACTCCCAGAGTTCACTCAAACTCATGTCCATCGGGTCGGTGACACCATCCAGCCAACTCATCCTCTGTTGTCCCCTTCTTCTCCTGCCTCCAATCCCTCTCAGCATCAGAGTCTTTTCCAGTGAGTCAGCTCTTTGTGAGTAATTATTAATGGTATTCAAATATCAGAACAAATACCTAAAATGAGAAGTCATGCATTATTATAATTTCACTCAGTTCTACTCACTTAGATTATTTTGTCAGTTTGTTGCTGCATAACAAGTTGTTCTAAAAGCAAATGGTTTAACATAATGTCTTTACTGTCCTTTAGAAATACACTTTGGGGATTTGATCTGAGTTCTGATAACCTCTTCTTCATGTGTCTACTGTCATTTGTCCGGCTCTATTTTGTGTTTTAAAGTCTCCTCCATGATGATGTGTGCAGTTATAGTGCTCTTCTGTTTTGAGCCATTTTATGCCATTTTTTTCTTTTTGTATACATAGGTTAGTCTTTAGTTTACAAGAAAAAAAACTGAAATGATACTTCAGTATCAAATGGTATCAAATGTTAATTTCTTTATTTTAATTTCACTATTCCTATATCCATATATAACACATTGCTTTCTTCCTTGTTTAAAGAGATGTCTCCCAGTTTTATTCATGACTCAACCACATGGATTTCCCTTATTACCCTGAACCATGTAAAACCAGAAGTTTTAAACTCTCATGCCTTGAGAGTAATTATATACAATAAACTGCCAATTTTTAAAGTATCCTATTAGCTGAATTTGAAAAAAATTGGCTGTACATACTACCTGGTTCATTTTTTAATGTTCAAAAATGCACAACAAATTTTAATTTCCTTGAAAAGTTATTGTTAATAATGTAATTGACCTGAGTCTCAGGTTTCCTTACTTCATAAGAAAAGTTGAGATGACAAATCCAAACTTCACGTGGATGCTGTGAAGAATGAATGAAATGTATAGAAACACTTTGCTGAGTCCTTTCTTTTAGAAAAGTCGTTTCTGTTAGAAACATCGTTGGCTTTTCCAACTTAAGTTCAAGGTTAGATGTATATGTATGTATATATGTGCCTGCATCTGTATACACCTTTCTCTGAAATAAATACACTCACACTTACATAGTCTCACTTGTAATCCCATTTCAAGTTGAAAATAAACTTGAGAGGAAGTTAGAGGGATGGACGTGAAAAGAACAGATGCTTGAAATAACAGAAAATAGAAAGAATTTAGAAATTTTGGCAGAAAGCTTTTAAGCAGAATGTGTGCCCTTAATATTAATAATGATTTAAGTTTCTCATCTTAAATCCTCAAAGACCTCACAGTTAGAACCATATTTACTTTTAGGCAATGAGAAATTCTCTCTAGCAGTTAATGAGTTGGAATACCTCAAAAAGGACTCAATCGTCTCCTTCTGTTTAAGGTAGGATTTCACCACAAAATACCTTTAGATAAGGGAAGCTCACTGATTGAATCAAAAGGTTTAAACTCAGCTCCAAGAACAATATCTGATTGTACACATATCTGTATTAGATTCCCCCGCAAGAGACACAGGTTCCATCCCTGGTTTGGGAACACTCCTTGGAGGAGGGCATGACAACTTACTCCAGTATTCTTGCCTGGAGAATCACCATGGACAGAGGAACCTGGAGGGCTACAGTACCTGGGGTCGCAAAGAGTCAGACACCACTGAAGTGACTTAGCACGCATGTATGCTCTTGTAACAAATTACCACACTAGTGGCTTAAAACAAATACCTGTCTTAAAGTTCTATAACAAATTACCATGCTAGTGGCTTAAAACATATATGTATCTTAAAACTCTTCAAAAGTCGGAAATCTCACTGAGCTAAAATTATGATGTCTGCAGGACTGAGATCTTCCTGAACACTCCAGAGGACAATGTGTTTCGTTTGCTGTTTTACTTTTAGTGGCCACCAGCATTGCTTGGCTCGTGGTCTTTCCTCCATCTTCAAACCCAGGTGCAGAGCATTTAAAAATATCTATCTGACTCTAATTCTTCTTCCTTTCTCTTCCACATTTAGAGGATCACTGTGATTACATTATTCCAAGCTGAATATCCATGTTAATCTGATATCAAGATCAATGATTATCCACTTTATTCCATTTGCTAATATAATCTCAGGCTTCTCTGGTATCTCAGCTGGTAAAGAATCTGCCTGCAATATAGGAGATCCTGGTTCAATTCCTGGGTTGGGAAGATCCCCTGGAGATGGGATAGGCTACCCAATCGAGTGTCTTCCTTGCCACCTAGATAGGATATTCAAAAGGTCTTGAGAATGGGGTGTGGTTATCTTTTGAGTATCTTATTCTGCCTACTAAAGTGTCTTTTCTCAGATATATATCATTTGATGTCACTCAAAAGTGCTTTTTAAAAAGATTACTTTAACTGGAGGATAATTATCATACAGTATTTTTGATGGTTTTGTGCCATATATCAGCATGAATTGGCCATAGGTGTGCATGTGTCCCGCCCATCCTGAACCCCTCTCCCACCTCCCTTCCCACTCTATCCTTCTGGGTTGTCCCAGAGCACTGGCTTTGGGTGCCCTGCTTCATGAATTGATCTTGCACTGGTCATCTGTTTTACATATGGTAAGCTACATATTTCAATGCTATTCTCTCAAAACATCCCACCCTTGACTTCTCCCATTAAAAAAATCAAACAGAATTTACCACTGCTCACAAAGTGAGTGAGATGTTCAAAATTACATACATGGAAGATTCTTGATGAAGACCTAAAACTGTTTATATCTGAATCTAACAGAATCATTTTCTTGCTACCCAGAGAACGCCCCGCAGCATCAAGAACATGTAGGACATTGTCAGAAATACAGAGTCCCTGGTACCTTGAATCAGACCTGCTGAATCATAATCTGCATTTGAATCATAGTCCTTGGTACTTTTTAAGAATAGTCAACTTAGGAAAGTGCTAGACTAGAATAAGTTTAATTCCTTTTCACTGATTGTATTTGAGGCAGTGAAAGGAGATAAGCCCTGGGATTACTTTGGAAGGAATGATGCTAAAGCTGAAACTCCAGTACTTTGGCCACCTCATGCTAAGAGTTGACTCATTGGAAAAGACTCTGATTCTGGGAGCGATTGGGGGCAGGAGGAGAAGGGGACGACAGAGGATGAGATGGCTGGATGGCATCACCGACTCGATGGACGTGAGTTTGAGTGAACTCCGGGAGCTGGTGATGGACAGGGAGGCCTGGCGTGCTGCAATTCATGGGGTCGCAAAGAGTCGGACACGACCGAGTGACTGAACTGAACTGAACTGAATTATTTGTATTGGATGCTGTCCTATGCATTACATGTGTAGGATCCCTTTAAACACTGAAAAGCATGACCAGCTGCAAAGTCATCTCTGATTGAGAATCACTGCCATAGAACTTGTGAACTAATAGTGTTCTGATAATCAAGCCTCCCAATCAAGACTTTCTTGGTTTATACTTTGAGCAGAACATTAAACCCCCCTGTGTCTCATGTGTGTAATGGAAAAGGAAGTACATAAGACTACATCACAGAATGAACTTGTATAAAAATTAAATTGGACAGTCCCTATAACATGCTAAGTTTGGTTATGGTGTTTGTGCTCTGCTGTGTTTAGTTGCTCAGTCATGTCTGACTCTTTGTGACCCCATGGACTGTAGTCTGTCAGGCTCCTCTATCCGTGGTGACTCTCTAGGCAAGTTTATACTGGAGTGGGTTGCCATGCCCTCTTCCAGGGGATCTTCCCAACTGAGGGATCAAACCCAGGTCTCACACATTGAAGGCAGATTCTTTACTGTCTAAGCAACTACGTGTATAAAAATATCTAAATTTGCAGAATTTAATAACAGAAACATTTTCCTGCTACCTAGACAAGGATATGCAGTGTTAAGAACATGTAGGATCTTGTTAGAAATGCACAGTCACTGGTACTTTGAATCAGACCTGCTGAATCATAGTTTTCATTTCAACTATAGTTCTTGGTAATTTTTCAGAACAGTCAATTTTGAGAAATTCTGGACTAGGATAAATTGTATACCTTTTCACTGATGGTATTTGAGGCAGTATAGTTATAAGTATTGGGTACTGTCCTAGGCATTACATGTGTAGGATTCCTTTAGACCCTGAAAAATATCATCTGCTGCAAAGTCATCTTTGATTGCAAAGCACTGCCATCACTTTTATGAAATAAAAGCATTCTGACAATCAAGACACCCAGTCCAGACTCCATCCCTTTCTTGGTCACACCTTGGAGCAGAGCATTAAACCCCTCTGTGTCTCATTTCTATAATGCAGAATGAAGTCATGATATACAAGAAGACTACATCACAGCATGAACTTCCATAAAAATTAAAGCAGACAATTCATATAATGTGCTATGAGACTATAGTGCATAAAATATCTATATTTGTCTCATAATTAAAAACATAATGATGTACTAAAGGACAGCTCTTAACTTCTGATATAAGCATAAAAATCCTAACTGAGTTGGCAATAATATCAGGGAGCCAAGGAGTGTAGTGCCTAAGGTTTTATATGAAAGGACAAAGTTGTCACACTCATAAAATATTTTTTAGAATTATCAGGAATTATGTGTTCACCACTAGTGAAAACTTGAAAGATCTGAGGGACTTAGTTAAGTGAGAATTCTTAACCTTAGACTTTGAGGAAACTTTAGCTCAGACTGGGATAAGTTGCTGGGGTGGTTTAGACCTCTGGACACAGGAGAAATAAGGAGAAGGAGCAATAAAAACAGAATTCACCTGCCTTGTAAACTGATCTCTAAGGAACAAAGAATGAACTGGAAAATTTTCCTTTTTGTCCAGACCACTGTCCCCCAGGGAAATCAGGTACAGAGTATGGGTGTTACGGCAGAAAGATGCTTAATGAGAAGCCAGGTGAGCTATAAAATCTCTCTGCTGTGGTCCCCTCAGCCTGAGAAGTGTTGGATGCTACAGGACATGTTTCCTTTGAAAACTTGAGTTTGGCTGGAAAATCAGTCCTGTACTCCCTTCAGCTGTCTTGTGTGGACAGTGCTTCAGTCTCTATTATCAACCCTCCAGGAGGCATTTGAACTTCCACACAAAGACCTTTCTTTCAGTTCCCATCTAGGTGAGTCTGAGAGCCCAAAGCCACTGTGGGAGAGAAATACAATGCAAACCTTGAACATTTATCTGAGGTCACCTGTGATTCAAATCAGTCTAGCTCAGATACCAGAGATTAGTGTGGTAGTTTGCTATCCTGATTATTGTGTGTGCATGCTCGTTCATTCAGTCATGTTAGACTCTTTGCAACTCCATGGACTGTAGCCTGCTAGGCTCCTCTGTCCTTGGAATTTTTCAGGCAAGAATACTGGAGTGGGTTGCCATTTCCCCCTTCAGGGGATCTTCCCAACCCAGAGATTGAACCTGAGTCTCTTGTATCTCCTGCATTGGCAGTTGATCTATTTTCACTAGCACCACTCACGAAACCCTACTTCATTAAAAAAAAAAAAAAAGTATTTACTTAGGACTAAAAGAGGAGCAAGGGCTTCACAGATGGTGCTAGTGGTAAAGAATCTGCTTGGCGATGCAGGAGACATAAGAAACATGGCTTTGATCCCTGCATCAGGAAGATTCCCTGGAGGAGGGCATGGCAACCCACTTCAGGATTCTTGCCTGGAGAATCCCATGGACAGAGGAGCCTGGTGGGCTACAGTCCACAGGCTTGCAATGAGTCAGACACTACTGAGTGACTGAGCAGGCCTGCAAAAGAGAAGCAAAGATTGACGTCAGTAAGGTAATGCTCGGTGTTGCCAATTAAATGATAAAAATGGAAGTCCAAGTAGAAGAGAGAATGGGAGGCATAAAGTGTTTCCAGTAAAATTTGAACATAAACCTAATGACAATATGAAGTAACAAGAGTAGAGAAATAAGTTATTAGATGTGGACAGATGTACGTGAAGTAAGGATTTTTTATAAGATGGGTCATATTTGACTGTTCCCATATTAATGAGTAAGATCTGAACAAAGGGCTTCATGAAAATATATCCCTGCAAACATATGTATGCAATGGCTGATTCATGTTGGTGTAGGGCAGAAACCAATACAATATTGTAAAGTAATCATCCTCCAATTAAAAACAAATCAATTAAAAAAAGATTCTTGACAGATAGAAACCTTCTCTTTTTTGTAATGTTCAGTCACTCAGTCTTGTCTGCCTCTTTGTAACCCCATGGACTGTAACCTGCTGTCTCCTCTGTCCATGAGATTCTCCAGGCAAGAATACTGGAATGGGTTCCCATTTCCTCCTCCATGGGATCATTCCTACCCAGGGATCAAATCCACATTTCCTGTGTCTCCTGCATTGCAGGCAGATTCTTTACTCACTGGGCAATCGAGAAAGACCTTTGCTGAAAAGTTTTATATACATTCTCATATAGAAAGAGTTGGAAATGAGTGAGCACACACAAACACACATATACACATATATATTTATCTCTGTGCTACACATTTACTCTGTTGATCAAAAATTGTCTGTGAGAAGCCTTTGTAACTTTGCTCACATTATTCAAAATGAATTAGAGGCTTTATTTTCTTTCCACAAAATGCTTGCCATTTAGTTATTTTATGTATATATAGATGTATTTGTGAGAATGCTTGGAAATTTATGTGGTCAGTCATATGGTGTTCTCTCCATTGCTTTTTATATTTTTTATTGAATGAATTGAGCTGTCACTGTAATATTCTTCTCTTGACAATACTTGCTTTAAAAACATGCCAGTGATTGTTTTCCTGCATATTTTTTAGTGCTAATTAATCACTTATTATGGGCTTCCTAGGTGACACTAGTGGTAAAGAACCCACCTGCCAGTGCAGCAGACATAAGAGAAATAGCTGGTTCCCTGGGTCTGGAAGATGCCCTGGAGGAGGGCATGGCAACCCACTCCAGTATTCATGCCTGGAGAATCCCATGGAAAGAGGAGCCTGGTGGGCTGTGGTCCATAGGGTTTCTTTGGCAATTTAACATTGAATTAGTGGCCAATGTTGGTATCATTAAATTATTACTGTTCAGGTCTTTATGAAACTTAGTTATAGATATTAATTCAATCTTGTTACATTTGGTTATTTTAAAACCACTACCACTTAAGCTAGCTTTATTCTCAGTAACATTGTCCCACATCTGCTTGGTTTCTTTTAAACTTTTCTTTCTATATTAGGTACAAACACCTATTCATACACTTTTCTACAAATGTATGAATAGAATTCTATGCACATCACAAATACTCTTGATTCAGTGCCGTCTTTTTTCCCCCTACCTTTCCTTTACTGGTCAATAATGCCCCAGGGATTTTCTTCCAATCAACCAATATCCAATTCAATATAGGTTCATTATTTCAATAGCTGTTTAGTATTTCATAAGGAGCTGTGCTACTCACACTGAAGACTGTCTTTCCTAATCTTTCTCTTCAAGTTGTTATTATATCATTCCTACAAAAATATTTGAAATTGTTATGTTTAAACTGTGTTTCTAAGCAAGAAAAACTCTGTTTCCCTGGGAACACTGAACAATGCTTGTAGAAATATCTGTCTGTTACTCTGGGAGCAGTGGGTAGAGGTCAGGGATGCTCTAGGCATCCTGCAAGACACAGGACAGACCCCACCACAGAGAACAACCTGTCTGAGAATGTCAACAGTGTTGAGACTGAGAAGCCTCCAGGTAAAGAACTTCTGTACTTTTAATATCTGTGCCGTTGTTCGGATGGTTTTCCCAACAGTTTAACAGCTTAAATTTCTGTCTGCAAATACAGATAGTGCACCTGTGCTCCCTGTTTCAAAGCACCACTGTAAACTGTGTGACAACTCTGTAAGTATTTCCCCAGATGGATGGTTGTGAGAAAGTGTTCTTTCCTTAACTGTTATTGAGATTGATAAAAAATTAATACCTTGAATTGTCATTTTGATGTGTTGATTTTATTATTATATGCCCACATAATATAAACCTCTTATTCTACCACTACCAGCTTTTGAAATGATTTTTAAGAATTGTTGTTTCTCAGTTGACCTTTTGGGGACTGTTTTGCCATAAAAATGCTTTTTCATTTTAGTTAGTAAAATACGTCATCTTATGCTGGATTTCTTCCTTTAAGGCACTTCGGCACACTTATGGATTTTAGTGTGTAGTTTTCTAGATATTCACCTAGAATCCGTAGGATTCTCCAGGCAAGAATACTGTAGTGCCTTGCATTCCCTCCTCTAGGGGATCTTCCTGACCCAGGAACTGAACCTACCTCTCTTATGCCTCCTGCATTGCTAGGCAGGTTCTTTACCACTAGAGCCACCTGGAAAGCCCCTGTTTCTATATAAGTGCACAAATATTCACATATCTTTCTGAAAGCACAATAGTGACCATAGAAGTTGAAGTCTCTGTTTTGCATTGTCATGCTGAAGTAATAGTATAATGAACATCTATTATAATATAACATCTTCAGGCATGAATCCTATGAAAAAATTTATTCAGGACAAAAGGACGGATTGACATGGTGTCTGTAGAATTTGCAGAGTATAGTGCGAAAAGCCTTTTGCATGTTGAACAAAGACCAGAATAGCATTGGGGTATGCTCATCAGATTTATTTTAAATATATGATAGTGCTTAAACTCCAAGAATAACAAACACATGACGCCCCATAAGGAAACTGGGAAAGAGCTTGCCTCATTCCCTATAGAACAGTAAAAAATTGGTCAAAGAAATGGAAAAGATTTTGGGAAAATATCTTCTATTGCTTTATATAAAACATGTTTAGCTTTTGTTGTTTTTCTTTGGATATTCATTTTTGTTGGTTTATTTACTTTGCCCATTTTTCTTTTGGGGTAATCAAATATTTCAGGTTTCTTTTTTTTTAAATTTTATTTTATTTTTAAACTTTACATAATTGTATTAGTTTTGCCAAATATCAGAATGAATCCGCCACAGGTATACATATGTTCCCCATCCTGAACCCTCCTCCCTCCTCCCTCCCCATTCCATCCCTCTGGGTCGTCCCAGTGCACCAGTCCCAAGCATCCAGTATCATGCATCGAACCTGGACTGGCAACTCGTTTCATACATGATATTTTACATGTTTCAGTGCCATTCTCCCAAATCTTCCCACCCTCTCCCTCTCTCTCAGAGTCTATAAGACTGTTTTATACATCAGTGTCTCTTTTGCTGTCTCGTACACAGGTTTCTTTCATTATAAAACTATAACTGTTTCTGTCAAGGAAAACATGTATTTTTCTTTTTGAAAATTATTTTTCCTGGGCGTCAAGTATAGATAACTGGAATTGGAATGTTGTGAAACAAAGGAAGCTTTAATTCATCACATAGTCTCAGGGACCATTCAGTTCAGTTCAGTTCAGTCGCTCAGTCGTGTCCGACTCTTTGTGACCCCATGAACTGCAGCATGCCATACCTCCCTGCCCATCACCAACTCCCAGAGTTCACTCAAACTCATGCCCATCGAGTTGGTGATGCCATCCAGCCATCTCATCCTCTGTCGTCCCCTTCTCCTCTTGCCCCTAATCCCTCCCAACATCAGAGTTTTTTCCAATGAGTCAACTCTTCGCATGAGGTGGTCAACGTACTGGACCATTGCTAAGTCACTCTGTGCGGCCTCATAGACAGCAGCCCACCAGGCTCCCCCATCTCTGGGATTCTCCAGGCAAGAACACTGGAGTGGGTTGCCATTTCCTTCTCCAGTTCATGCAAGTGAAAAGTGAAAGTGAAGCTGCTCAGTTGTGTCTGGCTTTTAGCAACCCCATGGACTACAGCCCACCAGGCTCCATGGGATTTTCCAGGCAAGAGTACTGGATTCAGGTGCCATTTAGAGCTTATTAAATCTTTTACTCTCTAATGTCTATTTAATTTCCCTCTCTTCTCTCTCTCCCAGCATCTCTTTCACACACACATACTTTTTATATTTCTTTAAATATAAAGCTGAAAGTGATCATAAAAACAAACCCCAAGTTTATCGGTCTCTAAGCAAGCTATGAACAGGAATTTCTGGATACCATTTATACATTCTGTAGGAGAAAGATGATCTGACATGATCAGCTTGAGTTATAATGGTATATAGTGTGAGCAGGGTGGTTCTGGGTGAGAAATCCGTAGTAGGAACATAGGCCAGGAGGATGTGATGTGAGCGTGTGTGTGTGTGTTTGTGAGTATGTGCTTGTGCCTTGAGAACATTTATTTTTATTTTTTATTTTTTTTAAATTTTATTTTATTTTTAAACTTTACATAATTGTATTAGTTTTGCCAAATATCAAAATGAATCCGCCACAGGTATACGTGTGTTCCCCATCCTGAACCCTCCTCCCTCCTCCCTCCCCATTCCATCCCTCTGGGTCGTCCCAGTGCACCAGCCCCAAGCATCCAGTATCGTGCATCGAACATTTCTTTTTAAAGTGGAGGCACTTGGACTCATCTATTAAGGGGCCTTATGACAGAGCCCAGACCTCAGTCAGCAGAAGGTAATAAGGATGGGAGATTTTTTAATTCACAGGATGCTTTTGCAACTAAATTCATAAAGTGCAAGGAACAGCCATTTTCATTAGGTCCTTTGTAGTGACCATTCCCTCAGGCACATATTTCTCATGATATCATACTAGATCTTTATCTCCCTTTCTTGAGCTATCTGTTCAATTATCACCTTGATTGTTGGCCTTACCTGAACACTCAATACATGAAAATACCTCCTCCTGCTGCTGCTGCTGCTAAGTCACTTCAGTAGTGTCCGACTCTGCGACCCCATAGATGGCAGCCCACCAGGCTCCCCCATCCCTGGGATTCTCCAGGCAAGAACACTGGAGTGGGTTGCCATTTCCTTCTCCAATGCATGAAAATAAAAAGCGAAAGTGAAGTCATTCAGTCGTGTCCGACCCTCAGAGACCCCATGGACTGAAGCCTTCCAGGCTCCTCCTTCCATGGGATTTTCCAGGCAAGAGTACTGAAGTGGGGTGGCATTGCCTTCTCTGTACCTCCTACTACTCTCTTTTGTATCAAGTTCTGTTTTCTTCATAGCAACTCTTATTACTTGACATATTATATTATAATTGCACATCATCTTTTGCCATCACTGGATTGTGAAAACTTCCAGCTTTCAGCACCATATATGTTACCTGTATTTGTTTGGGGAGACTTGCCAGGTGGCTCAGTGATAGAGAATCTATCTGGCAATGAAGGAGAGGCGTTTCAACCCCTGGGTTGAGAA
This sequence comes from Bubalus bubalis, assembly GCF_019923935.1. NCBI lineage: Eukaryota > Metazoa > Chordata > Mammalia > Artiodactyla > Bovidae > Bubalus > Bubalus bubalis. The sequence continues at coordinate 101,384,338 of NC_059165.1, read as the reverse complement.
GATCACCTGGAGAAGGAAATGTCAACCCATTACAGTATTCTTGCCTGGCAAATCCCATGGACATAGGAGCCTGGCAGGCTACATAGAGTCTGGGGGCCTCAAAAGTGCCAGATCCAGCTTAACAGCAAAACAAGATGTGTTTTGAACATGGTTGACCCTCAATATATATTCTTCAAATGTATGAACACATTTATAATTCAGTTCAGTCACTCAGTTGTGTCCTATCTTTGCGACCCCATGAATTGCAGCATACCAGGCCTCCCTGTTCATCATCAACTCCTGAAGTTCACTCAAACTCATGTCCATAGAGTCGATGATGCCATCCAGCTATCTCATCCTCTGTCGTCCCCTTCTCCTCCTGCCCCCAATCACTCCCAGCATCAGAGTACTTTCCAATGAGTCAACTCTTTGCATGAGGTGGCCAAAGTACTGGAGTTTCAACTTTAGCATCATTCCTTCCAAAGAACACCCAGGACTGATCTCCTTTCGAATGCACTGGTTGGCTCTGCTTGCAGTCCAAGGGACTCTCAAGAGTCTTCTCCAACATTACAGTTCAAAAGCATAAATTCTTCAGCACTCATATTTCTTCACAGTCCAACTCTCACATCCATATATGACCACTGGAAAAACCATAGCCTTGACTAGATGGACCTTTGTTGGCAAAGTAATGTCTCTGCTTTTGAATATGCTCTCTAGGTTGCTCACAACTTTCCTTCCAAGGAGTAAGTGTATTTTAATTTCATGGCTGCAATCCCCATCTGCAGTGATTTTGGAGCCCCCAACAATAAAGTCTGACACTGTTTCCACTGTTTCCCCATCTATCTGCCATGAAGTGATGGGACCAGATGCCATGATCTTAGTTTTCTGAATGTTGAGCTTTTAAGCCAACTCTTTCACTCTCCACTTTCACTTTCATCAAGAGGCTTTTTAGTTCTTCCTCAATTTCTGCCATAAGGGTGGTGTCATCTGCATATCTGAGGTTATTGATATTTCTCCTGGCAATCTTGATTCCAGCTTGTGCTTCTTCCAGCTTAGCGTTTCTCATGCTGTAATCTGCATATTCGTTAAATAAGCAGAGTTACAATATACAGCCTTGATGTACTCCTTTTCCTATTTGGAACCAGTCTGTTGTTCCATGTCCAGTTTTAACTGTTGCTTCCTGCCCTGCATATAAGTTTCTCAAGAGGCATGTCAGGTGGTCTGGTATTCCCATCTCTTTCAGAATTTTCCACAGTTTATCGTGATTCACACAGTCAAAGGCTTTGGCATAGTCAATACAACAGAAATAGATTTTTTTTTGAAACTCTCTTGCTGTTTTGATGATCCACCAAATTGAGATGGCTGGATGGCATCACCGATTCCATGGACGTGAGTTTGAGTGGACTCCGGGAGTTGGTGATGGACAGGGAGGCCTGGCGTGCTGCAATTCTTAGGGTCATAAAGACTCGGACATGACTGAGCGACTGAACTGAACTGAAGTGAGCAGATGTTGACAATTTGATCTCTGGTTCCTCTGCCTTTTCTAAAACCAGCTTGGATATCTGGAAGTTCATGGTTCATGTATTGCTGAAGCCTGGCCTGGAGAATTTTGAGCATTACTTTACTAGCGTGTGAGATGAGTGCAATTATGCGGAAGTTTGAGCATCCTTTTATATTGCCTTTCTTTGGGATTGGAATGAAAACTGACCTTTTCTAGTCCTGTGGCCACTGCTGAGTTTTCCAAATTTGCTGGCATATTGAGTGCAGCACTTTCACAGCATCATCTTTCAGGATTTGAAATAGATAAACTGGAATTCCATCACCTCCACTAGCTTTGTAGCTTTGTTCATAGTGATGCTTTCTAAGGCTCACTTGACTTCACATTCCAGGACATCTGGCTCTAGGTGAGTGATCACACCATTGTCATTATCTGGGTCATGAAGATATTTTTTTTGTACAGTTCTTCTGTGTATTATTGCAACCTCTTCTTAATATCTTCTGCTTCTGTTAGGTCCATACCATTTCTGTCCTTTTTTGAGCCCATCTTTGCATGAAATGTTCCCTTCATATCTCTATTTTTCTTGAAGAGATCTTTACGCTTTCCCATTCTGTTGTTTTCCTCTATTTCTTTGCATTGATCGCTGAGGAAGGCTTTCTTATCTCTCCTCGCTATTCTTTGGAACTCTTCATTCAGGTGCTTATATCTTTCCTTTTCTCCTTTGCTTTTTGCTTCTCTTCTTTTCACAGCTATTTGTAAGGCCTCCCCAGACAGACATTTTGCTTTTTTGCATTTCTTTACCGTGGAGATGGTCTTGATCCCTGTCTCCTGTACAATGTCACGAACCTCCATCCATAGTTTATCAGGCACTCTATCTTTCAGAAATCGTCCCTTAAATCTATTTCTCACTTCCCACGGTATAGTCATAAGGGATTTGATTTAGGTCATACCTGAATGGTCTAGTGGTTTTTCCTACTTTCTTCAATTTAAGTCTGAATTTGGCAATAAGGAGTTCATGATCTGATCCACAGTCAGATCCTGGTCTTGTTTTTGCTGACTGTATAGAGCTTCTCTATCTCTGGCTGCAAATAATATAATCAATCTGATTTCAGTATTGACCATCTGGTGATGTCCCTGTGTAAAGTCTTCTCTTGTGTTGTTCTAAGAGGATGTTTGCTATGACCAGTGCATTCTCTTGGCTAAACTCTATTAGCCTTTGCCTTGCTTCATTCCGTATTCCAAGGCCAAATTTGCCTGTTACTCCAGGGGTTTCTTAACTTCCTACTTTTGCATCCAGTTCCCTATAATGAAAAGGACGTCTTTTTTGGGTGTTAGTTCTAAAAGGTCTTGGAGGTCTTCATAAAACCGTTCAACTTCAGCTTCTTCAGTGTTACTGGTTGGGGCATAGACTTGGATTACTGTCATATTGAATGGTTTGCCTTGGAAGCGAACAGAAATCATTCTGTCGTTTTTGAGATTGCATCCAAGTACTGCATTTCGGACTCTTTTGTTGACCATGATGGCTACTCCATTTCTTCTAAGGGATTCCTGCCTGTGGTAGTGGGTATAATGGTCATCGGAGTTAAATTCACCCATTCCGGTCCATTTTACTTTGCTGATTCCTAGAAGGTCGACGTTCAGTCTTGCCATCTCCTGTTTGACCACTTCCAATTTGTCTTGATTCATGAACCTAACATTCCATGTTCCTATGCAATATTGCTCTTTACAGCATCGGACCTTGCGTCTATCACCAGTCACATCCACAGCTAGGTATTGTTTTTGCTTTGGCTCCATCCCTTCATTCTTTCTGGAGTTATTTCTCCAGGGATCTCCAGGAGCATATTGGGCCCCTACTGACCTGGGGAGTTCCTCTTTCAGTATCCTATCATTTTGCATTTTCATACTGTTCATGTGGTTCTCAAGGTAAGAATACTGAAGTGGTTTGCCACTCCCTTCTCCAGTGGACCACATTCTGTCAGACCTCTCCACCATGACCTGTCCGTCTTGGGTGGCCCCACATGGCATGGCTTAGTTTCATTGAGTTAGACATGGCTGTGGTCTGTGTGATTAGATTGACTAGTTTTCTGTGATTGTGGTTTTTATTTATTTATTTAATTTTATTTTTAACTCTACAATATTGTATTGGTTTTGCCATATATCAACATGAATCCACCACAGATATACACGTGTTCCCCATCCTGAACCCTCCTCCCCCTTCCCTCCGCCCTCCCCGTACCATCCCTCTGGGTCGTCCCAGTGCACCAACCCCAAGCATCCAGTATCATGCATTGAACCTGGACTGGCGACTCATTTCATATATGATATTATACATGTTTCAATGCCATTCTCCCAAATCATCCCACCCTCTCCCTCTTCCACAGAGTCCAAAAGACTTCTATACATACGTTTCTGTTTGCCTGCATGCATGTTAAGTGGCTTCAGTTGTTTCTGACTCTTTGTGACCGTATGGACTGTAGCCCACCAGGCTCCTCTGTTCATGGTATTCTCCAGGCAAGAATACTGGAGAATACTGGAGTGGCTTGCATTCCCTCCTCCAGGGGATCTTCCTGACCCAGGAATTGAACTTGCCTCTCTTATGCCTCCTGCATTGGCAGACAGTTTTTGTTTTGTTTTGTTTTTGTTTGTTTGTTTTTACCACTAGCGCCACCGGGAAAGGTCTTGTTTCTATATAAGTGCACATATATTCACATATCTTTCTGAAAGTACAATAGTAATTAGCCTCCAATTAAAATAAATAAATTTATCTTAAAAAAAGAAAAGCTATAGGTCAACAATAATAGGAATGAAAAGAGAAGAACAACTACAGATATGTACAGATTGTGATAATAAAAGGATACTATGGAAAAAAATAGTGACCAAAGCAGTTGAAGTCTCTGATGATTAGGATTTTGCATTGTCATGGTAAAGTAATAGTACAATGAACATCTAATATAATATAATATAATATTATATGACATCTTCAGGCATGAATCCTATGAAAAAATTTATTCAGGACAAAAGAATGGATTGACATGGTGTCAGAGTACAGTTTGAAAAGCCTTTTGCATGTTGAACAAAGACCAGAATAGCATTGGGGTATGCTCATCAGATTTATTTTAAATATATGACAGTGCTTAAACTCCAAGAATAACAAACACACGATGCCCCATAAGAAAACTGGGAAAGAGCTTGCCTCATTCCCTATAGAACAGTAAAAAATTGGTCAAAGAAATGGAAAATATTTTGGGAAAATGTCTTCTATTGCTTTATATACAACACGTTTAGCTTTTGTTGTTTTTCTTTGGATACTTATTTTTGTTGGTGGCTCAGATGGTAAAGTGTCTGCCTGTGATGAGGGAGACCTGGGTTTTATCCCTGAATCAAGAAGATCCCCTGGAGAAGGAAATGGCAACCCACTCCAGTATTATTGCCTGGAAAATTCCATGAATGGAGGAGCCTGGTGGGCTACAGTCCATGGGGTAGCAAAGAGTTGGACACGACTGAGAGACTTCACTTCACTTTATTTACTTTGCCCATTTTTCTATTGGGGTAGTCAAATATTTCAAGTTTCATTCATTATAAAAGTATAACTGTTCTGTCAAGATAAACATGTATTTTTCTTTTTGAAAATTATTTTTCCTGGGCATCAAGTAGAGATAACTAGAATTGGAATGTTGCCAAACAAAGGAAGGTTTAATTCATCATGTAGTCTCAGGGACTATTAGAGCTTGTTAAATCTTTTACCCCCTAATGTCTATTTCATTTCCCTCTCTTCTCTCTCCCTCCGCCTCTCTTTCACACATGCACATACTTTTTATATTTCTTTAAATACAAAGCTGAAAGTGATCATAAAAATTAACCCCAAGTTTATTGGCCTATGGGCAGTCTGTGAACTGGAATTTCTGGGTACCATTTATACATTCTGTAGGATAAAGATGATCTGACATGGTCAGCTTGAGTTATAATGGTATATGGTGTGAGGAGGGTGGTTCTGGGTGAGAAATGTGTGGTAGGAACATATCCCAGGAGGACATGGTGTGAGAGTGTGTGTGAGCTTGTGCCTTGAGAGCAGTTCTTAAAGCATAGGCACTTGGACTCATATAATAAGGTGCCCTATATCACGGACCCCAGACCTCAGTCAGCAGAAGGTACTAAGGATGAGAGATGCTTTAATTCACAGGATGCTTTTGCAACTAAATTCATAAAGTGCAAAGAACAAGCATTTTCCTTAGGTCTTTTGTAGTGGCCATTCCCTCGCCAGGCACATATTTCTCTTGATATCATACTACATCCTTCTCTCCCTTTCTTGAGCTCTCTGTTCAACTCTCACCTTGTTTGCTGGCCTTACCTGAACACTCAGTACATGGAAATACCTCCTACTACTCTCTTTTATATCTAGCTTTGTTTTCTTCATACCAACTGTTATTACTTGACATATTATATTTACACATCATCTTTCACCACCACTGGATTGTGAACACTTTTGTTTTTCAGCACCGTATATTTGTTTGGAGGGACTGGACAGGTGGCTCAGTGGTAGAGAATCTATCTGGCAATGCAGGAGAGGCGGGTTCAAACCCTGGATTGAGAAGATCACTCGGAGAAGGAAATGGCTACCCATTGCAGTATTCTTGCCTGGGAAATCCCATGGACAGAGGTGCTTTGCAGGCTACATACAGTCCGGGGAGTCTCAAAAGTGCCAGATCCGGATTAGCGACTAAACAATATGTGCTTTGAACATGGTTGACACTCAATATATATTCTTCAACTGTATGAAAGTATTTCTCATTACAACTGTAGAATGCATGATTTCTTTGGGAATATGCTGAGAAGAGGTAAAAAATTCCCAGGTAGAGATGAAATAGAACTTTTCTAAACACAAGATACTAAAATGAATTTATTGAGAGAAAAATAGAAATTACATTATGTGAGTTATCCCAATTTGTGTGAAAATTACTCATCTTATTTTCGTTTTTCCTGGTAGTCACTTCCACCACATGGAACCAGGTAACAATACACAATTTTCTGAATTTTTTCTTCTGGGATTCTCAGAAGATCCAAAATTGCAGCCCCTCATCTATGGGCTTTTCCTCTTCATATATCTGATCGCTGTGTTTGGAAACCTGCTCATCATCCTGGTCACCATCTCTGACTCCCACCTTCACACTCCCATGTACTTCTTCCTCTCCAATTTGTCCTTTGTAGACATCTGCCTCACCTCCACCACCATCCCAAAGATGCTGCACAATATTGAGAACCAAAGCAAAGTTATAACCTATGAAGGCTGCATCGTCCAGGTGTATTTTTACATATTCCTTGCAGGAGTAGATGACTTCCTCCTGACAGTGATGGCCTATGACCGCTTTGTGGCCATATGCCAGCCCCTGCACTACACAATCATCATGAACCCTCGGCTCTGTGGACTGCTGGTATTGGTGCCCTGGATGGTGAGTGCTGTGCATTCCTTGTTACAAAGTTTAATGGCTTTGCAGCTGACCTTCTGTACAAAGGTGGAAATTCCCCAATTTTTTTGTGAACTTAATCAGATGCTCCAACTTGCCTGTTCTAACACCTTTCTTAATGACATGGTGATGTATTTGGCATCAGTGCTACTAGCTGGTGGGCCGCTTGCTGGTATCCTTTACTCTTACTCTAAGATAGTCTCTTCCATACGAAGAATCTTATCGACTCAGGGAAAGTTTAAAGCATTTTCCACTTGTGCATCTCATCTCTCAGTTGTCTTATTATTTTATTCTACAAGTCTTGGAGTGTACCTTAGCTCTGCTGCTACACACAGCTCACACTCAAGTGCAACAGCCTCCGTGATGTTCACTGTGGTCACACCCATGCTGAACCCATTCATCTACAGTCTGAGGAACAAAGACATAAAGAGAGCTCTGAAGAGAGTCTATGGAATAGTAGGTATAAAAATACCAATTGTCCTGGGGCAGATGAAGTGCCCTTGACTGCATTGCTCAGAGCCTGTGAATCCGTAATTGTGAGACTTTCCTCAGTGTGGAATAAAATTTGCTCCTTCTACTTAATTCCTTGGATATCCATTTCTATAAAAATTCAACTTTTCCATACAATATCAGTTACTCGCTTTATTAAAATTTCTTTTCACATTATCATTTAGGTGTGTTTTTTTAAAGTTGTGCTTCTTTCTACTTAAAAATTTTCCAAACTTTAGATATGAGATATTTGGGCATTTCTATTTTTTATGGAGTGACATGAGGAATAATACTTTCTTAAATGACAAATGTCATCCTGAGTAATTTTTGCCTTGCTTTCTGGAAAAAAAAATTCGTGAGATATATTACTCATATGAAAAAGTGTACAAGTGAAATCCAGGGCAATTTATATAATTTTATAAAAGGGTTGACTGACTCAGAGGGTGTGGAGCTACGGATAAGGAAAGTTGATTGCAATGTTACAGGCAGATTTTCAACTGCACAAGGTGTCATTGCTTCCAAATTCTGTATTATTCAAGGGTCAAATCTTTCTATATGTATAGTATGTGTATATACCTCATGATCAAAGATGACTCACTAGAGAGCTTGACTGCCTCTCCAGTCATGTGGTTCAGGTCACAATAAGTGCAAACATGTTTGCCAATATCCCGCTTACCTGGGAGGAAACTGCAATGGAATAAACTTTTTAATATAATTATCTGTAATACAATTAAAAAACAGAGTAGTGAATGCAATCTTTAAAGATCAGAATAAATTCATAGAGTGAGATTATTGGAGTTGATCTCAGTTCTATACCGTTTTTTATTTTATTCAGTTACTTGTTGCTGCATAACCACTTATCCTAACAGTAACTGTTCTAATATGATGTCTTTATTATCAAATGAGATTTAATATTAAGGAGGTGTTCTGATCTCTGCTGGATTTCTCATGAGTCTATGTTCTCAGTAATTCTATATGTTGGAACTCTAAAGCTCATCCATGAGGTTGTATGGAGCCATGTACCAATTATTTCTTCACTAATATATGATAGTCTACTCCATTTATTTGTGTATTTTAATCTTATGCTTATGCATGTGTCCTCTGTGGTGTCTGATCTTTGTGAACCCATGGACTGTAGCTCACCAGGCTCCTCTGTCCATGGGATTCTCCAGGCAAGAATACTGGAGTGGGTTGCCATTTCCGCCTTCTGTGGATTTTCTTGACCCTGGAATCGAACCTGCATCTCCTGCATCTGCTGCATTGGCAGGTGAATTCTTAACCACTGTGCCACCTGGGAAGGGAGAAGGCAAGGGCACCCCATTCCAGTACTCTTGCCTGGAAAATTCCATGGGCGGAGGAGCCTTGTAAGCTGCAGTCCATGGGGTCGCGAAAGAGTCAGACACAACTGAGCGACTTCACTTTCACTTTTCACTTTCATGCCTTGGAGAAGGAAATGGCAACCCACTCCAGTGTTCTTGCCTGGAGAATCTCAGGGACAGGGGAGCCTGGTGGTCTGCCATCTATGGGGTCGCACAGAGTCAGACACAACTGAAGCTACTTAGCAGCAGCAGCAGCACCTGGGAAACCACAATTTTAACCTTATAGCTTGTAGGGAAAAGCCTATCATTGGTGACATCAGTATTATGGTGGCAGAAGACACTCTCTTTGTTGCTCCCCTCAATCTACAACTTAGATAACATCATGCATAACTAAAGATTTTTTTTTCCCTATCCAACATGTTGGGACACCAGAGATACACACAGTTGTACAACTGAAGGTGAGTGGATTTTTCACATGCAGGAGGTGGAGCCAGGGGAACAGCAGAGTTGGTGATGCTGATCCCACCCCATGGCTGAGGCAGCTGGGCCTGCAGCCTCAGAGCACCTGGGAGTCCCACTTGGGGTGGTGCATGTAACCCTGGCCTCCTGGATGCAGCAGCACCTGCAGCCCCAGGGAACCAGGCATCGGTGGGGGTGGGGGCACAAGCAAGGTCACCCTGCATGTGGCAAGAGCACCTAACACTCTGGGATCCCCCAATAAAGATGCCAGCCACATCAGGGACACTGACAACACCAGGTCACCAGTGATGCTGGAGGCACAAACATTGATGGCAAGGACAACGACAATGCCTCTGGAAGAGGCCATGAAATGCAAAAAATGTAGTTCCTCAAATATAGCCAGGAGCAGCTCATGTGAAAGAAAGCAAAATCTTGTGCCACAAAGCCACTTAATTGAAAAACACAGAAGGACCTCTGTTAGCAATCTGTTGAATTGTTAGAATCAAAGTATACAAGGAATTACCTACATAAGAACACTGTTTGCTCCTTCAAATGAATGGACAGAGGAGCAACCCACTGGGCATCATGAAAAACCACAGTAACATGGAATCACAAAAAGAAAATAACAGTTCTCCATGAACTAATTTAACATCCTGTAAGACTGTGATCGATGATGAAAGTGAAAGAGGAGAGTCAAAAAGTTGGCTTAAAGCTCAACATTCAGAAAACTGAAGATCATGGCATCTGGTCCCATCACTTCATGGGAAATAGATGGGGAAACAGTGTGTTACTTTATTTTGGGGGGCTCCAAAATCACTGCAGATGGTGACTGCAGCCATGAAATTAAAAGACACTTACTCCTTGGAAGGAAAGCTATGACCAATCTAGATAGCATATTCAAAAGCAAAGATATTACTTTGCCAACAAAGGTCCATCTAGTCAAGGCTATGGTTTTTCCAGTGGTCACGTATGGATGTGAGAGTTGGACTGTGAAGAAAGCTGAGCGCCGAAGAATTGATGCTTTTGAACTGTGGTGTTGGAGAAGACTCTTGAGAGTCCCTTGGTCTTCAAGGAGATCCAACCAGTCCGTTCTAAAGCAGATCAGCCCTAGGTGTTATTTGGAAGGAATGATGCTAAAGCTGAAACTCCAGTACTTTGGCCACCTCATGCAAAGAGTTGACTCATTGGAAAAGACTCTGATGCTGGGAGGGATTGGGGGCAGGAGGAAAAGGGGATGACAGAGGATGGGATAGCTGTATGGCATCACTGACTCGATGGATGTGAGTTTGAATGAACTTCGGGAGTTGGTGATGGACAGGGAGGCCTAGCGTGCTGCAATCATGGGGTTGCAAATATTTGGACACAACTGAGTGAGTGAACTGAACTGGACTGAATTGAAAATTGTGATCAAGCAAGTGGAGAATTCAAGATAGTGTCATGAAGAAGCTCAACAAGCTACAAGAAAACTCACAAAGACACATCAGTTAGCTGAGGAATAAAAATAATGAACATAAAGAACAGTTTCCAAAATGATGAAAGCTCTTAAAAATAAGTAACCAGAAATTCTGGAGCTAAAGAACTCAGTAAATGAGATGAAGGATGAATTGCAAAGCACTGGAAGTGGAGACCATATGGTGTAGAGAGATAGTGAGTTAAAAGGTAGAATGATTCAGGTAGATGTGAGGACAGAACTAATTATATATATATATATATATATATATTTTTTTATACATTAAAATATATATATATTTTAATTAATATATTATCTGAGAAACTTCTGACTCTACTAGAACAGGTAAGAAGGATACTGGGTGTCTCAAAAGCAGAAGTGAGGGAGAAAGGAACAGAGAGATTATGTATAGAAATAATAGCTGAGAATTTTCCAAGTCTGGGGCAAGATCCGAAAGCACACATCTACAGAGGAATAATAGAACACATAAATGTTTCAATGCAAAAAACCTTCTCCAACACACACGTATTAAAACTGTGAAAAGTCAATGAACGAAAAGACTTCCCTGGTGGTGCAGTAAACAAGAATCTGCCTGCCAAGGCGGGAATAGGCACTGGGGGTGATGCCTGCTCTGGAAAGATTTCACACGCCACAAAGTCATTAAGAAGGGGCACCACAACTACTGAGCCTGTACTGTACAGCCTGTGCTCTGCAGCAAGAGAGGTCACCACGGTGAAGAGTAGTGCCCCCCGACCTCCACAACGAGAGAAAACCCCCGCAAAGCAAGGAAGACTCGGTGCAGTCAGAAATACAGCAAATAAATAAAGAAAAATTTTTTTAAAAGTCAGTGATAGAATGCTGTTTTTATATACTAATATCTCTCCTTCTATATATATATATATATATATATATATATGACAATCAACAAGGACCTAGGGGGTTAAATACAGGGAAATAAACTCAATATCTTATAATAATCTATACTGGAAAAAGAATCTAAAAAAGTGATGGAATTCCAGTTGAGCTATTCCAAATCCTGAAAGATGATGCTGTGAAAGTGCTGCACTCAATATGCCAGCAAATTTGGAAAACTCAGCAGTGGCCACAGGACTGGAAAAGGTCAGTTTTCATTCCAATCCCATAGAAAAGCAATGCCAAAGAATGCTCAAACTACCGCACAATTGCACTCATCTCACACGCTAGTAAAGTAATGCTCAAAATTCTCCAAGCCAGGCTTCAGCAATATGTGAACCGTGAACGTCCTGATGTTCAAGTTGGTTTTAGAAAAGGCAGAGGAACCAGAGATCAAATTGCCAACATCCGCTGGATCATGGAAAAAGCAAGAGAGTTCCAGAAAAACATCTATTTCTGCTTTATTGACTATGCCAAAGCCTTTGACTATGTGGATCACAGTAAACTGTGGAAAATTCTGAAAGAGATGGGAATACCAGACCACCTGATCTGCCTCTTGAGAAATTTGTATGCAGGTCAGGAAGCAACAGTTAGAACTGGACATGGAACAACAGACTGGTTCCAAATACGAAAAGGAGTTCGTCAAGGCTGTATATTGTCACCCTGTTTATTTAACTTATATGCAGAGTACTTCATGAGAAACGCTGGACTAGAAGAAACACAAGCTGGAATCAAGATTGCGGGGAGAAATATCAATAACCTCAGATATGCAGATGACACCACCCTTATGGCAGAAAGTGAAGAGGAACTCAAAAGCCTCTTGATGAAAGTGAAAGTGGAGAGTCAAAAAGTTGGCTTGAAGCTCAACATTCAGAAAATGAAGATCATGGCATCCAGTCCCACCATTTCATGGGAAATAGATGGCTAAACAGTGGAAATAGTGTCAGACTTTATTTTTCTGGGCTCCAAAATCACTACAGATGGTGACTGCAGCCATGAAATTAAAAGACACTTACTCCTTGGAAGGAAAGTTATGAGCAACCTAGATAGCATATTCAAAAGCAGAGACATTACTTTGCCAACAAAGGTCCGGCTAGTCAAGGCTATGGTTTTTCCAGTGGTCATGTATGGATGTGAGAGTTGGACTGTGAAGAAGGCTGAGTGCCAAAGAATTGATGCTTTTAAACTGTGGTGTTGGAGAAGACTCTTGAGAGTCCCTTGGACTGCAAGGAGATCCAACCAGTCCATTCTGAAGGAAATCAGCCCTGGGATTTCTTTGAAGGAATGATGCTGAAGCTGAATCTCCAGTACTTTGGCCACCTCATGCGAAGAGTTGACTCATTGGAAAAGACTCTGATGCTGAGAGTGATTGGGGGCAGGAGGAGAAGCGGACAACAGAGGATGAGATGGCTGGATGGCATCACTGACTTGATGGACGTGAGTCTGAGTGAACTCGGGAGTTGGTGATGCATAGGGAGGCCTGGTGTGCTGCGATTCATGGGGTCACACAGAGTCGGACACGACTGAGCGACTGATCTGATATGATCTGATATATATATATATATATATATATATATATATATATAAGTTACTTCAGTTGTGTCCAACTCTGTGTGACCCCAGAGATGACAGCCCACCTGGCTCCCCCGTCCCTGGGATTCTCCAGACAGGAACACTGGATTGGGCTGCCATTTCCTTCTCCAATACATGAAAGTGAAAAGTGAAAGTGAAGTCACTTAGTCGCATCCCACTCTTTGCGACTCCATGGACTGTAGCCTACCACGCTCCTGCGTCCATGGGATTTCCCAGGCAAGAGTACTGGAGTTGGGTGCCATTGCCTTCTCTGATATATATAATTTTCTCTATACCTGGAACTAATATGACATTGTAAATCAATTGCATTTCAATAAAAGGTATTAAAAAGAAAGAATATTAAAGGTATCCAGAAAAAAAGTGAGCACCCTGCAAAGATACCTGCATTGGGTTATCAACAAATTTCTTAGCACAGAATCCATAGTCCAAGAGAGAATGGAATATCATTCTCAAACTATTGTGATATAAAAACTGCTAGCCAAGAATCCTCCATCCAGCAAAGGTATCCTTCAGATATGAAGAAGAAATAAAGGCTCTCCCAAATAAAGAAAAGGTGAGGGAGTTCAACACCCAGAACCATCATATAAGCAAAGTTGAAGTGCTCTCTTCTACTTCAAATGAGAAGGCAAAAGTACCAAAAAAAAAAAAAAAATCAAGTTGATAAGCAAAAACAGAAAACTTAAACTATATATCAGACTAAGTCAACTTAATTAAAAAAAATAAATAAACAACCATATTAAAAATGGGTAGAGGACCCTCAATAGACATTTTCCCCCAAGGAAGATATACAAATGGCCAACAGACACATGAAAAGAGGCTTAACATCATTAATCTTCAAAGAAACAGAGACCAAAATTGCAATGAGGTACACTTTCCACAGTAAGAATGGCTATTATCAAAGAAACAAAAAGCAACAAGTTGATGAGGACCACATAAGACCAGGAAATGATACATGAATTTCAAAATTTCTTCTTCTGCAATTATCAGAGAAACCAGAACTGCAGCACTTTATATTTGCACATTTTCTCTCCATGTACCAGATCACTGTGCTTAGAAACCTGCTTATTATCCTAGCCACCATCTCTGACTTCACACACCCATGTAATTTTTCTTTTCCAATCTGTTCCTTTAAGGTATATTTCACATTCATCACCATCCCAAAGAAGGCAAAGCCATAACCTATGAATATACTTTTACCTACTCTTTGTAGATTTAGGCAGCATTGTACTGACCACAAAGACCTATGACCACTTCATGGCCATCTTTCAAACTCTTCACTATCCTGTCACCATGAACACCACCACCCCCTGCCCCACCCCACCCCCCAGCACACACACTTGTGGATTGCTGGTTCTGGGGTTTGGTACATGAATGCCCTACATTCTTTGTTACAAAGATTAACAGTGTTGCAACTTTCCTTCTGTACCTTCTTGGAATTCTGTACTTTTCCTGTAAAAGCAAATAAGAGATCCAAATAGTCAATTGTGACACCTTTCTTAATGACATGATGATGTAATTTGAAACTGTTATATTTCAGGTTGGTAATGGACTGGTTCCAAACTGGGAAAGGAGTATGTCAAGGCTGTATATTGTCACTCTTCTTATTTAACTTATATGCAGAGAAATGCTGTGTTGGATGAAGCACAAGCTGGAATCAAGATTGCCAGGAGAAATAGTAATAACCTTAGATATGCAGATGACACCACCCTTATGGCAGAAAGTGAAGAGGAACTAGAGCCTCTTGATGAAAGTAAAAGAGGAGAGTCAAAAAGCATTCTTAAAACTCAACATTCAAAAAACTAAGATCATGGCATCTGGTTCCATCACTTCAAGGGAAAGAGATGGGGAAACAACAGAAACAGTGAGAGTCTTCATTTTCTTAGGTTCCAAAATCACTGCAGATGGTGACTGCAGTCATGAAATTAAAAGACACTTGCTCTTTGGAAGAAAAGCTCTGACAAACCTCGACAGTGTATTAAAAAGCAGGGACCTTGCCAAAGAAAGTCCATCTAGTTAAAGCTATGGTTTTTCCAGTAGTCATGTGTGAATGTGAGAGTTGGAACACCAAGAAGTCTGTGCATCAAAGAATTGATACTCCTGAACTGTGGTGTTGGAGAAGACTCTTGAGAGTCGCTTGGACTGCAAGGAGATCAAATGAGTCAATCCTAAAGGAAACCAATCCTGAATATTTACTGGAAGTACTGATGCTGAAGTTCAAGCTCCAATATTTTGGCCACCTGATGAGAAGAGCTGACTTGTTAAAAAAAGACCCTGATCCTGGGAAAGATTGAAGGCAAGAGGAGAAGGGGACAACAGAGGATGAGATGGCTGGATGGCATCACCGACTAGATGGACATGAGTTTGAGCAAGCTCCAGGATATGGTGAGGGACAGGGAACCCTGGCATGCTGCAATCCATGCTGTCACAAAGAGTCAGATACAACTGAGTGACTGAACAACAAATTTCTTACCTGGGGTCCTTTACTCTAAGATAGTTTCCTCTCTATCTGGAATACCATCAGCTTGGGGGAAGTGCCAAGTGCTTTCCACCTGTGCATCTCACTTCTCACTTATATCCTTGTTTCATTGCATGGGCTTTGGGTATACCTCAGCCCTGTGGCTACTCATGCCCTTCTGCTTAGAGTCAAGTGCAATCACCTCGGTGATGTACACTGTGATCACACCTATCCTGAGCCCCTTCATCTATAGTCTAAGGTACAAAGACATACACAGGGCTCTGAAAGATTATTAGGAGTGGCAAGTATCAAAGTACCACCAGTGGTAGTGTTAAAGATGTTCCCTTCTTTTCAGGGTGTAAAGAATTTGAACTGGAATCTGATATTGCAGCTCAAATGATCAGAAACACAGCCCGTGGATGACTAGAGACCTGAGGAATCCGAATAAACATTTGAACCGCAGACCTTGGTGATTTGTATGAACAAATTGTATGAACAGTGAATTATAGATATTCTTGTCTGGAATAGGATTTCTCTCATTCTTATGCTGCCTTGGACAGGAGAATTATTTGTATTGGGTGCTGTTCTGTGGTTTATATGAGATTAGTAGCATTCCTTCAGATATTTCCAAGTATCTCCAGTGTCAAAATCATGTCTGGTTGAGAATCACTGGGACAGAGTTCCAGAACTAAGAGACCTCAATCCAGACTCCTGCCCTTACTTGGGTTGTACTTTTAAGTAGAATATTAAATCCTTCTGAGTTCCAATCTGACAACAGAGAATGGAGTTCAAAAAAGTGCTACCTCAGAAACACACTATTTAAAAAATTAAATTTGATAATCACTATAACATGCTAAGATAGTTTAATGGTCATGTGTTAGTCACTCAGTTGTGTCCAACTGCTTATGACCCCATGAACTGTAGCCTGCCAGGCTCTTCCATCCATGGGATACTCAAGGGAAGAATACTGGAGTGGGTTGCTATTTCCTCCTCCAGGGAATCTTCCCAACCCAAGGATCAAACCTGCATCTCTCACATCTCCTGCATTTGCAGGCATATTCTTAACCACTGAGCTACCTGGGAAGCCTGGTTTATGGTCGTATTAATATAATATTGGGCTTCTCTGATAATTCAGTAAAGAATCTGCCTGCAACACAGGAGACCCTGGTTCAATTCCTGTGTCAGGAAGATCCATTGCATAAGGCATAGGCTACCCACTCCAGTATTCCTGGGCTTCCCTTCTGGCTCAGCCGGTAAATAATCTGCCTGCAATGTGGGAGACCTGTGTTTGATCCCTAGGTTGGGAAGATCCCCTGGAGAAGGGAATGGTTACCCACTCCAGGATTCTTGCCTGGAGAATTTCATGGACTGTATAGTCCATGTGGGGCAAAGGGTCAGACACGACTGAGTGATTTTCACTTATCATATCAACATATAAATATTTTTCTTATAGTTATAAACATTTTATAATGAGAAACTAAAGGGAAGCTGTTGACTTCTGATATAACTGAGAAACTTGTAATTGGCTTGGAAAAACTAGTATGAATCCAGGGAGAATAATACCCACACTTTTATATTGAAGGAGCAAAGTTATCCCCAGTTCTGAAGAGGGAAATAGTAGTTTTATAGATTTCCATCGTTTTTTTTTTTTTGTTTTTGTTTTTGTTTTTTTCTCTCTCTACCACAGATCAAAGCTTTGGAGACCATAGGGTCCTCGTCAAGACAAATCTTCAGTGTTATAGTTTAAAAAGAATTAGATCTCAGGGATGTGATGAGGTTCTGGGAGCCTTAGTGCTTTGAAATCAGAAGAATTAATGGGGAAGGAATGATAAAAACTGAATCACCCAACCTATAATGCAATCACCTAGTAACAGAGAATCAAGAGAAAAATAATTGCATTATGTCCAGCCCAATGTCCCCAAGGGGAATCATGTACTTTGAGGCTGGAGTAACAAAAGGAAAATATTCCCAATTAGCTGACATGTATGCATGCTTGCTAAGTCCCTTCAGTCCTGTCCAACTCTTTGAGACCCCATGGACTATAGCCCTCTAGGCAACTCTGTCCATGGGATTCTCCAGGCAAGAACACTGGAGTGGGTTGCCATGCAGTCCTCCAGGGGATTTTCCTGACCCAGGGATCAAGCCCCCATCTCCTGCGACTCCTGCACTGCAGGTGGATTCTTCATCACTGAGCCACCAGAGAAGCCCTGTGAGCTGACACAAGAAGCTGGAAATTTCTCCTTTGCTGCAGCCCCTGAGCCTGTGCCGCTTTGGTTGCTGAGGACCTAGTCCTTAATTTAGATTCCTGAATCTGTCTGGGAGCCAGTGCTTGATTTTATCCCTTCCTGTTGTCTTGTTTAGGTACAAAAATTTGGTCTGCATCAATAATTCAGAAAGGAACTTGGACTTCTACAGGGAAAGCCTTCTCTCTCAATCTGCAGGCAGGTGAGAGCTCCATAATTCACACATTTCAGGAGAAGGTCAGAGAGGATGGAATCCAGGAACATGTACCTGATGTCACTGAGGACCAATCTAGCATAGTCCAGAGGCCAGAGGTCACTGCAGTTATTTTCCAGCTTTCCTAATACTAGTGTATCTATTTAGGTCAAAAAATAAAGTGAAGCCTTCACTCGTCAATGTTGACAAATGGTAATAGAGGAAGTTCAGTTAGAAGGAATGGTGGTGGTGGTTTACTTGCTAAGTTGCATCTGATCCTTTTGCGACCACATGGACTGTAGCCCACCTGGCTCCTCTGTCCATGGAATTTCTCATGCTAAAATACTGGAGTGGGTTGCAATTTCCTTCTCTAGGGATCTTCCTGACCAAGGGACTGAACCTTGGCCTCCTGGATTGCAGGCGGATTTTTTACTTAAGAGCCACCAAGGCAGCCCCATGAGAAGGAATGGGAGGCATAAAAGGCTTCCAGTAAAAGTAGACAATAAGTCTAATAATCTTATTTATGAACTGAAGTAAACAAATAGGAAAACTCCTCAGGAAAAAGAAGTATTCTGCTTCTTCATATAAAATATATCCAACTGTTGTTGTATTTCATTTATTTTTTATTTTGAATTGGTAGTTTATGTTCCATTTGCTTATTCTCTTGAGATATTTAAACTGTAAGATATATCACATCATGAATATATCCCTGTTTATGTCCTTGGAAAAATATATTCTTCTTTATTATTATTTCTTGGGCATCAAGGTGATACCACTGGAATTGGAATATTGATGAAGCAAGGAAACATTTCTTTGTTGCATCGTCTCAGGGGTCATTTGAGTTTATTAGATATTTTCCCTCTTAATTTGCCTATGTCCATTTCATTTCTCTTTTTATTTCTCTCTCATGCTTTTCACTCTTCTCTAAATATCGAGAAGAAATGGGCCGTACCAACAATTTATTGTTCTATAGGAAGTTTATAAACTGGAATTTGGGGGTTGGATGTGTAGGGAGATAGGAGGAAGTTTCAGAAGGTAGGGGATATATGTATGCCTATGGCTGATTCATGTTGAGGTTTGACAGAAAACAACAAAATTCTGTAAAGCTATTATGCTTCAATTAAAAAACACATAAATTTTTTAAAATCCTGGAACTTCTGGGTAAAAGTTATACATTCTTTTGGAGAATAATAATTTGATCTGATAAGCTATAAATTTTATTTTATTTTTTAACTTTACAATATTGTATTGGTTTTGCCATGTGTTAACCATTCATGGCCTAATGAGGGTGGATCTGGGTGACCAGTTTATGATAGTAACACAAGCCAGAAACATCGTGTGTGTGTGTGTGTGTGTGTGTGTGTGTGTGTGTGTGTGTTTGCCTGTGCCTTGTGAAGAGAGACCAGTGCTTAAAGCAGAGGCATCTGTACTCATATGTTAAGATGACTTATAATACAGAGGTCAGAAGTTGGTCAATAGATGGAACTAAGTAGGGAAACTGACATAATTCACAGGATGGTTTCAAACTACATTCATAAAGTGCAAGGAAACACATGGAAGGAGGGATTCTCTATGTGCTGAAGGTTCAGCTGTAGCAGGGAGGCCACCTTTTTCCTCAGCATCCTGACAACATCTCTAATCACTCCCCGTCCTACTTATTCCTTCGCCCCACTGGCTTCCTTGTTTGCACTTGAACATGTGGAACAAGCATCTTTGTCAGGTTCTTAGCAGTGGCAGCTCCCTTTGCCAGGCACACACTTCTTCTGACATCACAAAGGCTTCTTCTCTCTCTTCAGGAATCTTCAAACATCACCTAGTTTGAAGCTCTTCCCTGAACGATCAGGACAAAATAACACCTCCTACCACTCTCTCCTTTATACCTGGTTTTGGTTTCTTCAGAGCATCTGTGATATTCTGACATATTCTATCCTGTTTTATTTGAATATCCTCATTCACCATCCTTGGTTGGGAGAGATTTATTTTTCATCACTTTCTACTGGGTCAGCACTAAATATGTATTTCTCAAATAAATGAAGAAATACCTCATTAGAACTCTAGAATATATGAGCTCTTTGCCAATGTGATGAGAATGGGACCAAAAATCTTTGTCAGAGATGAAATGGAGTATACTTTGGAAGAGAACTTTTCTATAAATAAGGTATTAAGTTCAATTACTTGAGGGCTAAATAGAAATTGCAGTATTTCAGCTATGTGAATTATGCCAGTTTGTGTGCAAACTAGTCATGTTGTTTTTCTTTTTCCTGGTAGTCACCTCCACCCCATGAAACCAGGGAATAGTACACGAATTTCAGAATTTCTTCTTCTGGGACTTTCAGAAGAACAAGAACTGCAGCCTCTCATATGTGGGCTCTTCCTCTCCATGTACCTAATCACTGTGTTTGGAAACCTGCTCATCATTCTGGCCATCAGCTCAGACTACCACCTCCACACCCCCATGTATTTCTTCCTCTCCAACCTGTCCTTTGTAGACCTCTGTTTCACCTCCACCACCATCCCTAAGATGCTGTGGAATATCCAGAACAAGAACAAAGGTATCACCTATGAAGGCTGCATCACCCAGATGTATTTTTACATACTCTTTGCAGGATTAGATGACATTCTCCTAAGTGTGATGGCCTATGATCGGTATGTGGCCATCTGCCACCCCCTGCACTACATGGTCATCATGAGCCCTCGGCTCTGTGGACTGCTGATTCTGATATCCTGGGTGCTGATTGCCTTGTATTCCTTGCTACACAGCGTAATGGTGCTGCGATTGTCCTTCTGTCCTGTTGTGCAAATCCCCCACTTTTTCTGTGAACTCAGTCAGGTGGTACAACTTGCCAGTTCTGACAACTTTCTTAATAACATAGTGATGTATTTTTCAGCTGTCCTGATGGGTGCTGGTCCTTTTGCTGGTATCCTTTACTCATATTCTAAAATAGTTTCCTGCATATGTAAACTCACATCAGCTCAGGGGAAGTATAAAGCATTTTCCACCTGTGTGTCCCACCTCTCAGTTGTCTTCCTATTTTATTTTACAGCCTTAGGAGTGTTCCTTAGCTCTGCTGGTACCCACACCTCACATTCAAGTACAGTCGCCTCGGTGATGTACACTGTGGTCACACCCATGCTGAACCCTTTCATCTACAGTCTGAGAAACCGAGATATAAAAGAGGGTCTAAAGAGATTGTATTTCATGCCATGTATAAAAGACCAATTACTCTAGTGCTCTGGATTGCATAACTCAAAGTATCAAACCAGAACTTTTTCTTTGATCAATGTGAAATAAAAATTTCTTCTTCCACTTATTTTTTGGGATTTCCATTTTTTTTCTTTGAATTCAGTATCTTCATACAATATTAGGAACTCTCTTGTTAAGCTTTATTCTCAGTCTTTTTTTAAACTATGTAAATGGTTTTTATTCTTTAATAGAAATTTATATATTTTAACTGGAGGTTAATTGCTTTAGAATATTGTACTGGTTTTGCCATAAATCAACATGAATCCACCACAGGTATACAAGTGTTCCCCATCCTGATCCTTCCCCACCTCACTCCCGTACCATCCCTCTGGGTCATCCCAGTGCACTAGCCCCAAGCATCCAGTATCATGCATCGAACCTGGACTGGCGATTCATTTCATATATGATATTATACATGTTTCAATGCCATTCTCCCTAATCATCCCACCATCTCCCTCTCCCACAGACTCCAAAAGACTATTCATACATCTGCCTCTCTTTTTCTGTCTCGCATACCGGGTTATCGTTACCATCTTTTAAAATTCCATATATTTGTGTTAGTATACTGTATTGGTGTTTTACTTTCTGTTCACTCTGTATAATAGGCTCCAGTTTCATCCACCTAGTTAGAACTGATTCAAATGTATTATTTTTAATGGCTGAGTAATACTTCATTGTGTATATGTACCACAGCTTTCTTATCCATTCATCTGTTGATGGACATCTAGGTTGAATCCATGTCCTGGCTATTATAAACAGTGCTGTGATGAACACTGGGGTACACGTGTATCTTTCAGTTCTGGTTTCCTCGGTGTGTAGGCCCCGCAGTGGGATTGCTGGGTTATAAGGCAGTTCTATTTCCAGTTTTTTAAGGAATCTCCACACTGTTCTCCACAGTGGATGTACTAGTTGTATTCCCACCAACAGTGTAAGAGTGTCCCTTTTATCCACACCCTCTCCAGCATTTATTGCTTGTAGACTTTTGGATCACAGCCATTCTGACTGGCGTGAAATGGTACCTCATAGTGGTTTTGATTTGCATTTCTCTGATAATGAGTGATGTTGAGCATCTTTTCATATGTTTGTTAGCCATTTGTATGTCTTCTTTGGAGAAATGTCTATTTAGTTCTTTGGCCCATTTTTTTGATTGGGTCATTTTTTTCTGGAATTGAGCTGTAGGAGTTGCTTGTATATTTTTGAGATTAGTTGTTTGTCACTTGCTTCATTTGCTATTATTTTCTCCCATTCTGAAGGCTGTCTTTTCACCTTACTAATAGTTTCCTTAGTTGTGCAGAAGCTTTTAAATTTAATTAGGTCCCATTCGTTTATTTTTGCTTTTATTTCCAATATTATGGGAGGTGGGTCATAGAGGATTCTGCTGTGATTTACGTCAGAGAGTATTTTTCCTATGGTCTCCTCTATGAGTTTTATAGTTTCTGGCCTTACGTTGAGATCTTTAATGCATTTTGAGTTCATTTTTGTGTGTGGTGTTAGAAAGTGTTCTAGGTTCATTCTTTTACAAGTGGTTGACCAGTTTTCCCATCACCAATTGTTAAAGAGCTTGTCTTTAATCCATTGTATATTCTTGCCTCCTTTGTCAAAGATAAGGTGTCCATAGGTTTGTGGATTTATCTCTGGGCTTTCTATTTTGTTCCATTGAACTATATTTTTGTCTTTGTGCCAGTACCATATTGTCTTGATGACAGTGGCTTTGTATTAGAGCCTGAAGTCAGGCAGGTTGATTCCTCCAGTTCCATTCTTCTTTGTCAAGATTGCTTTGGCTATTCAAGGTTTTTTTGTATTTCTATACAAATTGTGAAATTATTTGTTCTAGCTCTGAGAAATACCATTGATAGGTTGATAGGGATTGCATTGAATCTATAGATTGCTTTGGGTAGTATGCTCAATTTCACTATATTGATTCTTCCAATCCATGAACATGGTATGTTTCTCCATCTATTAGTGTCCTCTTTGATTTCTTTCACCAGTGTTTTATAGTTTTCTATATATATAGGTCTTTAGTTTCTTTAGGTAGATATTTTCCTAAGTATTTTATTCCTTTCGTTGCAATGGTGGATGGAGTTGTTTCCTTAATTTCTCTTTCTATTTTCTCATTACTAGTGTATAGGAATGCAAGGGATTTCTGTGTTTTGATTTTATATCCTGCAACTTTAAGGTATTCATTGATTAGCTGTAGTAATTTTCTGGTGGAGTCTTTAGGGTTTTCTATGTAGAGGATCATGTCATCTGCAAACAGTGAGTTTTACTTCTTCTTTTCCAATTTGGATTCCTTTTATTTCTTTTTCTGCTCTGATTGCTGTAGCAAAAACTTCCAAAACTATGTTGAAGAGTAGTGGTGAGAGTGGGCACCCTTGTCTTGTTCCTGACTTTAGGGGAAATGCTTTCAACTTTTCACCATTGAGGATAATGTTTGCTGTGGGTTTGTCATATATAGCTTTTATTATGTTGAGGTATGTTCTTTCTATTCCTGCTTTCTGGAGAGTTTTTATCATAAATGCATGTTGAATTTTGTCAAAGTCTTTCACTGCATGTATTTTTTTAATTTTTAAATTATTATTATTTTTTTTTACTTTACAATATTGTACTGGTTTTGCCATACATCAACATGCATCTGCCATGGGTATACACTTGTTCCCCATCCTGAGCACCCCTCCTACTTCCCTCCCCATACCATCCCTCTGGGTCATCTCAGTGCACCAGCCCCAAGC
Organism: Bubalus bubalis; assembly: GCF_019923935.1. NCBI lineage: Eukaryota > Metazoa > Chordata > Mammalia > Artiodactyla > Bovidae > Bubalus > Bubalus bubalis. The sequence continues at coordinate 101,360,313 of NC_059165.1, read as the reverse complement.
TTCCTGTATCCTGCATTGAACCTGGACTGGCGATTCGTTTCTTATATGATATTATACACGTTTTAATGCCATTCTCCCAAATCATCCCCCCACTCCGTCTCCCATAGAGTCCAAAAGACTGTTCTATACATCTGTGTCTCTTTTGCTGTCTCTCATACAGGGTTGACTCTGCATCTATTAAGATAATCATATGGCTTTTATTTTTCAATTTGTTGATGTGGTGTATTAAATTGATTGATTTGTGGATATTGAAGAATCCTTGCACCCCTTGAGTAAAGTCCACTTGGTCATGGTGTATGATCTTTTTAATATGTTGTTGGATTCTGATTGCTAGAATTTTGTTAAGGATTTTTGCATCTATGTTCATCAGTGATATTGGCCTGTAGTTTCCTTTTGTTGTGGCATCTTTGTCAGGTTTTGGTATTAGTGTGATGGTGGCCTCATAGAAAGAATTTGGAAGTTTGCCTTCCTCTGCAATTTTCTGGAAGAGTTTTAGTAGGATAGGTGCTAGCTTTTCTCTAAATTTTTGGTCGAATTCAGCTGTGAAGCCATCTGGACCTGGGCTTTTGTTTGCTCGTCGATTTCTGATTACAGTTTCAATTTCTGTGCTTATGATAGGTCTGTTATGATTTTATATTTCTTCCTGGTTCAGTTTTGGAAAGTTGTACTTTTTAAAGAATGTGTCCATTTCTTCCACGTTGTCCATTTTATTGGCATATAATTGCTGATAGTTGTCTCTTATGATCCTTGCATTTCTGTGTTGTCTGTTGTGATCTCTCCATTTTCATTCCTAATTTTATTGATTTGGTTTTTCTCCCTTTGTTTATTCATGAGTCTGGCTAATGGTTTGTCAATTTTATTTATCCTTTCAAAGAACTAGCTTTTGGCTTTGTTGATTTTTGCTATGGTCTCTTTTGTTTCTTTTGCATTTATTTCTGCCCTAATTTTTAAGATTTATTTCCTTCTACTAACCCTGGGGTTCTTCATTTCTTCCTTTTCTAGTTGCTTTAGGTGTAGAGTTAGGTTATTTATTTGACTTTTTTCTTGTTTCTTGAGGTATGCCTGTATTGCTATGAACTTTCCCCTTATGACTGCTTTTAAAGTGTCCCATAGGTTTTGGGTTGTTGTGTTTTCATTTTCATTCATTTCTATGCATATTTTGATTTCCTTTTTTATTTCTTCTGTGATTTGTTGGTTATTCAGCAGCGTGTTGTTCAGCCTCCATATGTGGGAATTTTTAATAGTTTTTCTCCTGTAATTGAGATCTAATCTTACTGCATTGTGGTCAGAAAAGATGATTGGAATGATTTCATTTTTTTTTTTTTTAATTTACCAAGGCTAAATTTATGGCCCAGGATGTTGTCTATCCTGGAGAAGGTTCTGTGTGCACTTGAGAAAAAGGTGAAATTCATTGTTTGGGGCTGAAATGTCCTATAGATATCAAATAGGTCTAACTTGTCTATTGTATCATTTAAAGTTTGTGTTTCTTTGTTAATTTTCTGTTTAGTTGATCTATCCATAAGTGTGAGTGGGATATTAAAGTCTCCCACTATTATTGTGTTATTGTTAATTTCCCCTTTCTTTTCTTCTTCTTCTTCTTTGTTTTTTTTTTTTTGTTAATAGGTAACAGGTTTAATAAGCAAGTCTTTCCATGGTAGCTCAGATGGTAAAGTATCTGCCTACAATGCAGGAGACCCAGGTTCGATCACTGGGTCAGTAAGATTCCTTGGAGAAGGAAACGGCAACCAACTGCAATATTCATGCCTGGAAAATCCCATGGATTTGGGGAGCCTGGTGGGCTACAATCCATGAGGTCACAAAGAGTCGGACACGATGAGCGACTTCACTTTCACTTCACTTAATAAGCAAAGGAACTTACTTTCGAGGCTTGTGTTGAGCAGCTGCATAATGAGCAGATCTTCACTCCAGTCCACCAGAACCTTTTTCTCTTTGGACTGTGCTGGGTCTTTGTTGCTTGTGCGGGCTTTTCTCTAGTTGCAATGAGCAGGGGCTATTCACTAGCTGTGGTGCATGGGCTTCTTGTAGCGGTGGCTTCTCTTGTTGCAGAGCACAGGCTCTAGAGCACACCGATTTCAGTAGTTGTGGCTCATGGGCTCATTAGTTGCAGTTCTCAAGATCTAGTGCACAGGCTCAATAGTCGTGACACATGGGCTTAATTGTTCCACGACATGTAGGATCTTCCTGGATCAGGGATCAAACCTGTCTCCTGCATTGGCAGGAGATTCTTTACCACTGAGCCACCAGGGAAGACCCTCCAGAATATTTTAAGATTACATAGAAACCTTAACTGAGTTCAGTCACATAACAACTTTCATACTTGTTAGCATTTGTCTTACATATTGTGGTGCTTCTATGTTGGGTGCATATATATTTATAATCTTCGTGGATTGATCCTTTGATCATTATGTAGTGTCCTTCTTTGTCTCTCTTCACAGCCTTTGTTTTAAAGTCTATTTTATCTGATATGAGTATTGCTACTCCTGCTTTCTTTTGATCTCTATTTGCATTGAATATCTTTTTCCAGCCCTTCACTTTCAGTCTGTATGTGTTCCCTGTTTTGAGGTGGGTCTCTTGTAGACAACATATATAGGGGTCTTGTTTTTGTATCCATTCAGCCAGTCTTTGTCTTTTGCTTGGGGCATTCAACCCATTTACGTTTAAGGTAATTACTGATAAGTATGGTCCCATTGCCATTTACTTTATTGTTTTGGGTTCAAGTCTATACACCGTTTTTGTGTTTCCAGCCTAGAGAATATCCTTTAGCAGAGCTGGTTTGGTGGTGTTGAATTCTCTCAACTTTTGCTTGTCTGTAAAGCTTTTGATTTCTCCTTCATATTTGAAAGAGATCCTTGCTGGGTACAGTAATCTGGGCTGTAGGTTATTTTCTTTTAACACCTTAAGTATGTCTTGCAGTTCCCTCCTGGCATGAAGAGTTTCTATTGAAAGATCAGTTGTTATCCTTATGGGAATCCCCTTGTGTGTTACTTCTTGTTTTTCCCTTGCTGCCTTTAATATTTGTTCTTTGTATTTGATCTTTGTTAATTTAATTAAAATGTGTTCTGGGGCGTTTTGCCTTGGGTTTATGCTGTTTGGGACTCTGGGTTTCTTGGTCTTGGGTGATTATTTCCTTCCCCATTTTATTTTATTTTATTTTTAATTTAATTTTATTTTTAAACTTTACAATATTGTATTAGCTTTGCCAAACATCAAAATGAATCTGCTACAGGTATACCCATGCTCCCCATCCTGAACCCTCCTCCCTCCTCCCTCCCCATACCCTCCCTCTGGGTCGTCCCAGTGTACCTGCCCCAAGCATCCAGTATTGTGCATCGAACCTGGACTGGCGACTCGTTTCATACATGATATTATACATGTTTCATGCCATTCTTCCAAATCTCCCCACGCTCTCCCTCTCCCACAGAGTCCATAAGACTGATCTGTACATCAGTGTCTGTCTTGCTATCTCGTACACAGGGTTATTGTTACCATCTTTCTAAATTCCATCTATATGCGTTAGTATACTGTATTGGTGTTTTTCTTTCTGGCTTACTTCACTCAGTATAATAGGTTCCAGTTTCATCCACCTCATTAGAACTGATTCAAATGTATTCTTTTTAATGGCTGAGTAATACACCATTGTGTATATGTACCACAGCTTTCTTATCCATTCATCTGTTGATGGACATCTAGGTTGCTTCCATGTCCTGGCTATTATAAACAGTGCTGCGATGAATATTGGGGTACACATGTCTCTTTCCCTTCTGGTTTCCTCAGTGTGTATGTCCAGCAGTGGGATTGCTGGATCATAGGCAGTTCTATTTCCAGTTTTTCAAGAAATCTCCACACTGTTCTCCATAGTGGCTGTACTAGTTTGCATTCCCACCAACAGTGTAAGAGGGTTCCCTTTTCTCCACACCCTCTCCAGCATTTATTGCTTGTAGACTTTTGGATCACAGCCATTCTGACCGGCGTGACATGGTACCTCATAGTGGTTTTGATTTGCATTTCTCTGATAATGAGTGATGCTGAGCATCTTTTCATGTGTTTGTTAGCCATCTGTATGTCTTCGTTGGAGAAATGTTTATTTAGTTCTTTGACCCATCTTTTGATTGGGTCATTTATTTTTCTGGAGTTGAGCTGTAGGAGTTGCTTGTATATTTTTGAGATTAGTTGTTTGTCACTTGCTTCATTTGCTATTATTTTCTCCCATTCTGAAGGCTGTCTTTTCACCTTGCTAATAGTTTCCTTTGTTGTGCAGAAGCTTTTAAGTTTAATTAGATCCCATTTTTTTTTTATTTTTGCTTTTATTTCCAATATTCTTGGAGGTGGGTCATAGAGGATCCTGCTGTGATGTATGTCGGAGAGTGTTTTGCCTATGTTCTCCTCTAGGAGATTTATAGTTTCTGGTCTTACATTGAGATCTTTAACCCATTTTGAGTTTATTTTTGTGTATGGTGTTAGAAAGTGCTCTACTTTCATCCTTTTACAAGTGGTTGACCAGTTTTCCAGGCACCACTTGTTAAAGAGATTGTCTTTAATCCATTGTATATTCTTGCCTCCTTCGTCAAAGATAAGGTGTCCATATGTGCGTGGATTTATCTCTGGGCTTTCTATTTTGTTCCATTGATCAATATTTCTGTCTTTGTGCCAGTACCATACTGTCTTGATAATTGTGACTTTGTAATAGAGCCTGAAGTCAGGCAAGTTGATTCCTCCAGTTCCCTTCTTCTTTCTCAAGATAGCTTTGGCTATTCGAGGTTTTTTGTATTTCCATACAAATTGTGAAATTATTTGTTCTAGCTCAGTGAAGAATACCATTGGTACCTTGATGGGGATTGCATTGAATCTATAAATTGCTTTGGATATTATGCTCATTTTCACTATATTGATTCTTCCAATCCATGAACATGGTATATTTCTCCATCTGTTAGTGTCCTCTTTGATTTCTTTCACCAGTGTTTTATAGTTTTCTATATATAGGTCTTTAGTTTCTTTAGGTAGATATATTCCTAAGTTTTTTATTCTTTCCGTTGCAATGGTGAAGGGAATTGTTGCATTAATTTCTCTTTCTGTTTTCTCATTATTAAAGTATAGGAATGCAAGGGATTTCTGTGCATTGATTTTATATCCTGAAACTTTACTATAATCATTGATTAGTTGTAGTAATTTTCTGGTGGAGTCTTTAGGGTTTTCTATGTAGAGGATCATGTCATCTGCAAATAGTGAGAGTTTTACTTCTTCTTTTCCAATTTGGATTCCTTTTATTTCTTTTTCTGCTCTGATTGCTGTGGCCAAACTTCCAAAACTATGTTGAATAGTAATGGTGAAAGTGGGCACCATTGTCTTGTTCCTGACTCTAGAGGAAATGCTTTCAATTTTTCACCATTGAGGATAATGTTTGCCGTGGGTTTGTCATATATAGCTTTTATTATGTTGAGGTATGTTCCTTCTATTCCTGCTTTCTGGAGAGTTTTTATCATAAATGGATGTTGAATTCTGTCAAAGGCTTTCTCTGCATCTATTGAGATAATCATATGGTCTTTATTTTTCAATTGGGATCCCTTTCAATTGTTAATCTGGTATATTACATTGATTGATTTGCAGATATTGAAGAATCCTTGCCTCCCTGGGATAACGCCCACTTGGTCATGGTGTATGATCTTTTTAATGTGTTGTTGTATTCTGATTGCTAGAATTTTGTTAAGGATTTTTGCATCTATGTTCATTAGTGATATTGGCCTGTAGTTTTCTTTTTTTGTGGGATATTTGTCAGGTTTTGGTATTAGGGTGATGGTGGCCTCATAGAATGAGTTTGGAAGTTTACCTTCCTCTGCAATTTTCTGGAAGAGTTTGAGCAGGATAGGTGTTAGCTCTTCTCTAAATTTTGGTAGAAATCAGCTGTGAAGCCGTCTGTACCTGGGCTTTTGTTTGCTGGAAGATTTTTTTTACAGTTTCAGTTTCCGTGAATGTGATGGGTCTTGTGATGGGTCTGTTAAGATTTTCTATTTCTTCCTGGTCGAGTTTTGGAAAGTTGTACGTTTCTAAGAATTTGTCCATTTCTTCCACGTTGTCCATTTTATTGGCATATAATTGTTGATAGTAGTCTCTTCTTGTCCTTTGTATTTCTGTGTTGTCTGTTGTGATCTCTCCATTTTCATTCCTAATTTTATTGATTTGGTTTTTCTCCCTTTGTTTATTCATGAGTCTGGCTAATGGTTTGTCAATTTTATTTATCCTTTCAAAGAACCAGCTTTTGGCTTTGTGATTTTTGCTATGGTCTCTTTTGTTTCTTTTGCATTTATTTCTGCCCTAATTTTAAAGATTTCTTTCCTTCTACTAACTCTGGGGTTCTTCATTTCTTCCTTTTCTAGTTGCTTTAGATGTAGGGTTAGGTTATTTATTTTACTTTTTTCTTGTTTCTTGAGGTATGCCTGTATTGCTATGAACTTTCCCCTTAGCACTGCTTTTTTTTTTTATTATTATTCCTCATTATGCTTTATTTATATTCCAGAATTTTTTTTAATTTATTCACTCAATACATTTGCTTTACACCAGATGCTCTTCTAAGTGCTTTGTTAAAGAATTTAAGCTATCACTAATTTTTGTTGTTTTATTGAGATAGGATTGAAATATAATAATCACTGTTTTCTTAAAAAAAAAACAGCAGTTTTTCAAGTCAAAATATTAACACACTAATATGCATAGCAAAATATTTTGATGTAAAATCTGGTGTTTTCATTGTAAGAAAGCTTTTGGTAATGTATTTAACTTTTAAAATAGATGTGAGGTTATAAATATTAATATTAATGTCATAAGCTGCTTTTAAAGTGTCCCATAGGTTTTGGGTGGCTCTGTTTTCATTTTCATTAGTTTTTATGCAAATTTTGATTTCTTTTTGATGTGTTCTGTGATTTGTTAGTTATTCAGCAGCATGTTGTTTAGCCTGCATATGTTGGGATTTTTTTTTTTTAATTTTATTTTATTTTTAAACTTTACATAACTGTATTAGTTTTGCCAAATATCAAAATGAATCCGCCACAGGTATACATGTGTTCCCCACCCTGAACCCTTGTCCCTCCTGCCTCCTCATTCCATCCCTCTGGGTCCTCCCAGTGCACCAGCCCCAAGCATCCAGTATCCTGCATCGAACCTGGACTGGCAACTCGTTTCATACATGATATTTTACATGTTTCAATGCCATTCTCCCAAATCTTCCCACCCTCTCCCTCTCTCACAGAGTCCATAAGACTGTTCTATACATCAGTGTCTCTTTTGCTGTCTCGTATACAGGGTTATTGTTACCATCTTTCTAAATTCTATATATATGTGTTAGTATACTGTATTGGTGTTTTTCTTTCTGGCTTACTTCACTCTGTATAATAGGCTCCAGTTTCATCCACCTCATTAGAACTGATTCAAATGTATTCTTTTCAATGGCTGAGTAATACTCCATTGTCTATATGTACCACAGCTTTCTTATCCATTCATCTGCTGATGGCCATCTAGGTTGCTTCCATGTCCTGGCTATTATAACAGTGCTGCAATGAACATTGGGGTACACGTGTCTCTTTCCCTTCTGGTTTCCTCAGTGTGTATGCCCAGCAGTGGGATTGCTGGATCATAAGGCAGTTCTATTTCCAGTTTTTTAAGGAATCTCCACACTGTTCTCCATAGTGGCTGTACTAGTTTGCATTCCCACCAACAGTGTAAGAGGGTTCCCTTTTCTCCACACCCTCTCCAGCATTTATTACTTGTAGACTTTTGGATCGCAGCCATTCTGATTGGTGTGAAATGGTACCTCATAGTGGTTTTGATTTTCATTTCTCTGATAATGAGTGATGTTGAGCATCTTTTCATGTGTTTGTTAGCCATCTGTATGTCTTCTTTGGAGAAATGTTTATTTAGTTCTTTGGCCCATTTTTTGATTGGGTCATTTATTTTTCTGGAGTTAAGCTGTAGGAGTTGTTTGTATATTCTAGAGATTAGTTGTTTGTCAGTTGCTTCATTTGCTATTATTTTCTCCCATTCTGAAGGCTGTCTTTTCACCTTGCTAATAGTTTCCTTTGATGTGCAGGTATGTTGGGATTTTTAATAGTTTTTCTCCTGTAATTGAGATCTAATCTTACTGCATTGTGGTCAGAAAAGATGCTTGGATGAATTCTAATTTTTTTGAATTTACCAAGGCTAGATTTATGGCCCAGTATGTGATCAATCCTGAAGAAGGTTCCATGTGCGCTTGAGAAAAAGGTGAAATTCATTGTTTTGGGATGAAATGTCCTATAGATATCAATTACATCTAACTGGTCTATTGTATCATTTAAAGTTTGTTTTTCCTTGTTAATTTTCTGTTTAGTTGATCTATCCATAGGTGTGAGTGGGGTATTAAAGTCTCCCACTATTATTGTGTTATTGCTAATTTCTCCTTTCATACTTGTTAGCATTTGTCTTACATATTGTGGTGCTCCTATGTTGGGTGCATATATATTTATAATTGTTATATCTTCTTCTTGGATTGATCCTTTGATCATTATGTAGTGACCTTCTTTGTCTCTTTTCACAGCCTTTGTTTTAAAGTCTATTTTATCTGATATGAGTATTGTTACTCCTGCTTTCTTTTGGTCTCTATTTGCATGGAAAAACTTTTTCAAGCCCTTCACTTTCAGTCTGTATGTGTCCCCTGTTTTGAGGTGGGTCTCTTGTAGACAACATATGTAGGGGTCTTGTTTTTGTATCCATTCAGCCAGCCTTTGTCTTTTGGTTGGGGCATTCAACCCTTTTACATTTAAGGTAAGTACTGATAAGTATGATCCCGTTGCCATTTACTTTATTGTTTTGGGTTTGATTTTATACACCGTTTTAGTGTTTCCTGTCTAGAGAATATCCTTTAGTGTTTGTTGGATGCTAGTTTGATGGTGCTGAATTCTCTCAGCTTTTGCTTATCTGTAAAGCTTTTGATTTCTCCTTCATATTTGAATGAGATCCTTGCTGGATACAATAATCTGGGCTGTAGGTTATTCTCTTTCATCACTTTAAGTATGTCTTGCCATTCCCTCCTGGCTTGAAGAGTTTCTATGGAAAGATCAGCTGTTATCCTTATGGTAATTCCCTTGTGTGTTATTTGTTGTTTTTCCCTTGCTGCTTTTAATATTTATTCTTTGTGTTTGATCTTTGTTAATTTGATTAATATGTGTCTTGGGGTGTTTCGCCTTGGGTTTATCCTGTTTGGGACTTTCTGGGTTTCCTGGACTTGGGTGATTATTTCCTTCCCCATTTTAGTGAAGTTTTCAACAATTATCTCTTCAAGTATTTTCTCATGGTGTTTCTTTTTATCTTCTTCTTCTGGGACCCCTATGATTCGAATGTTGTAGCGTTTAATATTGTCCTGGAGGTCTCTGAGATTGTCCTCATTTCTTTTAATTTGTTTTTCTTTTATCCTCTCTGATTCATTTATTTCTACCATTCTATCTTCTAATTCACTAATCCTATCTCCTGCCTCTGTTATTCTACTATTTGTTGCCCCCAGAGTGTTTTTAATTTCACTTATTGCATTATTCTTTTTTTTTTTTTGACTCTCTTTTATTTCTTCTAGGTCCTTGTTAAACCTTTCTTGCATCTTCTCAATCCTTGCCTCCAGGCCATTTATCTGTGATTCCATTTTAATTTCAAGATTTTGGATAAATTTCACTATCATTATTTGGAATTCTTTATCAGGTAGATTCCCTATCTCTTCCTCTTATGTTTGGTTTGGTGGACATTTATCCTGTTCCTTTATCTGCTGGCTATTCCTCTGTCTCTTCATCTTGTTTAAATTGCTTAGTTTGGGGTGTCCTTTCTGTATTCTGGCAGTTTGTGGAGTTCTCTTTATTGTGGCATTTCCTTGCTCTGTGTGGGTTTGTACAGGTGGCTTGTCAAGGTTTCTTGGTTAGGGAAGCTTGTCTCGGTGTTCTGGTGGGTGGAGCTGTATTTCTTCTCTCTGGAGTGCAATGAAATGTCCACTAATGAGTTATGGGATGTCTATGGTTTTGGGGTGCCTTTGAGCTGCCTGTATCTTGGAGCTCAGGGCTGTGTTCCTTGTTGCTGGAGAATTTTCTTGGTATGTCTTGACCTGAAACTTGTTGGCCCTTGTGTGGTGCTTGATTTCAGTGCAGGTATGGAGGCTTTTGATGAGCTCCTGTCAATTAATGTTCCTTGGAGTCAGGAGCTCCCTGGAGTCAGGGTTTGGTCTTAAGCCTCCTGCTTCCAGTTATCGGTCTTATTTTTACAGTAGTTTCAGAGCTTCTCCTTCTATACAGCACCATTGATAAAACATCTACATTAAAGATGAAATGTTTCTCTACTATGAGGGTCACCCAGAGAGTTTCACAGCGTTATATGGAGGAGAGAAGAGGGAGGAGGGAGTTAGAGGTGACCTGAATGAGATGAGGTGGAATCAATAGAGGAGAGAGTGGGCTATCCAGTAATCTCTTCCTTATGTGCACTCCACAACTGGACTGCTCAGAGTTGTTCACGGAGTTATACAGAGAAGAGAAGAAGGAGGAAGGTGACAGAGGTGGCCAGAAGGATAAAAGGGGGGAATGAAAATGAGGGAGACAGATCCAGCCAGTAATCAGTTCCCTAAGTGTTCTCCACCATCTGGAACACACAGAAATTCACAGAGTTGGGTAGAGTAGAGAGGGGTTAGGGAGGAGACACAGGCAACCTGGTAGAGAAAAAGGAGAGTCCAAAGGGAGAGAGAGCAGTTAAGCCAGTAATCTCGCTCCCTAGTGAAAAATGGGTACTGAAGATTGGGTTCTTAAAGGTTCAAAATTGGTAACAAATACATAAAAGCAAAAATTAAAAATCTAGAGTAGAGTTTGGAATTTCAAAAATACGATGTTAAAGAAAAGAAGAAGGAAAAGAAAGAGAGAAAAAACGAACAAACAAAAACAAACAAGGTCGCGAAAATTATAAAGAAAATATAGGTACAAAATTGATAACTAATACCAAAAAGCAAAAGTTAAAAATCTAGAGTAGAGTTTGGAATTTCAAAAATACAATGTTAAAAAAGAAGAAGAAAAAGAAAGAGAGAGAGAGAGGAAAAAAAAAAAAAAACCAAACAAACAAGAACAAACAAAGTCGAATAAATTATAAAGAAAATACAGGTACAAAATTGATAACAAATACCAAAAAGCATAAATTAAAAATCTAGAGTAGAGTTTGTAATTTCAGATACACAATGTTATTTAAAAGAAGAGAAAGAAACAGAGAAAAAGGAAAAGAAAAAAATAAAAAAGGGTCACAGAAATTATATAAAAAAAAAAAACTATAGGTACAAAATTGATAACAAATATCAAAAAGCTAAAATTAAAAATCTAGAGTAGAGTTTGGAATTTCAAAAATACAATTTTAAAGAAAAGAAGGAGAAAAAAAAAACAAGGTCAAAAAACTATAAAATACATATATATGAAGTTTGCTTTTAAAAAATGGGGTCTTCTTTTTTTTTTTTTTTTTTTTTGCAAAGTAATAGGTTATAAAAGTGAAAATTAAAGGAATAATAGAGGACTTAAAATTTAAAAAAATTTTAAAAATTAAAAAAAAAAGAAAGAATGATCATAAAAATAGTAAAAATATATCTAGGACTTTCTCTGGTTTTGTTGTGAGTATTGCGGGTTCAGTTCATTTTTGGCTAGTTCCTTGGTCCAACTTATATTTCTCAAGATCTATAGGCCCCTTCCTATGTAGTTGGTACTAACCACAGGGTTTTAATCTATTGCCTGTAGCTTCCAAGGCGGTTCCCTCTGTTATAGCTTCTTCTGTTTGCTGGTCTCTTCAGTGTCTGGTTTCTGCCCTGACACAAAGGGGACAGTGGAGGACACTTTTTTTTTTTTTTTAGGCTCACTTGTTAAGTTGCGCTGAAGGGAGGTAGGGAGGGATGCTGCAAACAGATAACACTGGCATGTGCTCACAGTGCCTCAGCCACACTGGGTCTGCCCCCCATTCACGGCACGTGTAGCCTCCCTGCCCATGCTGCTCAGGCTCTAGGTTGCTCCGCCGGGAACCATCCGTGTCTGGTCCTGGGCTGCCTGCACTTCCCAGGTCCAAGCCGCTCAGGTTCAGGCACTCGGGTATTCCTCAGAGGTGCAGACTCTCGGTTGGGCCTGCGTTTTGTGCCCTTCCCAGATCCGAGCAGCTCAGGTGATGAGGTGTTTGGCGTGCGCGATTGCTGCAACTTAACACCTCCTTGATGCTCAGTTATCTAGGTGTGCACTGGTGCACCTTCTCAGGCAGATGTTGACCGTCCAGACCCCCAAGAAGTTTTAGTTAGCAAAGAAGCCTGCTTACAGTTTTATAGATAATGTCTCTCTGGGGCTGCGATTGTCCCCTTCTGGCTCTGGCTGCCTATCACCGGGGTGGGGTTGGGGGGGGCGGGGGATGGTCTGCCGCCGGCTATCTCTATTCAGTCCTTTGTTCCATGCGCGGGCCTGGCGGTGTCTTAGGTTAGGGCTGGCTTTTCAAGTGGTAGATATCCCACAGTCTGGTTTGCTAGCCCAAATTATTTCGCTCAGATAGCGCTCGGGGTATTCAGGCCAGAACCTTGCAATGCAGCCCGTGCCACGCCTCCCTGCCCAGCCCTCGCTTGCTAATGGCAGATGCAGGCATCTGCGCTGCTTCTCCACTGGGGGAGTTACAGTAGGGCTCGCATTGTGCTGGTTTTAATTGTTTATTTATTTTTCCTCCCTGTTATGTTGCCCTCTGTGCTTCCAAGGCTCAGCACAGATTCAGCAGTGAGAAGGTTTCCTGGTGTTTGGAAGCTTCTCTCTTTTTAAGACTCCCTTCCCGGTTCTGAACTCCGTCCCTCCCTCTTTTATCTCTTTTTTTGTCTTTTATATTTTTTCCTACCTCCTTTCAAAGACTTGGCTTGCTTTTCTGGGTGCCTGATGTCCTCTGCCAGCATTCAGAAGTTGTTTTGTGGAATTTACTCAGCGTTTAAATGTTCTTTTGATGAATTTGTGGGGGAGAAAGTGTTCTCCCCGTCCTACTCCTCCACCATCTTAGATTCTCCTCCTTCCCCATATTAGGGAAGTTTTCAATTATTATCTCTTCAAGTATTTTCTCATGGTCTTTCTTTTTGTCTCCTTCTTCTGGGGCTCCTATGATTCGAATGTTGGGGCATTTAACATTGTCTTGGAGGTCTCTGTGATTGTCCTCATTTCTTTTAATTCGTTTTTCTTTTATCCTCTCTGATTCATTTATTTCTACCATTCTATCTTCTACTTCACTAATCCTATCTTCTGCTTCTTTTATTCTACTATTAGTTCCCTCCAGAGTGTTTTTGATCTCATTTATTACATTATTCATTATATATTGACTCTTTTTTATTTATTCTAGGTCCTTGTTTAACCTCTTGCATCTTCTCAATCCTTGTCTCCAGGTTTTTTATCTGTAATTTCATTTTTATTTCAAGATTTTGGATCATTTTCACTATCATTATTTGGAATTCTTTATCATGTAGATTCCCTATCTCTTCCTCTTTTGTTTGGTTGGTGGGCATTTATCCTGTTCTTTTACCTGCTGGGTATTCCTCTGTCTCTTCATCTTGTTTAAATTGCTGAGTTTGGGGTGTCCTTTCTGTATTCTGGCAGTTTTTGGAGTTCTCTTTATTATGGCGTTTCCTCTCTGTGGGTGGGGTTGTACCAGTGGCTTGTCAAGGTTTCTTGGCTAGGGAAGCTTGTGTCCATGTTCTGGTGAGTGGAGCTGGATTTTGTCTCTCTGGAGTGCAATGAAGTGTCTACTCTAAGTGTTATATAGAGAGAGTTTTTATTTTTTTCTACCCACCATTTTCCTATCTTTGGATCAAAAATATTTTGAAATTCCCTTTCTTTGATGGAGTATCATAGGATTATGAAGAATTTATTAGGAGTTATGTCTTGATGGTCCTAGGATGGTGGAGGAATGGGATGGGGAGACCACTTTCTCCCCCACAAATTCATCAAAAGAACATTTGAACACTGATCAAATTCCACAAAACAACTTCTGAATGCTGGCAGAGGATATCAGGCACCCAGAAAGGCAGCCCATTGTCTTCGAAAGGAGGTAGGGCAAAATATAATAGATAAAAAGAGAGACAAAAGAGGTAGGGATAGAGATCTGTCCCAGGAAAGGAGTCTTAAAAAAGAGAGAAATCAGGAAACACTCTCACTGGCAGGTCTGTGGCGAATCTTGGAATCTCAGAGGGCAACATAACTGGGAGAAAAATAAATAAATAATTAATTAAGACCTATAGATTACATGCCTAAGGGTAACTCAGCAGAGAAACATCCCAGACACTCTCATCTGCCACTAGCAAGCGAGGGCTGGACAGGGAGGCACGGGCTGCATTGTTTAGGGTAAAGACTGGGCCTGAATGCCCAATGGATAATCTGAGGGAACTAACTTGAGATAGCAACCAGGACTGTGGGATAGCAAAAGAGAGAGAGAGAGAGAGAGAGAGAGAGAGAGAGAGAGAGAGAGAGAGAGAACTATCCCATGAAAAGCCCTAACCTAAGACACTGCCAGCCCTGATCACAGAACAAAGGACTGAGCAGAGCTAGCCAGCTGCTGACTGGCCCATGCCCTACTGGAGACAGGCGGGTGGGGGCAACCAGAGCCAGAAGAGGGCAATTGTGGCCCCAGAGAGGTATCCTCTACCAAACTACAAGTAGGCTTCGTTGCTAACTAAAACTTCTTGGGATTCTGGACGGTTAACATCTGCTGGGAGGGTCACAGCCAGAGATCAGCTCCCCAGAAGAGACACTTGGCACACCTGAGAAGGCGCGCCCATTGTACACCCAGAAAACTGAGCAGCTGGAACAGGGAAGGTGATAAGATGCACCCCCCGATCTGGGGGTGACCATGCTCACCAAGCACCTGGTCACCTGAGCTACTCAGACCTGGGAAGGGCACAAAATGCAGGCCCAACTGATTCTGAGCTTTTGTGGAGTACCCGAGAACCTGAAACTGAGCAGCTTAGACCTGGGAAGTGCACACAACCCAGGGCCTGCCTCAGAAAGTTCCTGGCAGAGCAACCTAGAGCCTGAGAAGTGTAGACCATGAAAGCACACACGCAGTGAGCCGGGGCAAACCCAGTGCAGCTGAAACACTGTAAGCACTCCCCACACGCGCCAGTGATATTTGTTTGCAGGCTTAGTCCCTCCCCACAGCAGGACTGAACAAGTAAGCCTAAAAAAGTGACCACCATCACCTTCTTGTGTCAGGATGGAAGTTAGACACTGAAGAGACTTGGCAAACAGAAGAAGCTAAAATAAACAGAGGGAACTGCTTTGGAAGTGACAGGTGCAACAGATTAAAACCCTGTAGTTAGCACGGACTACATTGGAAGGGACCTATAGACCTTGAAATGTATAAGCTGGTTCAAGGAACTATCTGAAAATGAACTGACCCCACTCTGTCTGCCACAGCTTCAGAGAAATTTCTAGATATATTTTTACTATTATCATTTTAATTTTTTTCAGTCCTATATTACTCCTTTGATTTTCATTTTTATAACCTACTGCTAAGCTGCTACTAAGTCACTTCAGTCATGTCCAACTCTGTGTCACCCAATAGACGGCAGCCCACCATGCTCCCTGGTCCCTGGGGTTCTCCAGGTAAGAACACTGGAGTGGGTTGCCATTTCCTTCTCCAATGCATGAAAATGAAAAGTGAAAGTGAAGTTGCTCAGTTGTGTCTGACTCTTCGTGACCCCATGGACTGCAGCCTACCAGGCTCCTCTGCCCATGGGATTTTCCAGGCAAGAGTATTGGAGTGGGATGCCATTGCCTTCTCCATTTATAACCTACTATTACCTTTCAAAAAAGGACCCTATTTTTAAAGCAAACTTCATATATATATATGAATGAATATGAAACTTCATATATATATATATAAATAATTTTTGTGCATTTGTTTTGTTTTATTAATATTGTATTTTTGAGAATCTAACCTCTACTCTAGATTTTTAATCTTTGCTTATTGGTATTTATCAATTGTGTACCTTTAAGAAGCCAATCTTCAGTACCCATTTTTACTTGGGAGTGAGATTACTGGCTTGATTGCTCTCTCCTCCTTTTGACTCTCCTTTTTCTCCACCAGGTCACCTCTATTTCCTCCCTAGCCCTTCTCTTCTCTAACCAACTTTGTGAATCTCTTTGTGTATTGCGGGATGTGAAGAACACTTAGGGAACTGATTACTGGCTGGATCTCTGTCTCTCCTTTTGATTCCCCCCTTTTATCCTCCGAGCCTCCTCTGTCTCCTACCTCCATCTCCTCTTCTCTGTGTAACTCTGTGAACATCTCTGAGGGATCCAGACCGTGGAGAGCACTTAGGGGAGTGATTACTGGTTACCTTGCTCTCTCTCTCCTTTTGATTTCCCCTCTTCTCACTTGGTCACCTCTATCTCCCTCTTCCCTCTTTTCTTCTCCATGAAACTATGTGTACCTCTCCAGGCGTCCCTCACTGTAGAGAAAATTTTCATCATTAACCTAGATGTTTGATCATCAGTGCTGTAGATGGAGAAGTCTTGAGGCTACTGTAAGAATAAGACTGAAAACCAGAGACAGGAGGCTTAAGTCCAAAACCTGACAACACCAGAGAACTCCTGACTACAGGGAATATTAATTGACAAGAACTCATCAAAAGCCTCCATAGCTACACTGAAACCAAGCACCACCCAAAAGCCCACAAGTTCCAGAGCAAAACATACCACACAAATTCTCCAGTAACACAGGAGCATAGCTCTGAGCTTCAATATACAGCTTCCCAAAGTCACACCAAACCCATTGACATCTCAAAACTCACTACTGGACACTTCATTGCACTCCAGAGAGACGAAATCCAGCTCCACCCACCAGAACACCGAAACAAGCTTCCCTAACCAGGAAACCTTGACAAGTCACCCATCCAACCCAATCCACAGTGAGGAACCTCCATAATAAAGAGGAACTACAAACTTCCAGAATACAGAGAGGCCACCCCAAACACAGCAATATAAACAAGATAAAAAGGCAGAGAAATACTCAGCAGGTAAAGGAACAGGATAAATTCCCACCAAACCAAACTAAAGAGAAAAAGATAGAGAATCTACCTGAAAACAAATTCAGAATAATGATAGTGAAAATGATCCAAAATCTTGAAAACAGAATGGAGTTGCAGATAAATAGCCTGGAGTCAATGATTGAGAACATGCAAGAAATGTTTAACAAGGACTTAGAAGAAATTTAAAAGAGTCAATATATAATGAATAATGCAATAACTGAGATCAAAAGCACTCTGGAGGGAACCAACAGTAGAATAACTGAGGCAGAAAATAGTAAAAGTGAGGTATAAGATAGAATGGTAGAAATAAATGAACCAGAGAGGGGAAAAAAAGAAAAAAGAATTACAAGAAATGAGGAAACCTAGAGACCTCTGGGACAATGTAAAATGACCCAACATTCGAATCATAGGGTCCCAGAAGAGGAAGACCAAAAAAAAAAAAACAACCAAAAAACAAACAAACAAACAAAAAAAAAACATGAAAAAATACTTGAGGAGATAATAGTTGAAAACTTCCCTAAAATAGGGAAGCAAATAATCACCCAAGTCCAAGAAATCCAGAGAGTCCCAAACAGGATAAACTCAAGGCAAAACACCCCAAGATATATATTAATCAAATTAACAAAGATCAAACACAAAGAACAAATATTAAAAGCAGCAAGGGAAAAACAACAAATAGCACACAAGGGGATTCCCATAAGGATAACAGCTGATTTTTCTAATAGAAACTCTTCAGGCCAGGAGGGAATGGCAGGACATACTTAAAGTGATGAAAGAAAATAACCTACAACCCAGGTTACTGTACCCAGCAAGGATCTCTTTCAAATATGAAGGAGAAATCAAAAGCTTTACAGACGAGCAATAGTTGAGGGAATTCAACACCACCAAAGCAGCTCTCCAACAAATGCTAAAGGATCTTCTCTAGGCATGAAACACAGAAAGGGTGTATAAACTCGAACCCAAAACAATAAAGTAAATGGCAATGGGACCATACTTATCAGTGATTACCTTAAATGTACATGGGTTGAATGTCCCAACCAAAAGACAAAGACTGGCTGAATGGATACAAAAACAAAACCCCTACGTATGCTGTCTACAAGAGACCCAGCTCAAAACAAGGGACACATACAGACTGAAAGTGAAGGGTTGGAAAAAGATATTCCATGCAAATAGAGACCAAAAGAAAGCAGAGTAGCAGTACTCATATCAGGTAAAATAGTCTTTAAACTAAAGACTGTGAAAAGAGACAAAGAAGGACACTACATAATGATCAAAGGATCAGTCCAAGAAGAAGATATAATAACTATATATATATATATATATATATATATATATATATATGCACCCAACATGAGCACCACAATATGTAAGGCAAATGCTAACAAGTATGAAAGGGGAAATTAACAATAACACAGTAATAGTGGGAGACTTTAAGACCCCACTCAAATGTATGGATAGATCAACTAAACGGAAAATTAACAAGAAAATGCAAACTTTAAATGCTATAATAGACGAGTTAGACATAATTGATGTCTATAGGACATTTCACCCAAAAACAATGAATTTCACCTTTTTCTCAAGCGCACACAGAACCTTCTCCAGGATAGATCACATCCTGGGCCATAAATTTAGCCTTGGTAAATTTAAAAAAAAAAATGAAATCATCCAAGCATCTTTTCTGGCCACAATGAAGTAAGATTAGATGTCAATTACAGGTGAAAAGCTATTAAAATTCCCACATATGGAGGCTGAACAACACGCTGCTGAATAACCAACAAATCACAGAAGAAGTCAAAGCAGAAATCAAAATATGCATAAAAACGAATGAAAATGAAAACACAACAACCCAAAACCTATCAGTTCAGTTCAGTCGCTCAGTCATGTCCAGTTCTTTGTGACCCTATGAATCGCAGCATGCCAGGCCTCCCAGAGTTCACCCAGACTCACGTTCATCAAGTCAGTGATGCCATCCAGCCATCTCATCCTCTGTCGTCCCCTTCTCCTCCTGCCCTCAATCCGTCCCAGCATCAGAGTCTTTTCCAATGAGTCAACTCTTCGCATTAGGTGGCCTAAGTACTGGAGTTTCAGTCTCAGCATCATTCCTTCCAAAGAAATCCCAGGGCTGATCTCCTTCAGAATGGACTGATTGGATCTCCTCACAGTCCAAGGGACTCTCAAGAGTATTCTCCAACACCACAGTTCAAAAGCATCAATTCTTTGGTGCTCAGAATTCTTCACAGTCCAATTCTCACATCCATACATGACCACAGGAAAAACCATAGCCTTGACTAGATCAACCTTTGTTGGCAAAGTAATGTCTCTGCTTTTCAATATGCTATCTAGGTTGGTCATAACTTTTCTTCCAAGGAGTAAGTGTCTTTTAATTTCATGGCTGCAGTCACCATCTACAGTGAATTTGGAGCCACCAAAAATAAAGTCTGACACTGTTTCCACTGTTTCCACTGTTTCCCCATTTATTTCCCATGAAGTGATGGGACCAAATGCATGTTCTTTGTTTTCTGAATTATAAGTTTTAAGCCAACTTTTTCACTTCCTCTTTCACCTTCAACAAGAGGTTTTTTAGTTCCTCCTAACTTTCTGCCATAATGGTGGTGTCATCTGTATATCTGAGGTTATTGATATTTCTCCTGGCAATCTTGATTCCAGCTTGTGCCTCTTCCAGCCCAGCGTTTCTCATGATCTACTCTGTATATTAGTTAAATAAGCAGGATGACAATATATGGCCTTGATGTACTCCTTTTCCTATTTGGAACCAGTCTGTTGTTCCATGTCCAGTTCTAACTGTTGCTTCCTGACCTGTATACAAATTTCTCAAGAGGCAGGTCAGGTGGTCTTGTATTCCTGTCTCTTTCAGAATTTTCCACATTTTTTTTTGTGATCCACACAAAGGCTTTGGCATAGTCAGTAAAGCAGAAATAGATGTTGTTTTGGAACTTTCTTGCTTTTTCTATGATCCTGAGGATGTTGGCAATTTGATCTCTGGTTCCTCTACCTTTTCTAAAACCAGCTTGAACATCTGGAAGTTCACAGTTCACGTACTATTGAAGCCTGGCTTGTAGAATTTTGAGCATTACTTTACTAGCATGTGATATGAGTGCAATTGTGTAGTAGTTTGAGCATTCTTTGGCATTGCCTGTCTTTGGGATTGGAATGAAAACTGACATTTTCCAGTCCTGTGGCCACTGCTGAGTTTTCCAAATTTGCTGGCATATTGAGTGCAGCACTTTCACAGCATCATCTTTCAAGATTTGAAGTAGCTCCACTGGAATTCCATCACCTCCACTAGCTTTGTTCGTAGTGATGGTTTCTAAGGCCTACTTGACTTGACATTCCAGGATGTCTGGCTCTAGGTGAGTGATCACACAATCGTGATTATCTGGGTCATGAAGATCTTTTTTGTACAGTTCTTCTGTGTATTCTTGCCACCTATTTTTAATATCTTCTGCTTCTGTTAGGTCCATACCATTTCTGTCCTTTATCGAGCCCATCTTTGCATGAAATGTAAAAACAGTGCTAAGGGGAAGGTTTATAGCAATACAGTCTTACCTCAAGAAACAAGAAAAATGTCAAATAAATAACCTAACTCTACACCTAAACCAACTAAAAAGGAAGAAATGAAGAACCCCAGGGTTAGTAGAAGGAAAGAAATCTTAAAATTAGGTCAGAAATAAATGAAAAAGAAACAAAGGACACCATAGCAAAGATCAACAAAGCTAAAAGCTAATTCTTTGAGAAAATAAATAAAATTGACAAACTCATCAAGATGAGCCAGACCCATCAAGAAACAAAAGGAGAAGAATCAAACCAAAACAATTAGAAATGAAAATGGAGAAATCACAACAGACAATACAGAAATACAAAGCATCATAAGAGGCTATAATCAGCAACTATATGACAGTAAAATGGACAACTTGGAAAAATTGACAAATTCCTAGAAAAGTACAACTAGGAAAACTGAACCAGGAAGAAATATAAAATCTTAATAGACCCATCACAAGCACGGAAATTAAAACTGTAGTCAGAAATCTTCCAGCAAAAAAGCCCAGGACCAGACAGCTTCACAGTTGAATTCTACCAAAAATTTAGAGACAAGCTAACACCTATCCTACTCAAATTCTTTCAGAAAATTGAAGAGGAAGGTAAACTTCCAAATTCATTCTATGAGGCCACCATCACCTTAACACCAAAACCTGACAAAGATGCCACGAAAAAAGAAAACTACTGGCCAATATCACTGATGAACATAGATGCAAAAATCCTTAACAAAATTCTATCAAACAGAATCCAACAACATGGTAAAAAGATCATACATCATGATCAAGTGGGCTTTATCCCAGGGATGCAAGGATTCTTTTCATATCCACAAATCAATCAATGTAATACACCACATTATCAAATTGAAAGATTAAAACTATATGATTATTTCAATAAATGCAGAGAAAGCCTTTGACAAAATTCAGCATCCATTTATGATTAAAACTCTCCAGAAAGCAGGAATAGAAGGAACATCAGATCAGATCAGATCACTCAGTCGTGTCCGACTATTTGCGACCCCATGAATCGCAGGACGCCAGGCCTCCCTGTCCAACTCCAACTCCCGGAGTTCACTGAGACTCACGTACATCGAGTCAGTGATGCCATCCGGCCATCTCATCCTCTGTCGTCCCCTTCTCCAGTCCCTTGGACTGCAAGGAGATCCAACCAGTCCATTCTGAAGGAGATCAGCCTGGTATTTCTTGGAAGGAATGATGCTAAAGCTGAAACTCCAGTACTTTGGCCACCTCATGCGAAGAGCTGACTCATTGGAAAAGAAGGAACATACCTCAACATAATAAAAGCTATATATGACAAACCCACAGCAAACATTATCCTCAATGTTGAAAAATTAAATCATTTCCCCTAAAGTCAGGGGACAAGACAAGGGTGCATTTTCTCACCACTACTATTCAACATAGTTTTGGAAGTTTTGGCCACAGCAATCAGAGCAGAAAAAGAAATAAAAGGAATTCAGATTGGAAAAGAATAATTAAAACTCGCTGTTTGCAGATGACATGATCATCTACATAGAAAAACCCTTTTATACTTGTTAGCATTTGTCTTACATATTGTGATGCTCCTATGTTGAGTGCATATATATTTATAATTGTTATATCTTCTTCTTGGATTGATCCTTTGGTCATTATGTAATGTCCTTCTTTGTCTCTTTTCACAGCCCATGTACATTTAAGGTAATTATTGATAAGTATGATCCCGTTGCCATTTACTTTATTGTTTTGGGTTCGAGTTTATACACCCTTTCTGTGTTTCATGCCTAGAGAAGATCCTTTAGCATTTGTTGGAGAGCTGCTTTGGTGGTGTTGAATTCTCTCAGCTTTTGCTTGTCTGAAAAGCTTTTGATTTCTCCTTCATACTTGAATGAGATCCTTGCTGGGTACAGTAACCTGGGCTGTAGGTTATTTTCTTTCATCACTTTAAGTATGTCCTGCCATTCCCTCCTGGCCTGAAGAGTTTCTATTAGAAAGATCAGCTGTTATCCTTATGGGAATCCCCTTGTGTGCTATTTGTTGTTTTTCCCTTGCTGCTTTTAATATTTGTTCTTTGTGTTTGATCTTTGTTAATTTGATTAATATATATCTTGGGGTGTTTCGCCTTGGGTTTATCCTGTTTGGCACTCTCTGGATTTCTTTGACTTGGGTGATTATTTCCTTCCCATTTTAGGGAAGTTTTCAACTATTATCTCTTCAAGTATTTTCTCATGGTCTTTCTTTTTGTCTTCTTCTTCTGGGACTCCTATGATTCAAATGTTGGGGCATTTAACATTGTCCTGGAGGTCTCTGAGATTTTCCTCATTTCTTTTAATTCGTTTTTCTTTTTTCCTCTCTGATTCATTTATTTCAAATATTCTATCTTCTACTTCACTAATCCTATCTTCTGCCTCCGTTATTCCACTATTTGTTCCCTCCAGAGTGTTTTTTTATCTCATTTATTGCATTATTCACTGGAGTGGGTTGCCATTTCCTTCTCCAGTTCATTATATACTGACTCTCTTTTATTTCTTCTAGATCCTTGTTTAACCTTTCTTGCATTTTCTCAATCCTTGTCTCCAGGCTATTTATTTGTGATTCCATTTTGATTTCAAGATTTTGGATCATTTTCACTATCATTATTCGGAATTCTTTATCACGTATATTCCCTATCTCTTCCTCTTTTGTTTGGTTTGGTGAGCATTTATCCTGTTCCTTTACCTGCTGGGTATTCCTTTATCTCTTCATCCTGTTTATATTGCGGTATTTGGGGTCTGTATTCTGGCAGTTTGTGGAGTTCTCTTTATTGTGGAGTTTCCTCACTGTGGCTGGGGTTGTACGGCTGGCTTGTCAAGGTTTCCTGGTTAGGGAAGCTTGTGTCGGTGTTCTGGTGGGTGGAGCTGGTTTTCTTTTCTTTGGAGTGCAATGAAGTGTCCAGTAATGAGTTATGAGATGTCAATGGGTTTGGAGTGACTTTGGGCAGCCTGTGTATTGAAGCTCAGGGCTGTGTTTCTGTGTTGCTGCAGAATTTGCATGGTATATCTTGGTCTGGAACTTGTTGAACCTTGGGTGGTGCTTGGTTTCAGTGTAGGTATGGAGGCATTTGATGAGCTCCTGTCGATTAATGTTCCCTGGAGTCAGGAGTTCTCTGGTGTTCTCAGGATTTCGACTTAAGCCTCCTACTTCTGGTTTTCAGTCTTACTTTTACAGTAGCCTCAAGACTTCTCCATCTATTCAGCACCGTTGATAAAACATCTCCTTTCGAAGACAATGGGCTGCTTTTCTGGGTGCCTGATGTCCTCTGCCAGCATTCAGAACTTGTTTTGTGGAATTTACTCAGCGTTTAAATGTTCTTTTGATGAATTTGTTGGGGGAGAAAGTGTTCTCCACGTCCTATTCCTCCACCAGTTTAGGACCCCCTCAATCCTTTACATAGAAAATCCTAAAAACTCCAACAGAAAATTACTAGAGCTAATCAATGAATAGAGTAAAGTTGCAAGATATAAAATTAACACACAGAAATCCCTTGCATTCCTATACACTAACAACGATAAAACAGAAAAAGATATTAAGCAAAAAATCCCATTCACCATTGCCATGAAAAGAATAAAATACTTAGCAGTACATCTACCTAAAGAAAGTAAAGACCTATATATCAGATCAGATCAGTCGCCCAGTTGTGTCTGACTCTTTCCGACCCCATGAATCGCAGCACGCCAGGCCTCCCTGTACATCACCAACTCCCGGAGTTCACTCAGACTCACGTCCATCGAGTCAGTGATGCCATCCAGGCATCTCATCCTCTGTCATCCCCTTCTCCTCCTGCCCCCAATCCCTCTCAGCATCAGAGTCTTTTCCAATGAGTCAACTCTTCACATGAGGTCGCCAAAGTACTGGAGTTTCAGCTTTAGCATCATTCCTTCTAAAGAAATCCCAGGGCTGATCTCCTTCAAAATGGACTGGTTGGATCTCCTTGCAGTCCAAGGGACTCTCAAGAGTCTTCTCCAACACCACAGTTCAAAAGCATCAATTCTTCGGTGCTCAGCCTTCTTCACCGTCCAACTCTCACATCCATACATACCACAGGAAAAACCATAGCCTTGACTAGATGAACCTTTGTTGGCAAAGTAATGTCTCTGCTTTTGAACATGCTATCTAGGTTGATCATAACTTTCCTTCCAAGGAGTAAGCATCTTTTAATTTCATGGCTGCAGTCACCATCTGTAGTGATTTTGGAGCCCAGAAAAATAAAGTCTGACACTGTTTCCACTGTTTCCCCATCTATTTACCATGAAGTGGTGGGACCAGATGCCATGATCTTTGTTTTCTGAATGTTGGGCTTTAAGCCAACTTTTTCACTCTCCACTTTCACTTTCATCAAGAGGCTTTTGAGTTCCTTTTCACTTTCTGCCATAAGGGTGGTGTCATCTGCATATCTGAGGGTATTGATATAATTCCTGGCAATCTTGATTCCAGTTTGTGTTTCTTCCATTCCAGCGTTTCTCATGATGTACTCTGCATATAAGTTAAATAAACAGCATGACAATATACAGCCTTGACGAACTCCTTTTCCTATTTGGAACCAGTTAGAAAACTATAGAACACTGGTGAAAGAAATCAAAGAGGACACTAAAAGATGGAGAAATATACAGTGTTCATGGATTGGAAGAATCAATATAGTGAAAATGAGTATACTACCCAAAGCAATCTATAGATTCAATGCAATCCCTATCAAGCTACCAACGGTATTTTTCACAGACCTAGAACAAATAATTTCACAATTTGTATGGAAATACAAAAAACCTCGAATAGCCAAAATAATTTTGAGAAAGAAGAATGGAACTGGAGGAATCAATCTGCCTGACTTCAGGCTCTACTACAAAGCTACATTCATCAAGACAGTATGGTACTGGCATAAAGAAAGAAATATAGATCAATGGAACAAAATAGAAAGCCCAGAGATAAATCCACACACCTATGAACACCTTATCTTGGACAAAGGAGGCAAAAATATAAAATGGAAAAAAGACAATCTCTTTAACAAGTGGTGCTGGGAAAACTGGTCAACCACTTGTAAAAGAATGAAACTAGAACACTTTCTAACACCATAGACAAAAAGAAACTCAAAATGGATTAAAGATCTAAACAAAAGAACAGAAACTATAAACCTCTTAGAGGAAAACACAGTCAAAACACTCTCTGAAATAAATAACAGCAGAACCCTTAATGACCCACCTTCCAGAGTAATGGAAATAAAAGCAAAGATAAACAAATGGGACCTAATTAAATTTAAAAGCTTTTGCACAACAAAGGAAACTATTAGCAAGGTGAGAAGACAAACTTCAGAATGGGAGAAAAGAATAACAAAGAAGCAACTGACAAAGAATTTATCTCAAAAATATATAAGCAACTCCTTCAACTCAATTCCAGAAAAGTAAATAGCCCAGTCAAAAAATGGGTTAAAGAACCAAACAGACATTTCTCCAAAGAAGACATACAGATGGCTAACAAACACATGAAAAGATGCTCAACATCAATCATTATCAAAGTAATGCAAATCAAAACCACAATGAATACTATTTCACACCAGTCAGAATGGCTGCTATCCAAAAGTCTACAAACAATAAATGCTGGAGAGGGTGTGGAGAAAAGTTAACCCTCTTACACTGTTGGTGGGAATGTAAACTAGTACAGCCACTATCGAGAACACTGTTGAGATTCCTTAAAAAACTGGAAATAGAACTGCCATATGACCCCCTAACACCACTGCTGGGCATACACCCCAAGAAAAGCAGAATCGAAAGAGACATATGTAACACAATGTTCTTCCACTCATTAACTAAATGCAGAGGGTGAATATGGAAATAAAACTTCTTGGAAGAGCCCTTGAATCATTTTAGGTTGAGAAAAAGAGTTTTATATCTTTACTAATGCATTTATTCCAAATCTGGTGAACTGTTTGTTTCTCTTTCATTAGCTCTTTTTTAGGCATGGTATCTCATCATTTAAGTTGGACAAATTCCTCTGTCTTTTCATTTTAATTATCTTTGTCTGTCTTCTGAAATTATGTGCCACAGTTAACTCTTTATGTCTTAAAGTGGTGTCTTTCTGTGGGAACAGTCACATACAGTTGATGTGTGCCCAGTGGCTTTACTGGAAGAGCTGGATCTGATGTTATCACAATTCATGCCTTTCTTTGGGGTGCACTGATTGCAATCATCTTGTTAGGAGGTATGGAGGGCTTGGGCTTGAGTCAGGTATAAGATATGGCTTTCTCTTTGTTTAGAGGCAAGAAGAAAATGGCATCCCACTTCAGTATTCTTGCCTGGAAAATTCCATGGATGGAGGAGCCTGGCAGAATACCGTCCATGGGGTCACAAAGAGTTGGACAAGACTGAGTGACTAACAACACACTGGCCTAATGGAAGGGAGACAGGTACTGAGTTGCTAGAGCAGAAGCCCTGAGGGTCAGGTCTGAGTTGACTTTGTTCCCCCTAAGTGTGTGCTTCCCTACTCTTGCACCAGCTTGGTCGACCCATAGGGGAGCAGTGCTGGAGCAAGAAGTGCTAGTGTATGGCACTCAACATGTGGTGGGTCATGGACCTGTTGGCCTTGGCAGAGCTGGAGATGCGGACTGCCTCTGATGCACTGTCTCTGCAGGCACCACCAATAGTTGGCCCTCCCCTGCTCAGAAGCATCTTTGGGTCTGAAGCTCTTGTGGTCCTATACTAGGGCTGCTGTTCTTATAATACTATGGGCTGCAAATATAGGGAGCTGGGACCTGCATGGACTTCTGGCATGGGTAGGGGTGTGGCTGTGGCATCCAGCTGTAGTCAATGATTGGAGTTGCCTCTGATATGAAGCCCATGTAAGCACCAGTAGTAGGTGCCATGGCCCGGTTTAGACATTGCTTCACGTCTGAGCCTTTGCTGTGTCTCACCACCAGGTTCCCAAATATCCACTCATCTCAGGTTGTGGTGCACACACACACACACACACACACACACACACACACAGACACACACACAAAACACTATATATCTATATGTCTGTATATCTACATTCAAATCCATATATACTTCATCTTATGCATTCAGACAGATTCTTTACTTCCTGATCCACCTGGTGGATCTGCCTGCAATGCAGAATATATGGGATTGATTCCTGCGTTGGGAAGATCCCAGGGGAATGGAAAGGCAGCCCACTCCAGTATTCTTGATTGGAAAATCCCACGGACAGAGGAAGCCTGGCAGGCTACAGTCCATGGGGTCACAAAGACTCAGGTGTGACTGAGCACAGCACACACACACATATAATACAGTAAGATAGTTTGTGGTACATATCAACATATAAATATCTCTCTTATAAGTACAAACATTTAGTAATAAGGGATTAAAGGATAGCTCTTAACTTCTGATATAACTGAGAAATTTCTAATTGGCTTGGAGAAACTATCATACATCCAAGGACTATATTAACCATGGTTTTATTCTAAAGTAACAAAGTCATCCCTTTCTTTGAAGAGGAGAATAGTAATGTTTAGAGATTTCAGTGGTTCTGTCTCTGCCATAAGTTCAGTTCAGTTCAGTTCAGTTCAGGTGCTCAGTTGTGTCCAACTCTTTGCAACCCCATGGATGCAGCATGCCGCGTCTCCCTGTTCATCATCAGCTCCAGGAGTCTACTCAAATTCATGTCTGCTGAGCCAGTGATGCCATCCAAATATCTCGTCCTCTGTAATCCCCTTCACCTCCCACCTTCAATCTTTTCCAGCATTAGGGTCTTTTCAAATGAGTCAGTTCTTCACAACAGGTGGCCAAAATATTGGAATTTCAGCTTCAATATCAGTCAATCCAATGAATATTCAGGACTGATTTCCTTTAGGAAGGACAGGTTAGATCTCCTTGAAGTCCAAGGAACTCTCAAGAGTCTTCTCCAACATCACAGTTCAAAAGCATCAATTCTTCGGCACTCAGCTTTCTTAATAATCCAACTCTCACATCCATACATGACCACTGGAAAAAACAGAGACTTGACTATAAGGACCTTTGTCCCTAGGTTGGTCATAACTTTCCTTCCAAGGAGTAAGCATCTTTAAATTTCATGGCTGCAGTCACCATCTTCAGTGATTTTGGAGCCTCACAAAATAAAGTCAGCCACTGTTTTGATTGTTTCCCTATCTATTTCCCATGAAGTGATGAGACCAGATGCCATGATCTTAGTTTTCTGAATACTGAGTTTTAACCCAACATTTTCACTCTCCTCTTTCACTTTCATCATAAGGCTCTTTAGTTCTTCTTTGCTTTCTGCCATAAGGGTGGTGTCATCTGCATATCTGAGGTTATTGTTATTACTCCTGGAAATCTTTATTCCAGCTTGTGCTTCTTCCAGCCCAGCGTTTCTCATTATGTACCCTACACCTAGGTTAAATAAGCAGGGTGACAATATACAGAATTGATGTACTCCTTTCCCTATTTGGTACCAGTCTATTGTTCCATGTCCAGTTCTAACTGTTGCTTCCTGACCTGCATACAAATTTCTCAAGAGGCAGGTCAAGGTGGTCTGGTATTCCCATCTCTTTCAGAATTGTCCACAGTTTATTGTGATCCACATGGTCAAAGGCTTTGGCATAGTCAATAAAGCAGAAATAGATGCTTTTATGGAACTCTCTTGATTTTTCCATGATCCAGCGGATGTTGGCAATTTGATCTCTGGTTCCTCTGCCTTTTCTAAAACCAGCTTGAACATCTGGAAGTTCATGGTTCACATATTGCTGAAGCCTGGCTTGGAGAATTTTGAGCATTACTTTACTAGCACGTGAGATGAGTGTAATTGTGCAGTAGTTTGAGCATTCTTTGGCATTACCTTTCTTTGGGATTGGAATGAAAACTTCCCTTTTCCAGTTCTGTGGCCACTGCTGAATTTTGCAAATTTGCTGGCAAATTGAGTGCGGCACTTTCATAGCATCATGTTTTAGGATTTGAAATAGCTCAACTGAAATTCCATCACCTATGCTAGCTTTGTTTATAGTGATGCTCCCTAAAGCCCACTTGACTTCGCATTCCAGGATGTCTGGCTCTAGGTTGGTGATCATACCATCATGATTCTCAGGGTCATAAAGATCTTCTTTGTATAGTACTTCTGTGCATTCTTGCCACCTCTCCTTAATATCTTCTGCTTCTGTAGGTCCATATCATTTCTGTCCTTTATTGTGCCCATCTTTGCATGAAATGTTCCCTTGGTATCTCTAATATTCTTGAAGAGATCTCTAGTTTTTCCCATTCTATTGTTTCCCTCTCTTTCTTTGCACTGATCACTGAGGAAGGCTTATCTCTTCTTGCTATTCTTTTGAATTCTGTGTTCGAATGGGTATATCTGTCCTTTTCTCCTTTGCTTTTCACTTTTCTTTTCACAGCTGTTTGTCAGGCCTCCTCAGAGAGCCATTTTGCTTTTTGCATTTCTTTTTCTTGGGTATGGTCTTTTTCCCTGTCTCCTGTTCAGTGTCATGAACCTCCATCTATAGTTCATCAGGCACTCTATCAGATTTAGTCCCTTAAATCTATTTCTCACTTCCACTGTATATTCATAAGGGATTTGATTTAGGTCACACCTGAATGGTCCACTCCCACAGTCCACTCCCAGTCTTGTTTTTCTTGACTGTAAAGAGCTTCTCCATTTTTGGCTGCAAAGAATATAATCAATCTGATCTCTGTATTGACTATCTGGTGATGTCCATGTGTAGAGTCTTCTCTTGTGTTCTTGAAAGAGGGTGCTTGCTATTACCAGTGCATTCTGTGGGCAAAACTCTATTAGCCTTTGTCCTGCTTCCTTCTGTACTCCAAGGTCAAATTTGCCTGTTACTCCTGGTGTTTCTTTACTTCCTACTTTTGCATTCCAGTCCCCTATAATGAAAAGGATATCTTTTGGGATGTTAGTTCTAGAAGGTCTTATAGATCTTCATCAGTTCAGTTCAGTTCAGTCACTCAGTCGTGTCCGACTCTTTGCGATCCCATGAATCGCAGCACGCCAGGCCTCCCTGTACATCACCAACTCCCGGAGTTCACTCAGTCTCACATCCATCGAGTCAGTGATGCCATCCAGCCATCTCATCCTCTGTCATCCCTTTCTCCTCCTGCCTCCAATCCCTCCTAGCATCAGAGTCTTTTCCAATGAGTCAACTCTTCGCATGAGGTGGCCAAAGTACTGGAGTTCCAGCTTTAGCATCATTCCTTCCAAAGAAATCCCAGGGCTGATCTCCTTCAGAATGGACTGGTTGGATCTCCTTGCAGTGCAAGGGACTCTCAAAAGTCTTCTCCAACACCACAGTTCAAAAGCATAATTCTTCGGTGCTTAGCCTTCTTCACCGTCCAACTCTCACATCCATACATACCACAGGAAAAACCATAGCCTTGACTAGACGGACTTTGTTGGCAAAGTAATGTCTCTGCTTTTGAATATGCTATCTAGGTTGGTCATAACTTTCCTTCCAAGGAGTAAGCATCTTTTAATTTCATGGCTGCAGTCACCATCTGTAGTGATTTTGGAGCCCCCAAAAATAAAGTCTGACACTGTTTCCATTGTTTCACCATCTATTTCCCATGAAGTGATGGGACTGGATGCCATGATCTTAGTTTTCTGAATGTTTAGCTTTAAACCAACTTTTTCACTCTCCACTTTCACTTTCATCAAGAGGCTTTTGAGTTCCTCTTCACTTTCTGCCATAAGGGTGGTGTCATCTGCATATCTGAGGTTATTGATATTTCTCCTGGCAATCTTGATTCCAGCTTGTGCTTCTTCCAGTCCAGCGTTTCTCATGATGTACTCTGCATATAAGTTAAATAAACAGGGTGACAATATACAGCCTTGATGTACTCCTTTTCCTATTTGGAACCTGTCTGTTGTTCCATTTCCCATTCAACTTTAGGTTCTTCAGCATTACTGGTTTGCCTTGGAAACAAACAGAGATCATTCTGTTGTTTTTGAGATTGCACCCAAGTACTGCATTTCAGACTGGTCTGGATAAAACATCCAAGTACTGCATTTCAGTCCCCACCATAAATCAAAGGGATAAAGACCCAAGGGTCCTAGTCAAGACAAATCCTCAGTATTACAATTTAAAGAAAATTTTATATTCTTGGATGTGATGACATGCTGGGACTCTTAGAGCTTTGGAAGCAAGAGAATTAAAGGGGAAGTAGTAATGAAAAATGAATTCATGTCACTTATAATATAGTGTTTTAGGAACAGCGAATCAGCAGGGAGAAAACAAACCCCAATCTGTCCAGAAAAGTTTCCACAAGGGAAATCATGTAGTTACAGGTTAGAGTAACCAGAGAAAACATGTCTAATGAGCTGACATAAGAAACTCCAAATATCTTCACTGCTGCAGTCCCCCAGCCAGAGCCACTTTGATTGGTGAGGAACCTGGTTCTTAAATTTGAAGTTCTATATCTGTCTTAGAAACAATGCTTGATTTAATCACTTCCTATTTTCTTCTTTGGGGACAAAATTCCGTCTGCATCAGTAATCATTTAGGGAGGAATTTTGACTTCTACAGGGAAAGCTTTCTCTCTCAATCTGCAGGCAGGCGAGTCTGATAGCTCCACAGACTCTGCGGGAGAGCGTCAGAGAGGATGGAAGCCAAGAGCATGTAATGAAGCCAGATCATTGCGTTTTTTTTTTTTTTTTTTTTTCTTTTGTGTTTGCACTTGAACATGTGGAACAAGTATCTTCCTCAGGTCTTTAGCAGTGCCAACTCCCTCTTCCAGGCACAGAATTCTGACATCACAGTAGCTTCTTGTCTCTCTTTCTTTAGGAATCTGTTGAAACATCACCTAGTTTGCTGGACTTTCCTGAACACTCAGGACAAAATAACACCTCCTACAGTTCTCCTTTATATCTGATTTTGTTTTCTTCTTAGCATCTGTCACGTTCTGACATATTCTATAATATTTTATTTGAATATCCTCATTCACTATCCTTGGATTGTGAGAGGTTTACTTTTCAGCACTTCTACTGCTTGCCTCCATGTGCTTGGAACATGGTTAGCACTAAATATGTATTTCTCAAGTGAATGAAGAAATATCACATTAAAACTCCAGAATATATGACCTCTTAGCAAATGTTGTGAGAATGGGAAAAAATTCCTAGTCAGAAAGGAAATGAAGTATGCCCTTAAAGGGCCTTCTGTGGTGACTCAGTGGTTTAGAATCCACCTGTAATGTAACAGACATTTAAGAGATGTGGGTTCAATACTTGGTTTGGGAAGAACCCACTCCAGAACTCTTTCTTAGGAAATCCCATGGACAGTGGAGGCCAGTGTGCTATGGTCCTTGGGGTCCCCCAGAGTTGGACAAGAGTGAAGTGGCTAAACATATAAACATACTTTCAAAGAGAACTTATCTGAAAATAAAATATTAACACCAACTTCTTGAGGGCTGAATAGAAATTGCAGTAATTAATCTGTGAATTATACCAGTAGGAGTGAAAATTGTCATTATTTCCTTTTTTCCTGGTAGTTACCTCCACCTCATGGAACCAAGTAACAATACACAAATTTCAGGATTTCTTCTTTTGGAGCTTTCAAAGGAACCAGAACTACAACCCCTCATATTTAGGTTTTTCCTCGCCATGTACCTGATCACAGTGCTTGGAAACCTGTTCATCATCTTAACTGTCGGGACGAACTCCCATATCCACACCCCCATGACTTCTTCCTCTCCAACCTGTCCTTTGTAGACCTCTGTTTCATTTCCACCACCATCCCAAAGATGCTGTGGAACATCCAGACACAGAGGAAAGATATCACCTATGAAGGCTGCTTCACCCAGGTGTATTTTTACATTCTCTTTGCAGGATTAGATGATTTCCTGCTGACTGTGATGGCCTATGATCGGTGTGTGGCCATCCGCCACCCCCTGCACTACGTGGTCATCATGAGCCCCTGGCTCTGTGGACTGCTGGTTCTGATATTCTGGGTGCTGATTGCCTTGTATCCCTTGCTACACAGCTTAATGGTGCTACGACTGTCCTTCTGTCCAGTTGTGCAAATTCCCCACTTTTTCTGTGAACTCAGTCAGGTGGTACAACTTGCCAGTTGTGACAACTTTCTTAATTACATAGTGATGTATTTTTCAGCTGTCCTGATGGGTGTTGGTCCTTTTGCTGGTATCCTTTACTCTTACTCTAAAATAGTTTCCTGCATATGTACGATCTCATCAGCTCAAGGGAAATATAAAGCATTTTCTATCCGTGTATCTCACCTCTTGGTTTTCTCCTTATTTTGTTTTGTAGCCTTAGGAATTTACCTTAGCTCTGGTGCCACGCACAGCTCACATTCAAGTACAGTTTCCTTGGTGAAGTACACTGTTATCACACCCATGCTAAACCCCTTTTATACAATGTGAGAAATCAAGATATAAAGGGGCCTCTGAAGAGTTTATATTTGACAGCAAGTATAAAAGACCAATTACAATAGTTCCCTGGATTGCATAACTCAAAGCCTTAGAACCAGAAATTGTGATTCTTTGATCACTGTGGAATAAAATTTTCTCCTTGTATGTATTTTCTTGAATTTCCACTTTTCTTTCCTTCTTTGGATTCAGCATCTTTATACAATTCAGGCACTTAGTTTTTAAGCTTTATTCTAAGTCTTGTATACAGACAGATTTTATTTTTTCCTATTCCACAATTTACTTACCTTTGGAGAAAAAAAAATGCTTTGAAATGTAATTTCTTTGGTGGGGCATCATAGATTTATGAAGAATTTATTGAGAATAGTGTCTTTTTATTAATACATTTAGTCTACTGACACTGAAAGAGGTTATCCATAGGTATTGCTTATTGCCAGTGTGTTACTTGTTTTTTGCCTTTGGAGTTCTTGTTTTTTCCTTCTGTGTGTTACTTAAGGTTTGATGTTTTTTTTAGTGGTACGCTTTGAGCAAGCTCCAGGAGATGTTGAAGGACAGGGAAGCCTAGCATGCTGCTGTCTATGGGGTAGCAACAAGTCAGACACAACTGAGCGACTAGACAGCAAAGTAATAGGCTTGTGTTTCTTTCTAGTCTTTGTGTATCCAATGTAGTTTTTTGATGCATGGTAAACAATGGGTTTTTATATGATGACCTACAACTATATTTTCTTTTCAAAACAGGCTTTCTTTTAGGTTTCTGCATTTTGAAATAGCACTACATTTTTTACTCCCTGGCCTACATGTGTGTGTTTGTTGTCATATTTAACAACTCACTATATATCCCTTTAATTTTTATTGTAGCTATACTTGACTTTAGACATTCTTTTTGTCTTTTAAATTTTGATTCTAGCTTAAGTGATTTGATCCTCAGCCTTTCCACATGTTTGCCTTTACTAGTGGGATTTTGTCTTTCATAGAGTTTCTTACTACTTGTTATGCCTTTTTCTTTCCTTCTTAGAGA
Organism: Bubalus bubalis; assembly: GCF_019923935.1. Classification (NCBI taxonomy): domain Eukaryota; kingdom Metazoa; phylum Chordata; class Mammalia; order Artiodactyla; family Bovidae; genus Bubalus; species Bubalus bubalis. The sequence continues at coordinate 101,325,267 of NC_059165.1, read as the reverse complement.
AGATTCTACATCATTCCTTGTAGTCTTAGAAGTGATAAATTGTTTCATTCTTTTTTTTTCTTGAGTCCAAATTTTTTATTAGATTTAACAAAAAAATGAAATTGCAGTTCAATAATAGTCATAATAAGAAAAGAAGAAATAGAATTACAAATTGTTTCATTCTTTACTTGTATGAAAAGTTCCTTATCTCTCCTTTGATTCTAAATGATAATCTTTCTGGGTAGTATGCCCTAGTTTGCAGGTTTTTCCCACTCAGAACCTTAAATATATCAGACATTTCCCATCTGACATATAATGTTTCTGCAAAAAAAAAAAAAAAAAAAAGGGGGGGAAATAATTTGATAGACTTTAGGGCACGTTTTTATATAATGCTGTTTTACTTTGGTTCCTTTACAACTCATATGTTTAATATTATTGTTTTAATTTATGTATCTAGGTGTGGGTCTTGTTGCTGTCATTTGGGGGGAACCCTTTTATCTTCTGGTATCTGAATCTGGTTTTTTATTCAGGTTTGAGAAGGCTTTCAGCCATAATTTTATCAAAATAATTTTTCACCAACTTCTCTTTCTGTCTTTTCCTTCCTGGACACTCTAATTATGCCAGTGTTGGTGTTCTTAATGTAGTCAAATATCCTTCAAACTATTCTCAATTTTTAATCTTTGTTTTTATTTTCTGACTGAGTCATTTCCATTATTATATATTTCAGATAGCTTATGCATTCTTCTGTATCAGTTAGTATACTATTAACTACTTCTATTTATTGTTCATTTAATTTATTGTAGTGTTTAGTTCTAAATAGTTTTTATTTTATAGTGCTCTGTTTAAGTTATCATTGTGTTCATCAGTCTTTTTTTCACAGAATTAAATATTTTATGGTCTTCCACTTATTAACAAATTCACGGGGTGAATACTGGAAATAAAACTTCTTGTGGAAGATTCCTTGAATCATTTTAGCTTGAGGAAATGGAGCCTTAAATCATCTTTATTAATGCATTGAATTCCAAATCTGGTAAACTGTCTGTCTTTTCTCTAGCTGTTTTTTAAGGCATGATCTCTTGCTTTTTCAGTTGGGACAAATTCCTCTGCTTTTCATTTTACATACTTTTGTCTATACATCTGAAATTTTGTGCCACAGTTAACTATTGTGGTCTTCAAGTGGTGTCTTTCTGTGGGAAGAGTCATATACAATTGATGTGTGCCCAGTGGCTTTACTGGAAGAGTTAGATTTTCTGTTATCACAATTCATGTCTGTCTCTAGGGTGTACTGGTTGCAATCATCTTGCTAAGAATGATGGACAGTTTAGGGCTTGAACCAGGTATGAGATAGAGCTTTCTGTTTTCTTAGTAGCCATTACTTGCTTAATAGGAGGCAGGCAAGCCCCAAGGTGCTAGGGCTGAAGCCCTGAGGATAAGGTCTGAGCTGACCTTGTTCCCCCAACTGTGTGCTCCCCCACTCCTGCACCAGCTCAGTAAACCTAGAGGGGAGCACTCCTGGAGCAAGAAGAGCTAGTGTGTGACACTGTAGATGGGGTGGGGCAAGGACCTTGTTCGCCTGGGTAGAGCGTGACATGCAGACTGCCTCTGATGTGCTGTCTGTATAAGCACCATCAATGGCTGACTCTCCCCTGCTCAGAAGCATCTTTTGGTCTGAAGCTCTTTTGTGCCTACAGTAAAGCTGCTGTACTTGCCATGGTATGGGGCTGCAAAACAAGGCAGCTCAGACCTGTATGGACTTCTGGTATGGATAGGGGTGTGGGCTGTGGCATCCAGCTGTAGTCAGTGATTGGGCTTGCTTCTGATGTGAAGCCCATGTAAGCACCAGTAATAGGTGCCATGGCCCTGCTTAGACATTGTTTCATATCTGAGCCTCTGCTGTGACTCACAGCTAGGTTCCCAAGCATCTGCTCAGGCTGTGTCACACATGCAAATACACATACACACATACACACACAAGCATATATATATATATGCTTGTGTGTGTTTACATATATATATGCTTGTGTGTGTGTGTGTGTATGTGTGTGTGTATGTATATATATATATGTTTCCCAGATGGTGCTAGTTGTAAAGAACCTGCCTCACAATGCAGGTGACATAAGAGATGTGGGTTTGATCCCTGGGTTGGAAGATCCTCTGGAGAAGGAAATGGCAACTCACTCCAGTGTTCTTGGCTGGAGAATCCCATGGGTGGAGGAGCCTGGCAGGCTACAGTGCATGGGGTTGCACACACTTGAACATGAGTGAAGAGTATTAGCATGGCTTCCCTGGTGGATCAGATATTAAAAAATCTGCCTGCAATGCAGGAGATATAAATTTGACCTTTCAGTGGGAAGACACCATGGGGAAGGGAATGGCAACCCACTCCAGTATTCTTGCCTGGGAAATTCCATGAACAGAGAAGCCTGGTGGGCTACTGTCCATGGGGTTACAAAAATTCGGACAAGATGAGCACAGCCCAAACACACACATAATATGCTATGATAGCTTATGGTGCATATAAACTTATAAATATATCTCTTATAATTACAAACATTTAGTAATGAGGGACTAAAGTATAGCTCTTGACTTTGGATATAACTGGGGAATTTCTAATTTGCTTGGAAAAACTGTCATGGATTCAGGGAGTATAATAACCATGGTTTTATACTAAAGGGGCAAAGTTATCCCCTTTTTTGAAGAGAAGAATAATCCTTTTTACAGATACCAGTGGTTATGTCCCTGCCACAAATCAAAGTTCTGAAGACCCTAAGGACCTAGTCAAGACATATCCCCAGTGTTACAGTTTAAAGAAAATTTTCTGCTCAGTGATATGATGTCAGGCTGGGAAACTTTAAAAGCAAGAGAATTAAAGGGAAAGGAGCAATAAAAGATGAATTTGGGGAGGTGGTCCTAAGATGGCGGAGGAATAGGATGGGGAGACCACTTTCTCCCCCACAAATTCATCAAAAGAACATTTAAACGCTGAGTAAAATCCACAAAACAACTTCTGAATGCTGGCAGAGAACATCAGGCACCCAGAAAAGCAGCCCATTATCTTTGAAAGGAGGTAGGAAAAATATAAAAGACAAAAGGAGAGACAAAAGAGGTAGGGACAGAGCTCCATCCCGGGAAGGGAGTCTTAAAAAGAGAGAAGTTTCCTAACACCAGGAAACACTCTCACTGCTGAGTCTATGCCAAGCCTTGGAAGCACAGAGGGCAACATAATAGGGAGGAAAAATAAGTAAATAATTAAAACCCACAGATTGCGAGCCCAATGGTAACTCCCCCAGTGGAGAAGCAGCGCAGATGCCTGCACCCACCACTAGCAAAAGGGGGCTGGGCTGGGAGGCACAGGCTGCATTGCTTAGAGTAAGGATTGGGCCTGAATGCCCCCGAGGGTAATCAGAGCGAACTAATTTGGGCTAGCAAACCAGACTGTGGGATAGCTACCACGTGAAATGCCCTAAGACACCACCAAGCCCATACACAGAACAAAGGGCGGAACAGAACTAGCCGGCTGCAGACCATCCCCCTCTGGTGACAGGCAGCCAGAGGGGGAAGGGGGCAATCGCAGCCCCAGAGAGACATTATCTACCAAACTGCAAGCAGGCCTCTTTGCTTACTAAGACTTCTTAGGGTTCTGGACAGTCATCCGCCTGAGAAGATGTGCAGTTGTACACCCAGAAAACCAAGCAGCAAGGATGGGAGAGGCGATAAGTCACAGTGACCGCACTCGCCAAACACCTCATTGCCGGGGTCCAGCCCTGGCTGATTCAGGGTATTCAAAGGAGAGACGGTGTAGGTGAGGATCAGGAAACAACTGCTTAATTAAACGTTAATTAAGGATATAAAGAGTAATAGAATGAGGATAGCTCAGCAGGAAAAATCAGTAGAGAAAAGCGGCTGAAATAAGGATAACTCAGTAGGAAAATTCAGTGAAGAAAAGAGGCTGAGTAGCTTGGTTTACGCGGGAGACCAATAAAACTTCAAGACAAGAAGTTTGCACCACTTACGTAGGCCGCAGGCGTCCTTCCATTCTCCCGAAGGAGAAGAGACACTGAGGCCTCCCCAGTCAGATCTTAGAAGCCCAGGCATAATTCGCAAGCATGGAAGGTTTCACGCTCCAGATGGAGACTCAGCCAGAATTTGAGAGAGAGAGCGACATGGGGAGACCAAGTTTCAGTAAACAAGGCCTGTACTTTATTTTCCTAAGTATTTTTTATACTTTAAGTTATGCATAGAGGATAATGGGGGAAGGGGTGGAGTCATGCAAGGACAGCAGTTCTGGTTCTAATCGAAGCCAGGCTTTCAAACTTATCATATGCAAAAGTTCAGGTGATTGACATCATCTTCTGGCCAGGAGGCCTGTTAACATTTTAAGAAACTTATTTTTCTCTAAAGGTGATTATTCCAAAGTCAGGCACCAGCCTCCAAAAAAGCTCTGGACAAAGCTGCATTCCTATAGGGCAAAGGTGAGGTGGGCTCAATCAAGAAAAGAATTAACTCAAGGGTCCAAGGTTACAAACATTGAGGTTACTATTTACATTTCTATACACCCATTATATCAATCAATATACTGCCAAGGACACAGTAGGTAAGGAGTATGGAGACTTAGCAGCAAACATTGGCCCAACAAGTGAAAAACCCTTCACCAATACAATTTCTAATCAATCTTTTAACTACTTAAAGGAATCTGTGTTTAGGCAGTTTAGAACATCTCCTGCCTCTCACAGTTGGGAGGCTCTGAACAATCACATGTGGCCGGAAAAACCTATTCAGGCAGGCTAGAGGATTTCCAAAGGAGTTTGTAGGTTGAAACACTGTCACACCCAGGAATTATTAACTGGAGCTGTAAGCTAACTCTTTTTTCAGAGAGAGGTAGTGGGGGACAGCCCCCGTAAAGTCAGAGGTGTAGGTGAAAGCACAAAGCAGAAAGTAGGCAGACTCAGGTTTGGGGGGTAGATGCTCGAGAATTTCCAGGGGGACTCCTGAGGCTCGATCCCGTCTTTGCGTATGCCGAGCCTCCTTCCTCATGACCTTTGGCATGGGCGGAGTGCCTCACGCTGGCTCCCGGCAGTGATAGAATTCCAGTTGAGCTATTCCAGATCCTGAAAGATGATGCTGTGGAAAGTGCTGCACTCAATATGCAATATACACTCAGTATGCAATATGCCAGCTCCCAGCACCTCATCACACGAGCTGCTCGGAGCTGGGAAGGGCACAAAACGCAGGCCCAACCTAGTCTGCGCCTCTGAGGACTACCCGAGTGCCTGAACCTGAGAGGCTTAGACTTGGGAGGTGCATGCAGCCCAGGGCCAACCTCGGATGGTTCCCGGTGGAGCAACCTAGAGCCTGAGCTGTGTGGGCAGAGAGGGTGCACACGCCGTGAGCGGGGGCAGGTGCAGTGTAGCTGAGACACTACGAGCACATGCCAGTGTTATTTGTTTGCAGTGGCCCTCCCTCCCCGCAGCGCGACTGAACAAGTGAGCCTAAAAAAGTGTCCACCACCGCCCCCTTGTGTCAGGGTGGAAATCAGACACTGAAGAAACCAGCAAACAGAAGCTAAAACTGAAGGAACTGCCTTGGAAGTGACAGGTGCAATAGATTAAAACCCTGTAGTTAGTACTGACTACATAGGAAGGGGCCTATAGATCTTGAGAAATATAAGCCAGACCAAGAAACTATCCAAAAATGAACTGACCTCACACTGCCCACAACAACACCACAGAAAGTCCTAAATATATTTTTACTATTTTTATGACCATTCTTTTCTTTCTTATTCTTTTTCTTTTTTTTTTCTTTTCTTTTTGTTTTAACTTTACAATTTTGTAAAGTTTAAAAATAAAATTAAAAAAAACTACAATATAAAAAAAAGATTAAAAAAATTTCAGTCCTCTATTACTCCTTTAATTTTCATTTTTATAACGTACTATTACTTTTCAAAAAAAAGTATTTTTAAAGCAAACCATATATATATATATATACATATACATATAACTCTTGTGACTTTGTTTTTTTTTTTTTCTTCTTCTTCTTCTTTTCTTCAATATTGTATTTTTGAAAATCCAACCTCTACTCTAGAATTTTAATATTTGCTTTTTGGTATTTGTTATCAATTTTGTATCTTTAAGAACCCAATCTTCAGGACATATTTTTACTTGGGAGTGAGATTACTGGCTTGACTGCTCTCTCCCCCTTTGGACTCTCCTTTCTCTCCACTAGGTTGCCTCTGTCTCCTCCCTCCCCCTTCTCTTCTCTACCCAACTCTCTGAATCTCTATGTATTCCAGATGGTGGAGGACACTTAGGGAACTGATTACTGGCTGGATCTGTCTCTCTCCTTTTCATTCCCCCCTTTTATACTCCTGGCCACCACTGTCTCCTTACTCCCTCTTCTCTTCTCTGAATAACTTCATGAACATTTCTGAGCGGTCCAGACTGTGGAGCGCACATAAGGAAGTGATAACTGGCTAGCTTGCTCTCTCCTCTTTTGAATCCACCTCAACTCATTCATGTCACCTCTAACTCCCTCCTCCCTCTTCTCTTCTCCATGTAACTCTGTGAACTTCTCTAGCTGTCCCTCACTGTGGAGAAACTTTTCATCTTTAACCTAGATGTTTTTATCAATGATGTTGTATAGAAGGAAAAGTCTTGAGGCTACTGTAAAAATAAGACTGAAAACCAGAAACAGGAGGCTTAAGTCCAAATCCTGAGAATCATAGAACACCTGACTCCAGGGAACATTAAGTGATAGGAGATCATCAAACGCCTCCATACCTACACTGAGACCAAGCACCACCCAAGGGCCAACAAGTTCCAGAACAAGACATACCATGCAAATTCCCCAGCAACATAGCAACACAGCCCTGAGCTTCAATATACAGGCTGCCCAAAGTTACTCCAAATCCATTGACATCTCATAACTCATTACTAGACACTTCATTGCACTCCAGAGAGAAGAAATCCAGCTCCAACCACCAGAACACTGACACAAGCTTCCCTAACCAAGAAACTTTGACAAGCCACCAGTAAAACTCCACCCACAGTGAGGAAATTCCATAATAAAGAGAAAGCCACAAACTGCCAGAATATAGAATGGCCATGCCAAACTCAGCAATATAAACAAGATGAAGAGACAGAGGAATACCCAGCAGGTAAAGGAACAGGATAAATGCTCACCAAACCAAACAAAATATGAAGAAATAGGGAATCTACCTGATAAAGAATTCCAAATAATGATAGTGAAAATGATCCAAAATCTTGAAATCAAGATGGAATCACAGATAAATAGCCTGGAGACAGGATTGAGAACACACAAGAAAGGTTTAACAAGGACCTAGAAGAAATAAAAAAGAGACAATATATAATGAATGATGCAATAAACGAGATCAAAACACTCTGGAGGGAACAAATAGTAGAATAACAGAGGCAGAAGATAGGATTAGTTAAATAGAAGATAGAATGGTAGAAATAAATGAATCATAGAGGAAAAAAGAAAAACGAATGAAAAGAAATGAGGACAATCTCAGAGACCTCCAGAACAATGTTAAATGACCCAACATTTGAATCATAAGAGTCCCAGAAGAAGAAGACAAAAAGAAAGACCATGAGAAAATACTTGAGGAGATAATAGTTGAAAACTTCCTTAAAATGGGGAAGGAAATAATCACCCAAGTCCAAGAAATCCCGAGAGTGCCAAACAGGAAAAACCCAAGGCGAAACACCCCAAGACACATATTAATCAAATTAACAAAGATCAAACACAAAGGACAAATATTAAAAGCAGCAAGGGAAAAACAACAAATAACACACAAGAGGATCCCCATAAGGATAACAGCTGATCTTTCAATAAAAACTCTTCAGGCCAGGAGGGAATGGCAAGACATACTTAAAGTGATGGAAAAAAAAAAAAACACAAAAAAACAAACCTACAGCCCAGGTTACTGTACCCAGCAAGGATCTCATTCAAGTATGAAGGAGAAATCAAAAGCTTTTCAGACAAGCAAAAGCTGAGAGAATTCTGCACCACCAAACCAGCTCTCCAGCAAATACTAAAGGATATTCTCTAGACAGGAAACACAAAAACGGTGTATAAAATTGAACCCAAAACAATAAAGTAAATGGCAACGGGATCATACTTATCAGTAATTACCTTAAACGTAAATGGGTTGAATGCCCCAACCAAAAGACAAAGACTGGCTGAATGGATACAAAAACAAGACCCCTACATATGTTGTCTACAAGAGACCCACCTCAAAACAGGGGACACATACAGACTGAAAGTGAAGGGCTGGAAAAAGGTATTCCATGCAAATAGAGATCAAAGGAAAGCAGGAGTAGCAATACTCATATAAGATAAAATAGACTTTAAAACAAAGGCTGTAAAAAGAGACAAAGAAGGACACTACATAATGATCAAAGGATCAATTCAAGAAGAAGATATAACAATTATAAATATATATGTACCCAACATAGGAGCACCGCAATATGTAAGAGAAATGCTAACAAGTATGAAAGGGGAAATTAACAACAATACAATAATAGTGGAAGACTTTAATACCCCACTCACACCTATGAATAGATCAACTAAACAGAAAATTAACAAAGAAACACAAACTTTAAATGATACCATAGACCAGTCAGACCTAATTGATATCTATAGGACATTTCACCCTAAAACAATGAATTTCACCTTCTCTCAAGCGCACATGGAACCTTCTCCAGGATAGATCACATCCTGGGCCATAAAGCTAGCCTTGGTAAATTCAAAAAAATAGAAATCATTCCAAGCATCTTTTCTGACCACAATGCAGTAAGATTAGATCTCAACTACTGGAGAAAAACTATTAAAAATTCCAACATATGGAGGCTGAACAACACGCTGCTGACTAACCAACAAATCACAGAAGAAATCAAAAAGGAAATCAAAATATGCATAGAAACAAATGAAAATGAAAACACAACAACCCAAAACCTGTGGAACACTGTAAAAGCAGTGCTAAGGGGAAAGTTCATAGCAATACAGGCATACCTCAAGAAACAAGAAAAAAGTCAAATAAATAACCTAACTCTATACCTAAAGCAACTACAAAAGGAAGAAATGAAGAACCCCAGGATTACTAGAAGGAAAGAAATCTTAAAAATTAGGGCAGAAATCAATGCAAAAGAAACAAAGGAGACCATAGCAAAAATCAACAAAGCCAAAAGCTGGTTCTTTGAAAGGATAAATAAAATTGACAAACCATTAGCCAGACTCATCAATAAACAAAGGGAGAAAAATCAAATCAATAAAATTAGAAATGAAAATGGAGAGATCACAACAGACAACACAGAAATACAAAGGACCATAAGAGACTACTATGAGCAATTATATGCCAATAAATTGGACAACGTGGAATAAATGGACAAATTCTTAGAAAAGTACAGCTTTCCAAAACTGGACCAGGAAGAAATAGAAAATCTTAATAGACCCAACACAAGCACGGAAATTGAAACTGTAATCAGAAATCTTCCAGCAAACAAAAGCCCAGGTCCAGACGGCTTCATAGCCGAATTCCACCAAAAATTTAGAGAAGAGATAACATCTATCCTACTCAAACTCTTCCAGAAAATTGCAGAGGAAGGTAAACTTCCAAACTCATTCCATCAGGCCACCATCACGCTGATACCAAAACCTGACAAAGATGCCACAAAAAAAGAAAACTACAGGCAAATATCACTGATGAGCATAGGTGCAAAAATCCTTAATAAAATTCTAGCAATCAAAATCCAACAAAACATTAAAAAGATCATACACCATGACCAAGTGGCCTTTATCCCAGGGATGCAAGGATTCTTCAATATCCACAAATCAATCAATGTAATACACCACATTAACAAATTGAAAAATAAAAACCATATGATTATCTCAATAGATGCAGCGAAAGCCTTTGATAAAATTCAACATCCATTTATGATAAAAAAAAAAAACAAAACTCTCCAGAAAGCAGGAATAGAAAGAACATGCCTCAACATAATAAAAGCTATATATGACAAACCCACAGCAAACATTATCCTCAATGCTGAAAAATTGAAAGCATTTCGCCTAAAGTCAGGAACAAGACAAGGGTGCCCACTCTCAGCACTACTATTCAACATAATTTTGGAAGTTTTGGCCACAGCAATCAGAGCAGAAAAAGAAATAAAAGGAATCCAAATTGGAAAAGAAGAAGTAAAAGTCTCACTGTTTGTAGATGACAAGATCCTCTACATAGAAAACCCTAAAGACTCCACCAGAAAATTACTAGAGCTAATCAATGAATACACTAAAGTTGCAGGATATAAAATCAACACAGAGAAATCCCTTGCATTCCTATACACTAATAATGAGAAAATAGAAAGAGAAATTAAGGAAACAATTCCATTCAGCATTGCAACGAAAAGAATAAAATACTTAGGAATATATCTACCTAAATAAGCTAAAGATTTATATATAGAAAACTATAAAACACTGATGAAAGAAATCAAAGAGGACACTAATAGATGGAGAAATATACCATGTTTATGGATCAGAAGAATCAATACAGTGAAAATGAGTATACTACCCAAAGCAATCTATAGATTCAATGCAATCCCTATCAAGCTACCACCAGTATTCTTCACAGATCTAGAACAAATAATTTCACAATTTGTATGGAAATACAAAAAACCTCGAATAGCCAAAGCGATCTTGAGAAAGAAGAATGGAACTGGAGGAATCAACCTGCCTGACTTCAGGCTCTACTACAAAGCCACAGTTATCAAGACAGTATGGTACTGGCACAAAGACAGAAATATAGATCAATGGAACAAAATAGAAAGCCCAGAGATAAATCCACGCACCTATGGACACCTTATCTTTGACAAAGTAGGCAAGCATATACAATGGATTGAAGAAAATCTCTTTAACAAGTGGTGCTGGGAAAACTGGTCAACCACTTGTAAAAGAATGAAACTAGAACACTTTCTAACACCATACACAAAAAATAAACTCAAAATGGATTAAAGATCTAAACATAATACCAGAATCTATAAAACTCCTAGAGGAGAACATAGGCAAAACACTCTCTGATATAAATCACAGCAGGATCCTCTATGACCCACCTCCCAGAATATTGGAAATAAAACCGAAGATAAACAAGTGGATCTAATTAAACTTAAAAGCTTCTGCACAACAAAGGAAACTATAAGCAAGGTGAAAAGACAGCCCTCAGAATGGGAGAAAATAATAGCAAATTAAGCAATTGACAAACAACTAATCTCGAGAATATACAAGCAACTCCTACAGCTCAATTCCAGAAAAATAAATGACCCAATCAAAAAATGGGCCAAAGAACTAAATAGACATTTCTCCAAAGAAGACATACAGATGGCTAACAAACACATGAAAAGATGCTCAACTTCACTCATCATCAGAGAAATGCAACTCAATACCACAATGAGGTAACATTTCACGCCAGTCAGAATGGCTGTGATCCAAATGTCTACAAGAAATAAATGCTGGAGAGGGTATGGAGAAAAGGGAACCCTCTTACACTGTTGGTGGGAATGCAAACTAGTACAGCCACTATGGAGAACAGTGTGGAGATTCCTTAAAAACCTGGAAATAGTACTGCCATACGACCCAGCAATCTCACTGCTGGACATACACACCGAGGAAACCAGAATTGAAAGAGACACATGTACCTCAATGTTCATCGCAGTACTGTTTATAATAGCCAGGACATGGAAACAACCTAGATGTCCATCATCAGATGAATGGATAAGAAAGCTGTGGTATATGTACACAATGGAGTATTACTCAGCCATTCAAAAGAATACATTTGAATCAGTTCTAATGAGGTGGATGAATTTGGAGCCTATTATACAGAGTGAAGTAAGCCAGAAAGAAAAACACCAATACAGTATACTAATGCATATACATGTAATTTAGAAAGATGGTAACGACAACCCTGTATGCGAGACACAAAAGAGACACAGATGTATACAACAGTCTTTTGGACTCTGTGGGAGAGGGAAGGGGGATGATTTGGGAGAATGGCATTGAAACATGTATAATATCATATAAAAAATGAATTGCCAGTCCAGGTTCGATGCAGGATACAGGAAGCTTGGGGCTGGTGCACTGGGATGACCCAGAGGGATGGTATGGGGAGGGAGGTGGGAGGGGGGTTCAGGATGGGGAACACATGTACACCCGTGGTGGATGCATGTTGATATATGTCAAAACCAATACAATATTATAAAGAAAAAAGTAAAAATATATTTAAAAAAATGAATTTACCTAACGTATAATGCATTTCTTAGGAATAGAGAATCAGTAGGGGGAAAAAAAAAAGCCATTTTGTCCAGAAAAGTCTCCCTGTGGGAAATCATGTAGTTAGAGGTTGGAGTAACCTGAGGAATCATGTCTAATGAGCTGACACAGGAAGCTGTAAATATCTCCTCTGCTGCAGTCCCTCAGCCTGTGCCTCGTTAGTTGGTGAGGACTTGGTTCTTGCTTTTGAAGTTATACATCTGTCTGGGAATCAATGCTTGATTTAAGCCCTTTTCTTATTTGGAGACTTAAATTGGTTCTGCATCATTAAGCATTTAGGGAGGAATTTTGACTTCTATGGGGAAAGCTTTCCCTCCCAGTCTGCAGGCAGGTGAATCTGAGAGACCCACAGAAACTTCAGGAGAGCTCCAGTGAGGATGGAGGCCAGGAGCGTGTACCTGAGGTCACCTGAGGACCAACCTAGCATAGCCCAATGGCCAGAGGTTACTGTGGATGTATTCTGGCTTTCCTAATAGTAATGTACTTATTTATGGTCTAAAACAAAAATGAAACTTGCATTTGAAAATTCAAGTGTCAGTGTTGACAATTAGATGGTAATAGTGGAAGCTCAGAATGTATGGTGGTGGTGGTTTTGTTGTAAGTTGTGTCCACTCTTGCAACCCCATGGACTGTAGACTGCCTGGCTTCTTTGTCCCTGGGATTTCCCAGGAAGAATACTGGAGTGGAATTTTAGAATGGTTCCCTCCTTTTCCACTGCTGAATGCTAGAGGGGATTTTTCTCCAGTATGTACTGAATCTACTCGAGTTCTTGGAGGTAAATCTCACAATATTGTGGGAGCCCCCTCTGACTGAGCTTCCATATAACTTGTCTGTTCTGAGCCTCCAGCAGTTTTTCAAGTGTGGTTCAGAGTCTCCTTCCTGGAGCTGGTACTCAGTGGACATCCCCTCCTTGAATGTCTACCCTGAGATCTTGAAATTGTGTTAACCTCAACTTTTCAAAGCCTAGATCTACCCCTGCTTTTCTGCACTTTCTATTACTGGCTGGTGAGAGGTGACAATTCCAGAGATCAAGCCCCGAGCCTTTGGAGTGGGGGCACTGACTCCAAGAACCTAGACTACCAGAAAACGAACCCTAGGGAGGATCAAATGGTGAGAACTCACGCAAAGGAAAACACTGTAATACAAGACCCGACATCACCCAACCACAAATAGCACACTACGAAGGACTCTGCATCTAAGCAACAAACAAACAAAATCAGCAGCAGACAGGATTACCACCTCACTCAACCTTGCCCATCAGAGGAAAAATAAACAAACAAACAAAAACTCAGTACAAATTTCACCCTATAAAAGCTTACACAAACCACTGGACCAACCTTAGAGGGCAGAAACCAAAAGGAAAAAATACTTCAGCCTCGAAGCCTGGGAAAAGGAGACCTCAAACACAGTAAGTTAAGAAAAAAATAATGAAAAGGCAGAGAAATACTACACAAATGAAGGAACAAACTAGAAACATAGAAGTCCAAACAAATGAAGAGGAAATAGGCAAACTACCTGGAAAAGAATTCAGAACAATGATTGTAAAGATTATCGAAAATCTTGGGAGAAAAATGGAGAAAATTCAAGAATCAGTTAACAAATACCTAGAAGAACTAAAAAATAAATATGCAGACACAAACAACACAATTACTGAAATTAGAAATACTCTGGAAATAAGCAATACCAGAATATCTGAAGCAGAAGATTGAATCAATGAGCTGGAGGATAAAATGGTGGAAATTAATTCTGAAGAGCAGAACAAAGTAAAAAGAATGAAAGGAACTGAGGATAGTCTCAGAGACCTCTGGGACAATATCAAATTCACCAACATTCGAATTATAGGGGTCTCAGAAGAAGAAGAGAAAAAAAAAGGGTATGAAAATTTTTTGAAGAGTTTATAGTTGAAAATTTGGAAAGGAAATAGTACCAATAGTACCAACATGGAAAAGGAAATAGTCAATTAAGTCCAAGAGGAACAAAGAGTCCCAAATAGGAGAAACCCATGGAGAAACACACCAAGACCCATACTAATCGAACTACAAAGACTAAACACAAAGAAAGAATATTAAAGATAGCAAGGGAGAAGCAACAAGTAACATACAAGGGAAACCCCAAAGGCTTAAAACCTGATCTTTCAGCAGAAACTCAGCAGGCCAGAAGGGAATGGCAGGATATATTTAAAGTATTGAAAGGGAAAAATCTACAACCAAGATTACTGTACCCAGCAAGGATCTCATTCAAAATTTATGGAGAAATAAGAAGATTTTCAGACAAGCAAAAGTTAAGAGAATTCAGTACCACCAAACCAGCCTTACAACAAATGTTAAATGGACTTAAACAGTCAAGAAATACAAGAGAAGAAAAAAGATCTACAAAATCAACCCCAAACAATTAAGAAAATGGCAATAGGAACATATATATCAATAATTACTTTAAACCTAAATGTATTAAATGCTCCAACCAAAAGATACAGATTGGAAGAATGGATAAAAAAACAAGATCCATATACATTCAGTGCACAAGAAACCCACTTTAGATCTCAAGACACATATAGACTGAAAGTGAAAGGATGGAAAAATATATTTCATGCAAATGAGAAGCAAAAGAAAGCTGGAGTAGCAATCCTCATATCAGACATGATAGACCTTAAAATGAAGAAAATTACAAGAGATAAGGAAGGGCACTACATAATGATCAGGGGATCAATCTAAGAGGAAGACATAACAATTTTAAAAATCTATTCACTCAGCAAAGGAGCATCTCAATGCATAAGACAAACACTAACATACATAAAAGGAGATATTGACAGTAACACAATAATAGGAGGCTTTAACACCCCACTCACACCAATGAACAGACCATCAAAACAGAAAATTAATAAGGAAACACAAATCTTAATGATACATTAGATGAGATGGATCTCACTGATATCTTCAGGACATTCCATCAAAATACAGAAGAATACACCTTCTTCTAAAGTGCACATGGAACATTCTCCAGGCCAGACACATCTTAGGTCACAAATCAAACCTTAGTAAATTTAAGAAATTTGAAATCATATCAAGCATCTTCTTTGACCACAACACTATGAGACTAGATATCAATTACAAGAAAAAAACTGTAAGAAAACAAATACATGAGATTAAACATGTTTCTAAATAGACAACAGGCTACTGAAGAAATCAAAAGCAAAATCAAAAAAAAACTTCTAGAAACAAATGACAATGAAAACATACACAACTCAAAACCTATGGGATGCAGCAAAAGCAGTCATAAGAGGGAAGTTTATAGCAATAAAATCCCACCTCAAGAAACAAGAAAAACATCAAATAGATAACCTAATTTTACACCAAAAACAACTGGGAAAAGAACAACAACAAAAAAATCCCAAAATTAGAAGAAGGAAAGAAATCATAAAGATCTGAGCAGAAATAAATGAAAAATAAATGAAAGAAACAATAGTAAAGATTAATAAAATTAAAAGCTGGTACTTTGAGAAGATAAACAAGAATGACAAACCTTTAGACAGCCTCATCAAAAAAAAAAAAAGGAGAAGAATCAAATCAAAAAAAATATAAATGAAAAAGGAGAGGTTCCAACAGAGAATGCAGAACTGCAAAGGATTATGAGACTATTATAGACAACTATATGGCAATAATATGGATAACCTGGAAGAAATGGACAGATTCTTAGAAAAGCTCAATTCTTTAAGACTACCAGGAAGAAATAGAAATTATGAACAACCCAATTATAAGCACTGAAATTGAAGCTGTGATCAAAAATCTTCCCAAAAACAAAAACCCAGGACTAGATGTCTTCACAGGAGAATTCTATCAAACATTTAGAGAAGAACTAATGCCTATCCTTCTAACACTCTTTCAAAAAAATGCAGAGGAAGGAATAATTCCAAACTCAGTCTATGAAACCACCACCTCCCTGATACCAAAACCAGCAAAGACAACACACAAAAAGAAAACTACGGGAGAGGGTGGGAAGATTTGGGAGAATGGCATTGAAACATGTAAAGTATCATGTATGAAATGAGTTGCCAGTCCAGGTTCGATGCATGATACTGGATGCTTGGGGCTGGTGCACTGGGACGACCCAGAGGGATGGAATGGGGAGGGAGGAGGGAGGAGGGTTCAGGATGGGGAACATATGTATACCTGTGGCGGATTCATTTTGATATTTGGCAAAACTAATACAGTTATGTCAAGTTTAAAAATAAAATAAAATAAAAAAAAAAGAAAACTACAGGTCAATATCACTGATGTACATAGATGCAAAAATCCTCAACAAAATCTTAGCAAACAGAATTCAGCCACACATCAAAAAGCTCATACACCATGATCAAGTTTGGTTTATTTCAGGAATGCAAGGATTCTTCAATATATGCAAATAAATGAATGTGATACACCATAACACACTTAAAGATGAACGCCATATGATCATCTCAATAGATGCAGAAAAAGCCTTTGACAAAACTCAGCATCCATTTATGATTAAAATGCTTCAAAAAATTGGCATGGAAGGAACCTACTTCAACATAGTAAAGGCCATATATGGTAAGCCTACAGCAAACATTATTCTCAATAGGGAGAAACTCAGGGCATTCCCCATAAGGTCAAGAGCAAGACAAGGGTGTGCACTTTCACCACTATTATTCAACATAGTTCTGGAAGTCCTAGCTACAGCCATCAGAGAAGAAAAAGAAATAAAAGGAATCCAGGTAGGAAAAGAAGAAATAAAGCTCTCACTGTTTGCAGTGATACTGTACATAGAAAATCCTAAAGATAGTATCAGAAAATTATTAGAGCTGATTAGTGAATTTAGCAAAGTCTCAGGATACAAAATCAATACACAGAAATCACTTGCATTTCTATATACCAGCAATGACAAATCAGAAAACTCTCAGCACTTTAATTATATCAGATTTTTCCCATTTGACTTGTAATGTTTCAGAAAAAAAAAATCAGTTGATATACTTATGGGGCTCCTTTTTATATAATGCCATTTTACTTTTGCTTCCTTTAGAAACCCATATCTTTAATATTGTAGTTTTAATAGGTATATTGGTGTGGGTCTTGTTGCTGTCATTTTGGGGGACCCTTTTTGCTTCTGGTACTTGAATTTGCTATTTTATTCAGGTTTCAAAAGTTTCATCCATAAGATTATCAAATACATTTTGACTAACTTCTCTTTCTGTCTTTCGTTCCCGGACACTCCAATTATGCCAGTATTGGTGTTCTTAATGTAGTCAAATATCCTTCAAAATATTATCATTTTTTCATTTTTTTTCTTTTCTGACTGAGTCATTTCTGTGATTTTATATTTCAGTTAGCTCATGCATTCTTGTGTATCACCTGGTATGCTACTAATTACTTCTAGTTGTTCATTTCCTTTACTGTAGTGATCAGTTCAACTAGCTTTTATGTTTTAGTTCCTTGTTAAAATTATCACTGTTTTATCAATCCTTTTTTCAGATAATTAAATATTTTATGGTCTTCCACTTATTAACAAAATACACAGGGTGAATAATGGAAATAAAACTTCTTGTAGAAGATTCCTTGAATCATTTTAGCTTGAGAAAATGGAGTTTTATATCATCTTTACTAATATATTGATTCCAAATCTGATAAACTATTTGTTTATTTTTCAATGACTGTTTTTAGGCATGTTTTTACAGCTTGAGTCAGGTATTAGATATGGCTTTCTCCTTGATTACTGGCCATTAATTGGAGAGAAGCAGCTCCCAAGTTGCTAGATCAGAAGCCCTGAGGGTCAGGTCTGAGCTGACCTTGTGGCACTCAACATGTGGTGGGGCATGGACCTGTTGGCCTGGACAGAGCTGGAGATGCAGACTTCCTCTGATGCACTGTCTCTGTAAGCACCACCAATAGTTGGCCCTCCCCTGCTCAGAAGCATCTCTTGTGGCCCTACAATAGGGCTGCTGTTCTTGTAATACTATGGGCTGCAAATCCAGGGAGGTGGAACCTGCATGGACTTCTGGCATGGGTAGGGGTGTGGCCGTGGCATCCAGCTGTAGTCAGTGATTGGAGTTGCCTCTGATATGAAGCCCATGTAAGCACCAGTAGTAGGTGCCATGGCCCTGTTTAGACATTGCTTCACATCTGAGCCTCTGCTGTGTCTCACAGCCAGGTTCCCAAGCACCCACTCATCTCAGGTTATGGCACATAGACTCACACTATATATCTATATATCTGTATATCTATATCTATCTATCTGTATATATATAGTGCATTTTCTGCATGCAAGCAGATTCTTTACTGCCTGATCCACCTGGTAGATCTGCCTGCAATGCAGAACATATGGGCTTGATCCCTGCTTTGGGAATTCACTGTAATGGGAAGAATCCACTCCAGTATTCTTGATTGGCAATCCCATGGACAGATGACCCTGGCAGGCTACAGTCCATGGGGTCACAAAGACAGATGTGACTGAGCATTGCACACAGACACATATATATTACACTAAGAGAGTTTACAGTATATGTCAACATATAAATATCTCTAAGTACAAACATTTAGTACTGAGGTATTAAAGGATATCTCTTAACTTCTGATATAACTGGGAAATTTCTAACTGGCTTGGAGAAACTATCACGCATCCAAGGAGTATATTGACAATGGTTTTATTCTAAAGTAGCAAAGTCATCCCCTTTTTTGAAGAGGAGAATAGCAGTTTTCAGAGATTCCAGTGGTTCTGTCCCTGCCACAAATCAAAGTGTTAAAGCACCGAGGGACCTAGTCAAGACAAATCCTAAATATTACAGTTTAAAGAAAAATTTGTACTCAGGGATGTGATGACACACTGGGAGCCTTAGGGCTTTAGAAGCAAGAGTTAAAGGGGAAGGAGTAATAAAAAATACATCCACCCAACTTATAATGCAGTGTCTTAGGAAGAGAATCAGCAAGAAAAAAAAATCAATTCTGTCCAGTAAAGAGTCCCCATGGGAAATCATATATTTAGAGGTTGGAGTAACCAGAAGAAACATGCCTAATGAGCTGACACAGGAAGCTGTAAATATCTCCTCTGCTGCAGTCCCTCAGCCAGTATCACTTTGGTTGGTGAGGGCCTGGTTCTTGCTTTTGAAGTTCTACATCTGTCTGGAAACAAATGTTTGATTTAATCACTTCCTGTTTTCTTATTTGGGGACAAAAATTCTGTCTGCATCAGTAATCATTTAGGGAGGCATTTTGACTTACAGATAAAGCTTTCTCTCTCAATCTGCAGGCAGGTGATTCTGATAGGTCCACAGATGCTGCAGGAGAGCGTCAGAGAGGATGGAAACCAGGAACATGTACCTGAGGTCACC
Organism: Bubalus bubalis; assembly: GCF_019923935.1. Lineage (NCBI taxonomy): Eukaryota > Metazoa > Chordata > Mammalia > Artiodactyla > Bovidae > Bubalus > Bubalus bubalis. Next base: position 101,305,619 of record NC_059165.1, on the reverse strand, counting down.
CGAGGACCAATATTGCATAGCCCAGGGGCCAGAGGTCTTCGCCATTGTTTTCTGGTTTTCCTAGTGTTAATGTACTTATTTATGGTCTAAAAATAAAGTGAACATTGCTCTTGAAAATGCAAATGTCAATCCTGACAATTAAATGGTAATAGCGGAAGCTCAGAAGGAATGATGTGGTGGTTTAGTCTCTAAGCTGCTCCAACTCTTGCAATCCCATGGACTGTAGCCCACTGGCTCCTCTGTTCATGGGATTTCCGAGGCAAAAATGCTGGAATGAGTTACCATTTCCTTCTCCAGGGGATCTTCTTGACCCAGGGACTGAACCTATGTCTCCTACATTGAGAAGCAGATTCTTTACTTTCTGAGCCAGGGAAATTCCTTTAGAAGGAATAGAAGGCATAAAATGCTTCCAGTAAAAGTAGAAAATAAGTATAAGGATCTTATTTATGAACAGGAGGAAACAAATAGGGGAAGTCCTTAAGAAAGACTTCTGCTTTATATGCTTCATATAAAACATATCCAACTTCTATTGTATTTTATCTATTTCTGATATTGAATTGGTAGCTTATATTCCAATAGTTTCTTTTCCTCTTGGGATATTCAAATTGTAAGATGTTCCATGTCATAGTGAAAGTGAAGTTGCTCAGTTGTGCCCGACTCTTTGTGACCCCGTGGATAGTAGCCTGCACCAAGCTCCTTCATCCATGGGATTTTCAAGGCAAGAGTACTGGAGTGGGTTGTCATTTCCTTCTCCAGGTAATCCAGTCGAATCCAGGTCTCTCACATTGTAGACATGCTTTTCTGAATGAGCCACCAAGGGAAGTCCAAGATGTTCCATGTCACAATTTACATCCTTGGACAAAATATATTTTTCTCTATTATTTTTCCAGGACATCAAGGAGATGTCACTGGAATTGGAATGTTGATGAAGCAAGGAAATCTTTCTTTATTGCATTGTCTCAGGGGTCATTGAGTATATTGGATATTATTTTCCTTTAATGTCCATATATCCATTTCATTTCTCTCTGTTTCTTTCACTGTCATACTTTTTATTCTTCTCAAAATACCAAGCAGACATTGGCTATACCAAAAGTGAACCCCACAATAATTGTTCTGTGAGAAGTTTATAAACTGGAATTTCATGGTAAAATTTATATATTCTTTTGAAGAATTATTATTTGACCTGACCAGCTGAGCTGTAACCACTCACAGACTAAAGAGGGTGAATCTGGGTGACCAATGTATGATGGTGACACAACACAGAAGTACATGCTGTGTGTGTGTGTGTGTGTGTGTGGTGTGTATGTGTGTGTTGTGTATGTGCTTTTGTCTTGAAAGGGAGAAGAGTTCTTACAGAAGAGGCACCTGGGCCCATATGCTAAATGACTTATATACACAGATCAGAACAACAGATTGAACCAAGAAGTGAATCCGATATGATTCACAGGATGGTTTTATAGCTAAATCAATAATGTGTGACTGAACTGAACTGAAACTGAAGGAACCTCATGGAAGGAGGAATTCTCTGGACTGAAAGTTTGGCGTAGCAGGAAGACCACCTTGTTCCTCAGCATCCCTGACACCATCTCTAATCACTCCCCCTCTTCCTTATCCCTCTGCCCCACTGGCTTCCTTCTTTGCTGTTGAACATGTGGAACAAGCATCTTCCTCAGGTCCTTAGCAGTGCCAGCTCCCTCTTCCAGGCACACAATTCTGACATCACACTAGCTCCTTGTCTCTCGTTAGGAATCTGTTCAAACAACAGCTATTTTGCTGGACTTTCCTGAACCCTCTGCCTCCATGTGCTTGGAACATGGTTAGCACCAAATATGTATTTCTCAAATGAATGAAGGAATATCACATTAAAACTCTAGAATATATGAACTCTTAACAAATGTGATGAGAATGAGACAAAAATTCCTAGTCAGAAATGAAATGAAGTATACCTTCAAGGGGCTTTCACAGTGACTCAGTGGTTTAGAATGCACCTGCAATGGCAGTAGCCATTCAAGTGATGTAGGATCAATCCTTGGGTTGGAAAGAACCTCTGGAGGAGGTCATGGAAACACACACCAGAATTCTTTCTTGGGAAACCCCATAGACAGCGGAGGCTGGTGTGCTATGGTCCTTGGGGTCGCACAGAGTCGGACACAACTGAAGCGGCTAAACATACACAAATATGCTAAAAGAGAACTTATCTGTAAATATAATATTAACATAAACTTCTTGAGGGCTAAATAGAAATTGCAGTGTTTAAGCTATTGAATTATACCAGTATGAGTGAAAATTATCATTATTTTCCTTTTTCCTGGTAGTCACCTCCACCCCATGGAACCAAGTAACAATACGCAGATTTCAGGATTTCTTCTTTTGGAACTTTCAAGGGAACCAGAACTACAGCCCCTCATATTTGGACTTTTTTTCACCATGTACCTGATCACTGTGTTTGGAAACCTGCTTATAATCCTGGCCGTCAGCCCATACTCCCACCTCCACACCCCCATGTACTTCTTCCTCTCCAACCTGTCTTTTGTAGACATCTGCTTCACCTCCACCACCATCCCAAAGATACTGTGGAACATCCAGACATAGAGCAAAGTTATCAGCTATGAAGCCTGCATCACCCAGATGTATTTTTACATTCTCTTTGCAGAATTAGACATTCTCCTGACAGTAATGGCCTATGACTGGTATGTGGCCATTTGCCATCCTTTGCAGTACACAGTCATCATGAGCCCCCGCCTCTGTGTATTGGGTTCTGATATCCTGGGTGCTGATTGCCTTGCAATCCTTGCTACATAGCTTAATAATGCTGTGATTGTCCTTCTTTCCAGAAATGCAAACCCCCCCTCCTTTTTCTGTGAACTCAATCAAGTGGTACAACTTGATAGTTCTGACAACTTTCTTAATAATATAGTGAAGTATTTAGCAGCTGTCCTGATGGGTGTTGGTCCTTTTGCTGGTATCCTTTTTTATTTTTTTAATTTTATTTATTTATTTTTTAAATTTTATTTTATTTTTAAACTTTACATAATTGTATTAGTTTACTCTTACTCTAAAATAGTTTCTTGCACATGTAAGATCTCATCAGCTCAAGGGAAATATAAAGCATTTTCTACCTGTGTGTCCCACCTTTTGGTTGTCTCCCTATTATATTTTACAGCCTTAGGATTTTTTTTTTCCTTTTTTAAATTCATTTATTTATTTAAATTTAAATTTATTTATTTTAATTGGAGGTTAATTACTTTACAATATTGTATTGGTTCTGCCAAATATCAACATGAATCCATCACGGGCGTACACATGTTCCCCATCCTGAACCCCCCTCCAATCTCCCTCCCTGTACCATCCCTCCATGTCATCCCAGTGCACCAGCCCCAAGGATCCCATATCGAACCTGGACTGGTGATTCTTTTCTTATATGATATCATACATGTTTCCATGCCATTCCCCCAAATCAGCCCACTCTCGCCTTCTCCCACAGAGTCCAAAAGACTGTTCTATATATCTGTGACTCTTTTGCTGTCTCGCTTACAGGGTTATCGTTAACATCTTTCTAAATTCCATATATATGTGTTAGTATACTATATTGGTGTTTTTCTTTCTGGCTTACTTCACTCTGTATAATAGGCTCCAGTTTCATCCACCTCATTAGAACTGATTCAAATGTATTCTTTTTAATGGCTGAGTAATATTCCATTGTGTATATGTATCACTGCTTTCTTATCCATTCATCTGCTGATGGACATCTAGGTTGCGTCCATGTCCTGGCTATTATAAACAGTGCTTTGATGAACATTGGGGTACATGTATCTCTTTCAATTCTGGTTTCCTCGGTGTGTATGCCCAGCAGTGGGATTGCTGGGTCATGAGGCAGTTCTATTTCCAGTTTTTTAAGGAATCTCCACACTGTTCTCCATAGTGGCTGTACTAGTTTGCATTCCCACCAACAGAGTAAGAGGGTTCCCTTTTCTCCACACCTTCTCCAGCAATTGACTGCTTGTAGACTTTTGGATAGCAGCCTTTCTGACTGGTGTTAAATGGTACCTCATTGTGGTTTTGATTTGTATTTCTCTGATAATGAGTGATGTTGAGCATCTTTTCATGTGTTTGTCAGCCATCTGTATGTCTTCTTTGGAAAAATGTCTATTTAGTTCTTTTGCCCATATTTTGATTGGGTCTTTTGTTTTTCTGGAATTGAGCTTCAGGAGTTGCTTGTATATTTTTGAGATTAGTTGTTTGTCAGTTGCTTCATTTGCTATTATTTTCTCCCATTCTGAGGGCTGTCTTTTCACCTTGCTAATAGTTTCCTTTGTTGTGCAGAAGCTTTTAAGTTGAATTAGGTCCCATTTGTTTATTTTTGCTTTTATTTCCAATATTCTGGGAAGTGGGTCATAGAGGATCCTGCTGTGATGTATGTCAGAGAGTGTTTTGCCTATGTTCTCCTCTAGGAGTTTTATAGTTTCTGGTCTTACATTTAGATCTTTAATCCATTTTGAGTTTATTTTTGTGTATGGTGTTAGAAAGTGTTCTAGTTTTATTCTTTTACAAGTGGTTGACCAGTTTTCCCTGCACCACTTGTTAGAGATTGTCTTTTCTCCATTATATATTCTTGCCTCCTTTGTCAAAGATTAGGTGTCCAGAGGTGCGTGGATTTTTCTCTGGGCTTTTTATTTTCTGCCTGACTTCAGGCTCTACTACAAAGCCACAGTCATCAAGACAGTATGGTACTGGCACAAAGACAGAAATATAAATCAATGGAACAAAATAGAAAGCCTTAGGAATTTACCTTAGCTCTAGTGCTACCCACAGCTCACATTCAAGTACAATCGCCTAGGTGATGTACACTGTGGTCACACCCTTGCTGAACCCTTTCATCTACAGTCTGAGAAATAAATACATAAAAAGGGCTCTGAAAAGATTATTTGTGGTGGAAATGTTTATAAAAGGGCCATTTGCCCTTGGGCTGAAGAACTGCCCATGATAGCAAGGCTCATAGCCTTATAGCCAGATATGTGATTCTTTGATAAGATTGTGATAATAACAATTGCTTCCTCAATTTATAGCCTAATATTTCCCTTTCTATGATTTCAACTTCCCTATACAATTTTTAAAACATCATTGATTAACTTTGCTGTTCTCTAAGTTTTTTCTCATTATTTTTCTACTCTCTCAAATTGATTCAAAACCAGGTATGAAACATATGTAAATTCCCACTTATCTCATCAGGCTTCACACGTTTCTTAAGAATAAATTCTTCTGAAATGATATACTTTGTATTGAGTAATTGTTCTTTCTTTTTGCTAAAAGAATAATCATGAATTTTGTTACTTCTATGGAAAAACACTAGGTAAGCAAACCAATTACATAATTTCATTGGAGAGTAAAACATGAAACTACAGTTTATCACATTTTAGTTCTTCATACCTTGGAGTGTCACTACCATAATTGCTCTTTCAGAAAATGTGGATGTTAACAGATAGTGTATTTCATAAACAGCCATCTGATTTTACTCCCTCACAGTGTATTATTCTCTATTTAGCCTAGTGTCTACATTCTCTATAGGAGTTACTGGTAAAGCTGAGCATCAAATTCATGTCTCTAATTGACATCTACCTGAAACAGAAATTTCAGTAAAGACTTTGACATAAGACCTAGAGTCAGAGAAGACCTTAAGTATGATGAAGCAAAAATTTGTGTCAGACTATATATTTGCAAGCAATTTTTTCATGGTGTCCATTTACTTATTGATGTACGTGATTTAGTATCTCTCTGTAAAGAGGTTTATCATTGGGGTGAAGGATTTTTTGGCATAATTGTATCTTTCTACTTGAAGACTTCCATTGTTGCCTACAAATAAATGACTCCTTCCACTGCTCTAGATGAAATATTCCCCCCTTCCATTTCTGCTATAACCAATGAAAGAGTAGTGAATGAACAACATAAATATCATATTTAAATGATATACATGGTGTGTGTATATATATATATATATATATATATATATATATATCTCCAAATTATGGCTCACTAGATCTTAAATTCCCATCTAGGCCTGTCATAAATGGGCTTCCCTGATTAGCTCATTTGGTAAAGAATCCACCTGCAATGCAGGAGACCTTTGTTTGATTCCTGGGTTAGGAAGATCCACTGGAGAAGGGATAAGCTACCCACTCCAGTGTTCTTGGGCTTTCCTGGTGGTTCAGCTGGTAAATAATCTGCCTGCAATGCGGGAGACCTGGGTTCAATCCCTGGCTTGGGAAGATCTCCAGAAGAAGAGAAAGGCTACTCACTCCAGCATTCTGGCCTGGAGAATTCCATGGACTGTATAGTCCATGGGGGTCACAAAGATCCAGATATGCCTGAGCGACTTTTGCTTTTTCACTTTCCTGTGATAAACGTACAAATTTCTCACAAATAGGTTTAGCTTTTCTTGTTTACCTACAAGGAAATCTAAATGGAATCCCATTTGAATAAAATTGTTACGATAAACTTGAATAATAGAGAAATCATGAATGCTATTATGTAGAAAATAGCAACACAACAATTGCCTGGAAAAAAGCAACATATTATTATATGTTATATATTGTTATATTATTATTATAATTCCCCTCAGTTCTGTTCACTTGGATTATTGTATCAGTTAGCTGTTGCTATATACTAAGTCATTCTAAAAGCAATGATTTAGTATAATCTATTTTTTACCTAATGAGTTTCTATGATGGGGAGTTGATCTGAGTTATGATTGTTTCCTCATGGGTCTACTGTCAACTGTCAGACTCTGTTTTGTGTTTTAAAGGCTCCTCCACAATGGTGTGTGCAGTTGTAGTGGTCTTCTGTCTTGAACAACTTTATGTCAATTTCTTCCTTTTACATGAATAGGTTAAGTAAGTAAGTGTTAGTCCTTCAGTCGTGTCTGACTCTTTGCAACCCCATGGACTGCAGCCCACCAGGCTCCTCTGTTCATGAGATTTCCCAAGCAAGTGGGCCACCATTTCCTTCTGCAGGGGATCTTCCCAACCCAGGGGTTGAACCTGGGTCTCCTGCACTGCAGGCAGATTCTTTACTGACTGAGCTACAAGGGGAGCCCCCATGTAAGTAGGTTAGTCTTTAGTTTATCATGTACAGTGACTGGATGTGTTGGACCATAAAGAAGGCTGAGCACCAAAGAATTGATGCTATCCAACTGTGGTGCTGGAGAAAACTCTTGAGAGTCCCTTGGTCTGAAAGGAGATCAAACCAGTTAGTCCTACAGGAAATCAACCCCGAATATTCACTGGAAGAACTGATGCTGAGGCTGAAGTGCAAATACTTTGGCCACCTGATGCGAAGAGTCAACTCATTGGAAAAGACCCTGATGCTGGGAAAGATTAAAGGTAAAAGGAGAAGGAGGTGGCAGACGATGAGATGGTTGAATTTCATCACTGACTCATTGGACATGAATTTGAGCAAGATCTGGGAGATGGCAAAGAACAGGGAAGCCTGGTGTGCTGCAGTCCATGGGGTCACAAAGGGTTGAACATCACTTAGCAACTGAACAACAATCTTTATAAGTTAATAAAAAAAAAAACTGGATTTCTCAAATGTTAATTGCTATATTTAAATTTCACTGTTCCTAAATCCATATATATCACTTTGCTTTCTTCCCAGTTAGAGAAGCTCTCTCTAACCAACTTTAGTGTGATTCAACTGCCTGTGCTTGACATACTACCCATAATAATGCACAGCCATAAAATTTTAATTCTTAACTAATTCATTAGAGTGTAATTACATATAATAAACTACACATTTTTATTTATTTATTTATTTTGCTTGTGAGAAAAAATTTATTACTGAATCAATCTTTGTTAGAAGTCTGTTTAGATTTTCTATTTCAAACTGAGTCAGTCTGAGTAGTTTTTTTTTTGTTTGTTTGTTTGTTTTGCCATTTCGTATAGGTCATCTAATTTATTGTTCATAAGTATTTATAATCCTTTATATTTCTTTTTTTTAATTTTATTTTATTTTTAAACCTGAAACACTGTATTAGTTTTGCCAAACATCAAAACGAATCAGTCACAGGTATACATGTGCTCCAATATGCAATTTTCTAATTATACAGAGTGAAGTAAGCCAGAAAGAAAAACACCAATACAGTATACTAACACATATATATGGAATTTAGAAAGATGGTAACGATAACCCTGTATGTGAGACAGCAAAAGAGACACAGATGTATAGAACAGTCTTTCTGTCTCTGTGGGGGGAAGGGGGGGGGAGATGATTTGGGAGAATGGCATTGAAACATGTATAATATCATATAAGAAATGAATCGCCAGTCCAGGTTCTATGCAGGATACAGGATGCTTGGGGCTGGTGCACTGGGATGACCCAGAGGGATGGTATGGGGAGGGAGGTGGGAGGGGGGTTCAGGATTGGGAACACGTGTACACCCATGGTGGATTCATGTTGATGTATGGCAAAACCAATACAATATTGTAAAGTAATTAGCCTCCAATTAAAATAAATAAAAAAATAAAAAGTAAATAAATTTCAAAAACCAGAAGTATATTACGTGGTTCCATTTGCGTATAATTTTAAAAGATCCACAATAAATTCTAATCTCTTTGTAAAATTATTGTTAGTAATGGAAATGCTCTGAGCCTCAGTTTTATCTTTCAGAAGGAAATGTGAGATGATCAATCCTAACTTCACTTGGATGTTGTGAGGAAGTAAAGAAATGTATAGAAACACTTTGCTGAATCAACAAACATTGTTCAGGTTTAGGAATATGTATATGTGTAAACATGTCTGCATATACCTCTCTGAAATAAACACACACATGCACATAGATGTGCATGTACCATTTCACTTGTAACCCCACCCACTGTGCTGAAAGAAAACATGAGAGACAGTTGGAAGGTTAGAAGTAAAAGAAAATGGATGCTGGAATAAACATGATTTAGAAAAAATATAGAAATGTTAACACAAAGATTTTTTTTTTCCAGAGCAACATGTTAATGCAGAACACAAAGATTTAAAGTAGAATGTGTGATCTTAATTTTTATAATAATTTACTTTTCCTACCTTAAATTCCAAATCTCTCATAGTCAGAACCATACTTACATTTAGACAAAGTGAAATTCTCTGTACAAGCTAAGGGGGCAAAATCTCTCCAGAGTGACGGAAATTTTTTCCTGTTTAAGATATGAGTTTAACATATAATGACTTTATAAGGAAGCTCAGTGTTAGAATCAAAAACTTAAACTCAGCTCCTAGGAATAGTATGTGTTAAAATTAATGTGTGTGAATTGCTCAGTCACGTCTGGCCTTTGGAATTCCATGCACGGTCTTTCCTTAGAATCTGCCAGGCAAGTATACAGGAGTGGATTGCCATTCCCTTCTTCATGGGATTATCCCCAACTAGGAATGGAACCCAGGTCTCCTGTTTTGCAGGTGGATTCTTTACCATCTTAGATATAATATGTTAGCAGGAACAGCATATGATTGGACAAATATCTATATTAGATTCCTATTGCTTCTTTAACAAATTACAATACTAGCAGGTTAAAAGAAGTACTGGAAAAAGTCAGTTTTCATTCCAATCCCAAAGAAAGGCAATGCCAAAGAATGCTCAAAGTACCGCACAATTGGCACTCATCTCACACGCTAGTAAAGTAATGCTCAAAATTCTCCAAGCCAGGCTTCAGCAATATGTGAACCGTGAACTTCCTGATGTTCAAGCTGGTTGTAGAAAAGGCAGAGGAACCAGAGATCAAATTGCCAACATCCGCTGGATCATGGAAAAAGCAAGAGAGTTCAAGAAAAACATCTATTTCTGCTTTATTGACTATGCCAAAGCCGTTGACTTTTTATTGTGGATCACAATAAACTGGGAAAATTCTGAAAGAGATGGGAATACCAGACCACCTGATCTGCCTCTTGAGAAATTTGTATGCAGGTCAGGAAGCAACAGTTAGAACTGGACATGGAACAACAGACTGGTTCCAAATAGGAAAAGGAGTACGTCAAGGCTGTATATTGTCATCCTGTTTATTTAACTTATATGCAGAGTACTTCATGAGAAACGCTGGACTGGAAGAAACACAAGCTGGAATCAAGATTGCTGGGAGAAATATCAATAACCTCAGATATACAGATGACCCCACCCTTATGTCAGAAAGTGAAGAGGAACTCAAAAGCCTCTTGATGAAAGTGAAAGTGAAAGTGGAGAGTGAAAAAGTTGGCTTAAAGCTCAACATTCAGAAAACGAAGATCATGGCATCCGGTCCCACCACTTCATGGGAAATAGATGGGGAAACAGTGTCAGACTTTTTTTTCTGGGCTCCAAAATCAGTACAGATGGTGACTGCGGCCATGAAATTAAAAGACACTGGGGAGGAGCCAAGATGGCGGAGGAGTAGGACGGGGAGAACACTTTCTCCCCCACAAATTCATCAAAAGAGCATTTAAACGTCGAGTAAATTCCACAAAACAACTTCTGAATGCCGGCAGAGGACATCAGGCACCCAGAAAAGCAGCCCAACTCTTCAAAAGGAGGTAGGAAAAAATATAAAAGACAAAAAAAGAGACAAAAGAGGGAGTCTTAAAAAGAGAGAAGTTTCCAAACACCAGGAAACCTTCTCACTGCCGAATCTGTGCCGAGCCTTGGAAGCACAGAGGGCAACATAACAGGGAGGAAAAATAAATAAAGAATTAAAACCGGCAGATTACGAGCCCTACGGTAACTCCCCCAGCGGAGAAGCAGCGCGGACACCTGCACACTGCATTAGCAAGCAGGGGCTGGGCAGGGAAGCGCGGCGCAGGCTGCGTCGCTTAGAGTAAGAATCTAGCCCAAATGTCCTGAGCGCTATCTGAGCAAAATAATTTGGGCTAGCAAACCAGACTGTGGGATATCTACCATGTGAAAAGCCAGCCCTAACCTAAGACACCGCCAGGCCCGCGCATGGAACAAAGGACTGAACAGAGATAGCCGGCTGCAGACCTTCTCCCTCCGGTGACAGGCAGCCAGAGCCAGAAGGGGGCAATCGCAGCCCCAGAGAGACACTATCTATAAAACTGTAAGCAGGCTTCTTTGCTAACTAAAACTTCTTGGGGGTCTGGACAGTCAACATCTGCCTGAGAAGGTGCGCCGGTTTTACACCCAGATAACCGAGTGGCGGGGAGGCGATAAGTCGCAGCATTGGCGCTCACCAAACACCTCATCACCTGAGCTGCTCGGACCTGGGAAGAGCACAAAACGCAGGCCCAACCGAGTCTGCACCTCTGAGGACTACCCGAGTGCCTGAACCTGAGTGGCTTGGACCTGGGAGGTCAGCCCAGGGCCGGCCTCGGATTGTTCCCGGCAGAACAACCTAGAGCCTGAGCAGTGTGGGCAGGGAGGCTACATGCGCCGTGAGCTGGGACAGACCCAGTGTGGCTGAGGCACTGCGTGCGCATGCCAGTGTTGTTTGTTTGCAGCATCCCTCCCTCCCTCCCCACAGTGCAACTGAACAAGTGAGCCTAAATTAAAAAAAAAAAAAAAAAAGTGTCCTTCACCATCCCCTTTGGGTCAGGGCGGAAACCAGACACTGAAGAGACCAGCAAACAGAAGAAGCTATAACAGAGGGAAACGCCTTGGAAGCTACAGGCCATAGATTAAAACCCTGTGGTTACTACGGACTACATAGGAAGGGGCCTATAGATCTTGAGAAATATAAGTCGGACCAAGGAACTAGCCAAAAATGAACTGAACCCACAATACTCACAACAAAACCAGAGAAAGACCTAGATATATTTTTACTATTTTTACGATCAATCTTTCGTTCTTTTTTTTTAATTTTTTTTTAAATTTTAAGTCCTCTATTGTCCTTTAATTTTCACTTTTATAACCTATTAGTTTGCAAAAAAAAAAAAGACCCTATTTTTTTTCTTCTTCAGCAAACTTCATATATATATTTTATAATTTTTTGACCATGTTTTAGTTTTTTCTTTTTCTTCTTTTCTTTAACATCGTATATTTGAAATTCCAAACTCTACTCTAGATTTTTAATTTTAGCCTTTTTGTATATGTTATCAATTTTGTACCTATAGTTTTTTTTTATAATTTCTGTGACTTTTTTTCCCTCTGTTTCTTTCTCTTCTTCTTTTATATAACATCATATATCTGCAATTCCAAACTCTACTCAAGATTTTTAATTGATGCTTTTTGGTATTTGATATCAATTTTGTACCTGTATTCTTTTTATAATTTTTGCGACACTGTTTTTGTTGGTTTGTTTGTTTTCTCTCTTTATTTTCCTTCTTTTTTTTAATTAACATTGTATTTTTTAAATTCCAAACTCTACTCTAGATTTTTAATTTTTGCTTTTTGGTATTAGTTATCAATTTTGTATCTGTAGTTTCTTTAGAATTTTCACGACCTTGTTTGTTTTTGTTTGTTCGTTTTTTCTCTCTTTCTTTTCCTTCTTCTTTTCATTAACATCGCATTTTTGAAATTCCAAACTCTACTCTAGATTTTTAATTTTTGCTTTTATGTATTTGTTACCAATTTTGTACCTTTAAGAACCCAATCTTCAGGACCCATTTTTCACTAGGGAGCGAGATTACTGGCTTGACTGCTCTCTCTCCCTTTGGACTCTCCGTTTTCTCCACCAGGTCGCCTGTATCTCCTCCCTAACCCCTCTCTACTCTGCCCAACTCTGTGAATATCTGTGTGTTCCAGACGGTGGAGAACACTTAGGGAACTGATTACTGGCTGGATCTGTCTCCCTCCTTTTCATTTCCCCCTTTTATCCTTCTAGCCACCTCTGTCTCCTTCCTCCTTCTTCTCTTCTCTGTTTAACTCCGAGAACATCTCTGAGTGGTCCAGTTGTGGAGTGCACATAAGGAAGTGACTACTGGCTAGCCCACTGTCTCCACTATTGATTCCACCTCATCTCATTTGGGTCACCTCTAACTCCCTCCTCCCTCTTCTCTTCTCCATGTAACGCTGTGAACCCCTCTGAATGACCCTCACAGTGGAGAAACTTTTCATCTTTAATGTAGATATTTTATCAATGGTGCTGTATAGAAGGAGAAGTTTTGAAACTACTGTAAAAATAAGACCGATAACTGGAAGTAGGAGGCTTAAGTCCAAACCCTGACTCCAGGGAACTCCTGACTCCAAGGAACATTAATTGACAGGAGCTCATCAAACGCCTCCATACCTACACTGAAACCAAGCACCACACAAGGGCCAACAAGTTCCAGGGCAAGACATACCTAGCAAATTCTCCAGCAACAAAGGAACACAGCCCTGAGCTTCAAGATACAGGCTGCCCAAAGTCACCCCAAAACCATAGACATCTCATAACTCATTCCTGGACATTTCATTACACTCCAGAGAGAAGAAATACAGCTCCATCCACCAGAACATCGACACAAGCTTCCCTAACCAGGAAACCGTGACAAGCCACCTGTACAAACCCACACACAGCGAGGAAACGCCACAATAAAGAGAACTCCACAAACTGCCAGAATACAGAAAGGACACCCCAAACTCAGCAATTTAAACAAGATGAAGAGACAGAGGAATACCCAGCAGATAAAGGAACAGGATAAATGTCCACCAAACCAAACATAAGAGGAAGAGATAGGGAATCTACCTGATAAAGAATTCCGATTAATGATAGTGAAATTGATCCAAAATCTTGAAATTAAAATGGAATCACAGTAAATGGCCTGGAGGCAAGGATTGAGAAGATGCAAGAAAGGTTTAACAAGGACCTAGAAGAAATAAAAAAGAGTCACTATATAATTAATAATGCAATAAGTGAAATTAAAAACACTCTGGAGGCAACAAATAGTAGAATAACAGAGGCAGAAGATAGGATAAGTGAATTAGAAGATAGAATGGTAGAAATAAATGAATCAGAGAGGATAAAAGAGAAATGAATTAAAAGAAATGAGGACAATCCCAGAGACCTCCAGGGCAATATTAAATGCTACAACATTCGAATCATAGGGGTCCCAGAAGAAGAAGACAAAAAGAAAGACCATGAGAAAATACTTGAGGAGATAATAGTTGAAAACTTCCCTCAAATGGGGAAGGAAATAATCACCCAAGTCCAAGAAACCCAGAGAGTCCCAAACAGGATAAACCCAAGGTGAAACACCCCAAGACACATACTAATCAAATTAACAAAGATCAAACACAAAGAACAAATATTAAAAGCAGCAAGGGAAAAACAACAAATAACACACAAGGGAATACCCATAAGGATAACAGCTGATCTTTCAATAGAAACTCTTCAAGCCAGGAAGGAATGGCAAGACATACTTACAATGATGAAAGAAAATAACCTACAGCCCAGATTATTGTACCCAGCAAGGATCTCATTCAAGTATGAAGGAGAAATCAAAAGCTTTTCAGACAAGCAAAAGCTGAGAGAATTCTGCACCACCAAACCAGCTCTCCAACAAATACTAAAGGATATTCTCTAGACAGGAAACACAAAAATGGTGTATAAATTCGAACCCAAAACAATAAAGTAAATGGCAATGGGATCATACTTATCAGTAATTACCTTAAACATAAATGGGTTGAATGCCCCAACCAAAAGACAAAGACTGGCTGAATGGATACAAAAACAAGACCCCTACATATGTTGTCTACAAGAGACCCACCTCAAAACAGGGGACACATACAGACTGAAAGTGAAAGGCTGGAAAAAGATTTTCCATGCAAATAGGGACCAAAAGAAAGCAGGAGTAGCAATACTCATATCAGATAAAATAGACTTTAAAACAAAGGCTGTGAAAAGAGACAAAGAAGGTCACTACATAATGATCAAAGGATCAATCCAAGAAGAAGATATAACAATTATAAATATATATGCACCCAACACGGGAGCACTGCATTATGTAAGACAAATGCTAACAAGTATGAAAGGAGAAATTAACAATAACACAATAATAGTGGGAGACTTTAATACCCCACTCACACCTATGGATAGATCAACTAAACAGAAAATTAACAAGGAAACACAAACTTTAAATGATACAATAGGCCAGTTAGACCTAATTGATATCTATAGGACATTTCATCCCAAAACAATGAATTTCACCTTTTTCTCAAGTGCACATGGAACCTTCTCCAGGATAGATCACATCCTGGGCCATAAGTCTAGCCTTGGTAAATTCAAAAAAAAATAGAAATCATTCCAAGCATCTTTTCTGACCACAATGCAGTAAGATTAGATCTCAATTACAGTAGAAAAAGTATTAAAAATTCCAACATATGGAGGCTGAACAACACGCTTCATAATAATCAACAAATCACAGAAGAAATCAAAAAAGAAAACAAAATTTGCATAGAAACGAATGAAAATGAAAATACACAACCCAAAACCTGTGGAGCATGGTAAAAGCAGTGCTAAGGGGAAAGTTCATAGCAATACAGGCACACCTCAAGACACAAGAAAAAAGTCAAATAAATAACCTAATTCTACACCTAAAGCAACTAGAAAAGGAAGAAATGAAGAACCCCAGGGTTAGTAGAAAGAAAGAAATCTTAAAACTTAGAGCAGCAATAAATGCAAAAGAAACAAAAGAGATCATAGCAAAATTCAACAAAACCAAAAGCTGGTTCTTTGAAAGGATAAATAAAATTGACAAACCATTAGTCAGACTCATCAAGAAACAAAGGGAGAAAAATCAAATCAATAAAATTAGAAATGAAAATGGAGAGATCACAACAGACAACACAGAAATACAAAGGATCATAAGAGAGTACTATCAACAATTATATGCCAATAAAATGGACAACGTGGAAGAAATGGACAAATTCTTAGAAAAGTACAACTTTCCAAAACTCAACCAGGAAGAAACAGAAAATCTTAACAGACCCATCACAAGCACAGAAATTTAAACTGTAATCAAAAATCTTCCCGCAAACAAAAGCCCAGGTCCAGACGGCTTCACAGCTGAATTCTACCAAAAATTTAGAGAAGAGATAACACCTATCCTGCTCAAACTCTTCCAGAAAATTGCAGAGGATGGTAAACATCCAAACTCATTCTATGAGGCCACCATCACACTAATACCAAAACCTGACAAAGATCCCACAAAAAAAGAAAACTACAGGCCAATATCACTGATGAACATAGATGCAAAAATCCTTAACAAAATTCTAGAAATCAGAATCCAACAACACATTAAAAAGATCATACACCATGACCAAGTGGGCTTTACCCCAGGGATGCAAGGATTCTTCAATATCCGCAAATCAATCAATGCAATACACCACATTAACAAATTGAAAAATAAAAACCATTTGATTATCTCAATAGATGCAGAGAAAGCCTTTGACAAAATTCAACATCCATTTATGATAAAAACTCTCCAGAAAGCAGGAATAGAAGGAACATACCTCAACGTATTAAAAGCTATATATGACAAACCCACAGCAAACATTATCCTCAATGGTGAAAAATTGAAAGCATTTCCTCTAAAGTCAGGAACAAGGGAAGGGTGCCCACTTTCACCATTACTATTCAACATAGTTTTGGAAGTTTTGGCCACAGCAATCAGAGCAGAAAAAGAAATAAAAAGAATCCAAATTGGAAAAGAAGAAGTAAAGCTCTCACTATTCGCAGATGACATGATCCTCTACATAGAAAATCCTAAAGACTCCACCAGAAAATTACTAGAACTAATCAATGACTATAGTAAAGTTGCAGGATATAAAATCAACACAGAGAAATCCCTTGCATTCCTATACACTACTAATGAGAAAAGAGAAAGAGAAATTAAGGAAACAATTCCATTCACCATTGCAATGGAAAGAATAAAATACTTAGGAATATATCTACCTAAAGAAACTAAAGACCTATATATAGAAAACTATAAAACACTGGTGAAAGAAATCAAAGAGGACACTAACAGATGGAGAAATATACCATGTTCATGGATTGGAAGAATCAATATAATGAAAATGAGTATACTACCAAAAGCAATTTATAGATTCAATGCAATCCCTATCAAGCTACCAACAGTATTCTTCACAGAGCTAGAACAAATAATTTCACAATTTGTATGGAAATACAAAAAACCTCAAATAGCCAAAGCGATCTTGAGAAAGAATGGAACTGGAGGAATTAACCTACCTGACTTCAGGCTCTACTACAAAGCCACAGTTATCAAGACAGTATGGTACTGGCACAAAGACAGAAATATAGATCAATGGAACAAAATAGAAAGCCCAGAGATAAATCCATGCACATATGGACACCTTATCTTTGACAAAGAAGGCAAGAATATACAATGGATTAAAGACAATCTCTTTAACAAGTGGTGCTGGGAAATCTGGTCAACCACTTGTAAAAGAATGAAACTAGAACACTTTCTAACACCATACACAAAAATAAACTCAAAATGGATTAAAGATCTAAATGTAAGACCAGAAACTATAAAACTCCTAGAGGAGAACATAGGCAAAACACTCTCTGACATACATCACAGCAGGATCCTCTATGACCCACCTCCCAGAATATTGGAAATAAAAGCAAAAATAAACAAATGGGACCTAATTAACCTTAAAAGCTTCTGCACATCAAAGGAAACTATTAGCAAGGTGAAAAGACAGCCTTCAGAATGGGAGAAGATAATAGCAAATGAAGCAACTGACAAACAACTAATCTCGAGAATATACAAGCAACCCCTACAGTTCAATTCCAGAAAAATAAATGATCCAATCAAAAAATGGGCCAAAGAACTAAATAGACATTTCTCCAAAGAAGACATACAGATGGCTAACAAACACATGAAAAGATGCTCAACATCACTCCTTATCAGAGAAATGCAAATCAAAACCACTATGAGGTACTATTTCACACCAGTCAGAATGGCTGCGATCCAAAAGTCTACAAGTAATAAATGCTGGAGAGGGTGTGGAAAAAAGGGAACCCTCTTACACTGTTGGTGGGAATGCAAACTAGTACAGCCACTATGGAGAACAGTGTGGAGATTCCTTAAAAAACTGGAAATAGAACTACCTTATGATCCAGCAATCCCGCTGCTGGGCATACACACTGAGGAAACCTGAATTGAATGAGACACGTGTACCCCAATGTTCATCACAGCACTGTTTATAATAGCCAGGACATGGAAGCAACCTAGATGTCCATCAGCAGATGAATGGATAAGAAAGCTTTGGTACATATACACAATGGAGTATTACTCAGCCATTAAAAAGAATACATTTGAATCAGTTGTAATGAGGTTGATGAAACTGGAGCCTATTATACAGAGTGAAGTAAGCCAGAAAGAAAAAACACCAATACAGTATACTAACACATATATATGGAATTTAGAAAGATGGTAACAATAACCCTGTGTACAAGACGGCAAAAGAGACACTGATGTATAGAACAGTCTTATGGAGTCAGTGGGAGAGGGAGAGGGTGGGAAGATTTGGGAGAATGGCATTGAAACATGTGTAATATCATGTATGAAATGAGTTGCCAGTCCAGGTTCGATGCAGGATACTGGATGCTTGGGGCTGGTGCACTGGGATGACCCAAAGGGATGGTATGGGGAGGGAGGAGGGAGGAGGGTTCAGGATGGGAAACACATGTATACCTGTGGCGGATTCATTTTGATATTTGGCAAAACTAATACAATTATGTAAAGTTAAAAAAAAAAAGAAATTAAAAGACACTTACTCCTTGGAAGGAAAGTTTTGACCAACCTAGATAGCATATTCAAAAGCAGAGGCATTACTTTGCCAACAAAGGTTCGTCTAGTCAAGGCTATGGTTTTTCCTGTGGTCATGTATGGATGTGAGAGTTGGACTGTGAAGAAGGCTGAGCACCAAAGAATTGAGGCTTTTGAACTGTGGTGTTGGAGAAGACTGTTGAGAGTCCCTTGGACTTCAAGGAGATCCAACCAGTCCATTCTGAAGGAGATCAGCCCTGGGATTTCTTTGGAGGGAATGATGTTGAAGCTAAAACTCCAGTACTTTGGCCACCTCATGTGAAGCGTTGACTCATTGGAAAAGACTCTGATGCTGGGAGGGATTGGGGGCAAGGGGAGAAGGGGACGACAGAGGATGAGATGGCTTGATGGCATCACTGACTCTAGGGACATGAGTCTGGGTGAACTCCGGGAGTTGGTGTTGGACAGGGAGGCCTGGTGTGCTGTGATTCTTGGGGTCGCAAAGAGTCGGACACGACTGAGCGACTGATCTGATCTTATCTGATCCCAAAGTTCTATGAAACAAGAATCATGAAGTCTCATTGAGCAAAAATGAAGATGTCTGCAACTCTGTGATCCTTCTCTATGATCCAGAGAGAATAAACTCAATGTCCTGTTAATATTTTACTTCTAATGGTCACCAGCATCACTTAACTCATGGTCCTTCCTCTGTCTTCAAATCCACATGCCTACAATTTTAAATGTCTGACTCCAGTTCTTCTTCCTTTCTCAATCACATTTAGAAAATCTATTGTGATTATACTAGTCCAATCTGCATATCTGTGCTAATATTCCTACATCAAGATGAACTGTATTTCATCAGGGATTGTAATTAAGCCATATATGTAAGGTAGGATACTCCAAAGTTTTTAGCATGTGGACCTCTTTTGGAAGATCTTATTCTGCTTACTGCAAAGTCTTTTTCTAACACAAATTATTTTATGTCACTTAATCATACTTATGTAAATCAATACAAAATATATCACTACCTATGAAATTAAGTGAAAATCTTATCTTTCAATATTACATACATGGAAGGCTCTTCCCTGGTGGTCCAGTGGTTAAAGATCTGTGCTTCCAATGCAGGGGACCCTGGGTTCTATCCCTGGTTGGGAAACTAAGGTCTCACATGCCATGTGGCCAGAAAATAAAAGAAAACAAACAAACAAAAGACATCCTGAATTGTTTACAAAATTACATACAGAGAAGATTTTTGTCGAATACCTAAATCTAGCTATAACTGAATCTAACACAGAACCACTTCTTTGCTACACAAACTGTGATTCACAGATGAGGACCTGAAGCAGCAACACTTAGCATCTTGTTAGAAATGAAGGGTCTGTGGGCCCCTGATCAGACCTGCTGAAAAATAATTTGAACTTAAACTACAATCCCTGGCAATTTTTAGGAATAGTGAATTTAGATAAATGCTACTCTGGAATAAATATTCTCACCTTAACGCTGTAGACTATTACAGAACTGGGTGCTATCCTGTAAATTACATTTCTGTAATGACGAAAGGAGTTCATAAAAGTACTATTTCATAGAATATATTATAGTAAAATTTAAATTAGACAGTCTTTATAATATGCTAAGCTAGTGGTGCATGCATGCTAAGTCACTTCAGTTGTATCCAACTGTTCGTGATGCTATGGACTATAGCCCTCCAGACTCCTCTGTTCATGGGATTCTCCAGGCAAAAATACTGGAGTGGGTTGCCATGCCCTCCTCCACGGGGTCCTCCTGACCTAGAGATACTACCCACATCTCTTACTTTTCCTGCAATGGCAGTAGGGTTCTTTAATTTCTGACATAAGTAGGAAATTTTTTGGCTTTGCAAAACTTTCATGAAACCAAAAGTCATAATACCCAAGTTAGTTTTATGTTAAAGAAGCAAAGTTATCCCTTGTTTTGAAGAGGGCAATAGTCAGACATTTCTGGGATTGTGTGTCCACCACAAATCAAGGCATTGAAGATCCAAAGGACCTATTCAAGACCAATGGTCAATATTATGTTTTTGAGACAATTTTAACTCAGGGATGTGATGAGGTGTCAGAAACCTTAGAGCTTTGGAAGCAGAAGAGTTAACAGAGAAAGAATGACAAAACTGAATTTACATATCTTATAATGGAGTCTCTTAGGAACAGAGAATCAGAAGAAAAAATCCATTTTGTCCAGACCAGTGTCACCAGGGAATATCACATACTTAGAGGCTGATGTAACAAGAGAAAAGCATGTCTAATGAACCGACGTGGAAAGATGTAAATAACCCATCTGCTGCAGTCCCTCAGCCTGTGCCTCTTTGGTTGGACAGGACATAGTTGTTGCTTTTGCAATCCTACATCTGGCTGAAAGGCCAAAGCTTATTGCCGTCTTGTGGGGAGACAGAGCTTTGGTCTGCATTGCCAGCTACTTAGGGGGAAATTTTGACTTTCACAGGGAAACCTCCCTCACAGAGTTCCCAAACAGGTGAGTTTGAGAGCTCCACAGACACTGCAAGAGAGGATCAGAGAGGATGGAAGCCAGGAATGTACCAGAGGTCACAGAGGTCACAATCTAGCATAGCCTGCAGAGGTCACTGCAGTTTGTTTGCTGGGTTTCCTAAATAAAGTAGGTACATAAATAAAAATGTATTTGTTTATGATGCTGGAAAAGGAGCAGTGCACCTGAAAACGTGAGTGACAATGTTGACAATTAAATCATGCTAGTGGAAGCCCACAAAAGAATGAATGGGAGGTATAAACTGCATCCAGTAAAAGTGGGACATGAGTCTAAGTTTCTTCTAATTAACAGGAGTAGACAAATAGGGCATTAACTGTAGAGGGTCGATCAGTGAGATGAGGGCATTTCATTTTATTGTAAGAAGGGACATATTAGACTGTGCATCCACATAGAGGAGAAAGATCTAAACTAATGACTGTTTGCAAATACACATTTTCAATAGCTGTGTAGGAAACACACACATTACAGTATCTTCTCTCACCCTTGTGTGCACATAAGGAAAAAAAAAAATAGTTACCTAAGTGAAAAGATGTATGCTAGTGAGGTTTACTTTGCAACTATCTCATCCGTGAGGCTAAATCTATCTATGGATTTGTTAGCCATGCAGTGTTTCTCTATTAAAAAACTCTCTATAACTATTTTGTTTTATATAGTGGTATCAGAGTATTGTTATTCCTTTTTAAAATTGCATTCTTTGATAGAAAGAATTATTTTTTCACAAGAAATTTAAATTTGTGATTTAGTTCTTTTATATATGCATAGATGTATTTGTGGGGATTGTACATGAATTGATAAATTTTGTTGGTCTTATATACCACCATTCTCTTCATTTCTTTTCCAAAAGATTTTGGGTATAATTGACACATGACAGTATATGAGTTACAGGTACACAGCTTGATGGTTTAATATTTGTTTTTATTGCTAAATGATCACCACAGTAAACCTAGTTAACATCTATCACCACAAATAGCTACAATTTATTTCTTGTGATGAGAGTTTTTAGGATATACTGTCTCTTAGCAACTTTCAGTTCAGTCCACTTCAGTCACTCAGTCGTGTCTGACTCTTTGCGACTGCATGAATCATAGCATGCCAGGCCTCCCTGTCCATCACCATCTCCCAGAGTTCACTCAAACTCATGTCCATTGAGTCGGTGATGCCATCCAGCCATCTCATCCTCTGTCGTCCCCTTCTCCTCTTGCCCCCAATCCCTCCCAGCCTCAGAGTTTTTTTCCAATGAGTCAACTCTTCGCATGAGGTGGCCAAAGGACTGGAGTTTCAGCTTTAAAATCGTTCCTTCCGAAGAACACCCAGGACTGATCTCCTTTAGAATGGATTGGTTGGATCTCCTTGCAGTCCAAGGGACTCTCAAGAGTCTTCCCCAACTTTAAATTATGCTAAAAAAAAAAGCATTATGAACTATAGTCATCATGCTGCACAGTACATACCGTGCATTGCTTTTAATTCTTATTTTTCTTACTGTAATAATTTAATTACTTTAATATTTTTAATGTGTCCACTCTTGCTGTAAGCAAGAAAGGGAAGTGAGAGTTCTTCAGCATCCTTAGTGGTGATAATTTCTTATACATATTTACTTCTATTAAGAGTTTCTCATCTGTTACTCCTTATTATTCCTTTTGGCCTTCTCATTAAATCTTTTCCTAAAAGTTGCATCACCTGACCTTAACTTTTTACCATTTGTCTTATATTCTATAAGCATATTTGAATTCTGCTATCTACATTTAAGATAAAATTATAATTTAGATACTCCTCCTTCCTTACATTGTAAATGTTCTTCTGTTATATTGTTTCACTTCCAAATCTTTGGCAGTTTGATCTTGAATTTGTGATCCATGTAATATTGTTAAATTTTTACTCTTTTGTGTCTTTTGATCAGTTAATTGTAGATTTTCATTCAATTTTATTATGTTCTATTGTTCATAAAGGGGCTTCCCAGATGGTGCTAGTGATAATGATCTTGTCTGCTAATGGAGGAGAATTAAGCGATGCAGGTTCAAACCCTGGGTTGGGAAGATCCCCTGGAGGAGGGCGTGACAACTAACTCCAGTCTTCTTGCTTGGAGAATCCTGTGGACAGATGGAGGCTACTGGCAAACTACACTCCGTAGTGTTGCATGGAGTCAGACATGACTGAATCAACTTAGCACATAGCACATTGCCCAGGAAACAATACACTTTACATAATTGCACTCTCACCAATATAATTTGTTCTATAAGTTCTTAGGTTTTGAAAAACATCTTTGTAAAATGTGTTCTTAAATACACTTATATACTTTTACACAAATGCATCAACACCATCATGAATATATCATAAAAGGTCTTTATATTTTATATCTTTATATTTTAGTGACAAATAGTCGTTATGTTTAATGTTTTCTACAATTTGTCCCTCACTTGTTTCATTCTAAATAATACCTCAGGGACTTGCTTCCAATCAACCAGTATAATGTTGGTTTATTATTTTAGTATCTATATAATATCACATGATGTGGCTGTGTGACTCACACATTTGGTGGTCTGTAACATTATTTATCCATGAGTGACTATTCTATCACTGCTACAAAAATATTTCGAGTCTTAATTTAATACTGTGCTTTTCAACCAAGGATAATTGTGTCCCCCAGGGTTTTTTGAGCAATATTTGTAGACATTATTTGCTGTCACACTGATGAAGAATAAGTGGTGGGCAAGGATGTTTCTAAGCATCCTGCAATTTACAGGACAGACCCCCATCTCAGAGAAGGAACAGGCAGAGAATGTCCAATAGCACAGAGATGGACGAAATCTGAGTTTAAAACTCTCTGTGTTTCTAGTATCAGTAAAAATGTAGTTGCATTGTGGATTTTTATATATGCATCTAAAATGGATTGCTCACTTTTACACCAGGGCCTTTAGTCCCTTTTTAAAAGATGTGTCAGAGAAGGAACTACTTAGTTTCCTTCTAGATAGATGGCCATTTATTCCAGTTTTTATTCAACAATCCAGCCTTTTCCAACCAAATTGAATACAACCATCCCAAAGGATAGTGTTCATACCTAAGGGGACCTAATTTCTAATCATAACACATTATAACAAAGCATCTCCTATCTGCCAGAAATTTCTGGGTCATTATATGTTATGTTCTCTTGAGTCAAGGTCTTTTCTAAATTATTAATTCATGTCATAAAAGTTTAATTACTCATATTATAAATCATGTTTCAGTCAGTTTTTGCTGTTCCATTCAGTTTTCTTTACTACAATTATATGAAATCACCCTTTTATTTGTTTCATGTTTCAGCCATATTTTGTCTTTTCATAATTCACTCATTTTCTTAAGTTCATTTTTAAATAAATGCAAATATATTCACATACCTTTGAGAAAATAATAAGTAAAACAGGCAGTTGTCTCTGATGATAAAGCAAATTAAGTCTCTGATGATTAGTATCTTAAGTTATAGTGGCAAAGTCACAGTACAGTGAAACAAAATATAGTGTCCTCAGGCTTAAATCACATGAAGAAGTTTATCCAGAATAAGAGAATGAATTTTTCTGACCCGCTCAGGCTTTATGGAGTATGGTGTGCAAAGGCTTTTGCATATTGGACAAAGCCCAGAACTAGAATTAAAGTGTTGGGTTTATTAAAAAATCAAAACATTAAGCCCAAGAGTAACAAATTATGACCCATAAGAAAAGAGAGATCAGTTCAGTTCAGTTCAGTTCAGTCGCTCAGTCGTGTCCGACTCTTTGTGACCCCATGAATTGCAGCATGCCAGGCCTCCCTGTCCATCACCATCTCCTGGAGTTCACTCAAACAAGAAAAGAGAGATAGAACTTGTCTAATTCAGTATCAGACCACACTGAGAGGTCAAATCATTTGGGAAAGCACAGGAAAGACAATCTTCTACTGCTTCAAACAATACAAATGAAACTTCTGTTGTGTTTTGTACATTTTCATTTTTGAATTGTTAGTCTACTCTCGTTGGTTATTTTTCTCTTGGGATATTAAATCTGTACGGTTTTTTACATCGTATAGATATAAATGTTTCTTTCCATGGAAAAGAGGTATGTTTCGTTCCGATTTTTGATGGGCATCAAGGAGATGTAGCTGAGGTTGGAATGTTGCCAAGCCAAAAAAAAGCTTTTATTGGTCACATTGTCTCAAGAATGATTTGAGCTTGTTAGCTCTTCTACCTTTGTTTTAACTGTTCCTCATCAGACTCAAATTGAAGAAAGTAGGGAAAACCACTAGACCATTCAGGTATGACCTAAATCAAATCCCTTATGATTATACAGTGGAAGTGAGAAATAGATTTAAGGGCCTAGATCTGATAGAGAGAGTGCCTGATGAACTATGGAATGAGGTTCATGACATTGTACAGGAGACAGGGATCAAGACCATCCCCATAGAAAAGAAATGCAAAAAAGCAAAATGGCTGTCTGGGGAGGCCTTACAAATAGCTGTGAAAAGAAGAAAAGTGAAAAGCAAAGGAGAAAAGGAAAGATATAAATATCTGAATGCAGAGTTCCAAAGAATAGCAAGAAAAGATAAGAAAGCCTTCCTCAGCGATCAATGCAATGAAATAGAGGAAAACAACAGAATGGGAAAGACTAGGGATCTCTTCAAGAAAATCAGAGATACCAAAGGAATATTTCATGCAAAGATGATCTCGATTAAGGACAGAAATGGTATGGACCTAACAGAAGCAGAAGATAATAAGAAGAGATGGCAAGAAATACACAGAAGAACTGTACAAAAAGATCTTCACGACCCAGATAATCAAGATGGTGTGATCACTGACCTAGAGCCAGACATCCTGGAATATGAAGTCAAGTGGGCCTTAGAAAGAATCACTACAAACACAGCTAGTGGAGGTGATGGAATTCCAGTTGAGCGATTCCAAATCCTGAAAGATGATGCTGTGAAAGTGCTGCACTCAATATGCCAGCAAATTTTGAAAACTCAGCAGTGGCCACAGGACTGGGAAAGGTCAGTTTTCATTCCAATCCCAAAGAAAGGCAATGCCAAAGAATGCTCAAACTACTGCACAATTGCACTCATCTCACACACTAGAAAAGTAATGCTCAAAATTCTCCAAGCCAGACTTCAGCAATACGTGAACCGTGAACTTCCTGATGTACAAGCTGGTTTTAGAAAAGGCAGAGGAACCAGAGATCAAATTGCCAACATCCGCTGGATCATGGAAAAAGCAAGAGAGTTCCAGAAAATCATCTATTTCTGCTTTATTGACTATGCCAAAGCCTTTGACCGTGTGGATCACAATAAAGTGTGGAAAATTCTGAAAGAGATGGGAATACCAGACCACCTGATCTGCCTCTTGAGAAATTTGTATGCAGGTCAGGAAGGAACAGTTAGAACTGGACATGGAACAACAGACTGGTTCCAAATAGGAAAAGGAGTTCGTCAAGGTTGCATATTGTCACCCTGTTTATTTAACTTATATGCAGAGTACATCATGAGAAACGCTGGACTGGAAGAAACACAAGCTGGAATCAAGATTGTCTGGAGAAATATCAGTAACCTCAGATATGCAGATGACACCACCCTTATGGCATAAAGTGAAGAGGAACTCAAAAGCCTCTTGATGAAAGTGAAAGTGGAGAGTGAAAATGTTGGCTTAAAGCTCAACATTCAGAAAACGAAGATCATGGCATCCAGTCCCATCACTTCATGGGAAATAGATGGGGAAACAGTGTCAGACTTTATTTTTCTGGGCTCCAAATTCACTACAGATGGTGACTGCAGCCATGAAATTAAAAGACGCTTACTCTTTGGGAGGAAAGTTATGACCAACCTAGATAGCATATTCAAAAGCAGAGCCATTACTTTGCCAACAAAGGTTCATCTAGTCAAGGCTATGGTTTTTCCTGTGGTCATGTATGGATGTGAGAGTTGGACTGTGAAGAAGGCTGAGCACTGAAGAATTGATGCTTTTGAACTGTGGTGTTGGAGAAAACTCTTGAGAGTCCCTTGGACTGCAAGGAGATCCAACCAGTCCATTCTGAAGGAGATCAGCCCTGGGATTTCTTTGGAAGGAATGATGCTAAAGCTGAAACTCCAGTACTTTGGCCACCTCATGCGAAGAGTTGACTCATTGGAAAAGACTCTGATGCTAGGAGGGATTGGGGGCAAGAGGAGAAGGGGATGACAGAGGATGAGATGGCTGGATGGCATCACTGACTCGATGGACGTGAGTCTCAGTGAACTCCGGGAGTTGGTGATGGGGTCACAAAGAGTGGGACACGACTGAGCGACTGATCTGATCTGATCTGATACTTTTTATATTTCTTTACATACAGGGCAGAAAGTGACTGTAGCTAAAAGAAGCCTCAAGTTTATTATTCTCTCAGAAGCTTATGAACTGGAATTTCTGTATACCACTTAAAGTTTGTTTAGGAGAAAATTACAGGAAATGTAAAGTGAAGCAGGTTCAATCCCTGGGTCAGGAGGATCTCCTAGAGGAGGGCATGGCAAACCACTCCAGTGTTCTTGCCTGGAAAATTCCTTGGATAGAGGATCCTGGTGGGCTACAGGATAGAAGTCAGACACAACTGAAGTGACTTAACACAAACACACACACACACATAGGAGAAAATTAATCTGATCTGACCAGCTTGAGCTATAACCACTAATGGCCCAAGGAGGGTGGTTCTGGATAAGAAATTCGTGACAGGAGCTGCTCAGGAGGTGATACTGTGTCTGTGAACCTGAGCCTTGTGAAATAGGAACAGTTCTTAAAGCAGAAGCACCTGAGCTCATAAATTAAGTTGGCATACTAAGGTGACGGTGGTCAGAACTCAATCAAAAATGGTGCTAAGCAGAGGATCTGATATAATTCACAGGATGTCCTTGCAACTAAATCCATAAAGTGCTGGGAACAACATGGAAGGAAGGATTCTCTGTGGACTGAAGTGTCAGCTGTAGCAGGGAGGCCATCTTGTTCCTCAGCATTCCTGTTGTTGTTGTTCAGTGGCTCAGTCATGTCTGACTCTTTGCAATCCCATGGACTGCAGCACACAAATATCCCCTGTACTTCACTATCTCCTGAAGCTTGCTCAAACACATGTCCATTGAGTCGATATGCCATACAACCATCTCATCCTCTGTCGTTTGTTTCTCCATCTGCTTTCAATCTTCCCAGCACTAGGGGCTCTTCCAATGACTCAGTTCTTCGCATCAGGTGGCCAAAGTATTAGAGTTTCAGCTTCAGTATCAGTCTTTCCAGTGGATATTCAGGGTTGATTTCCTTTAGGATTGATTGGTTTGATCTCCTTGCCATCCAAACGATTCTCAAGAGTCTTCTCCAACACCACAGTTCAGAAGCATCCATTCTTTGATGCTCAGCCTTCCTTATGGTCCAACTCTCACATCCATACATGACTACTGGAAAAACCATAGCTCTGACCATATGGAATTTTGTTGGCAAAGTGATGTCTCTACTTTTGAATATGCTGTTTGTCATAGCTTTTTTCCTGAAGAGCAAGCATCTTTTAATTTCATAACTGCAATCACTGTCCACAGTGATTTTGGAACACAAGAAAATAAAGTCTTTACCAGTTTCCACTGTTTCCCCATCTATTTGCCAGGAAGTGATAGGACCAGATGCCATGATCTTAGTTTTTTAAATGTTGAGTTTTAAGCCAGCCTTTTCAGTCTCCTCCTTCACCTTCATCAAGACGCTCTTTAGTTCCTCTTTACATTCTGCCATAAGGGTGGTGTCATCTGCATATCTAAGGTTATCAGTATTTTTCCTGGCAATCTTGATTCCAGCTTGTGATTCATCCATCTCTAATCACTTCTCCTTTTATTCATGCCTCTCTCCCACTGGCTTCCTTGTTTGGATCTGAACATGTGGAACCAGCATCTTCCTCAGGTCCTTTGCAGTGATTGTCCCCCCTGCTTTCACTCTACTGAGTGCCTTCTCCTAGTATCACAATAGGTCCTTCTCTTCCTTTCTTAATGTTTCTTCAAATAAAGCCTTGTTTTAAGTCCTTGCCTCAACACTCAGCATAAAATAATTTCTCCTGCTACTCTCTCCTTTACACTTTTCTGTTTTCTCTATACATCTGTCACCTTCTAACATATTATATATTTATTTGAATATCATTTTCCACCATCCTTGGATTGTGAGAGATTTGTTTTTAAATATGTCTAAAATGTAGAGATATTTTATCCCATATATGTGCACATATTTATCACTTATAGATGCTTAGACTATATATGCTCTCAATATGTTTCTCAATAAAACTGAAAAATGAACTGCTTGGAAATATGCTCAAATGGGACAAACACTTTGAGTTAGATGTGAAATGAGGTATATCCTCAAGGAGAATTTATCTATATACAACATATTAACATCAATTTTTTGTCAGCAAAATGGAGATTACGGTATTTTAGCTATTTGAGTAATATCAAGTTGAGTGAAAATTATCATGTTATACATATTTTTTCCCAATAGTCACATCTATCATATGGAACCAGAGAACAAGACACAAATTTCACAATTTCTCCTTCTGGGATTCTCAGAGGAAACAGAACTGCAGCCCATCATATTTGGGGTTTTCTTCTCCATGTACCTGATCACTGTGTTTGGAAACCTGCTCATCATCCTGGCTGTCAGCTCAGACCCCCACCTTCACACCCCCATGTACTTCTTCCTCTCCAACCTGTCCTTTGTAGACATCTGTTTCACCTCCACCATCATCCCAAAGATGCTGCAAAGCACTCAGACACAGAGGAAAGTCATTACCTATGAAGGCTGCATCATCCAGGTGTATTTTTACTTACTTTTTGCAGGATTAGATGACTTCCTCCTGACCGTGATGGCCTATGACCGGTATGTGGCCATCTGTCACCCCCTGCACTACCTGGTCATCATGAAGCCCTGGGTCTGTGGACTGCTCCTTCTGGTGTCCTGGATCACGAGTGCCCTGTTTTCCTTGTTACACAGCTTAATGGTGTTGCAACTGTCATTCTGCTCAGACTTGGAAATCCACCACTTTTTCTGTGAAATCAAATGGCTGATCCAACTTGCCTGTTCTGACCCCTTTCTCAACAACATAATGGTGTATTTTGGATCTGTAATTCAGGGGAGTGTTCCCCTGACTGGTATCCTTTACTCTTACTCTAAAATTTCATCCTCTATCTGTGGAATCTCATCAGCTAAGGGGAAGTATAAAGCATTCTCCACCTGTGCATCTCACCTCTCAGTTGTCTCCTTATTTTATTGTTCAGCCTTAGGAGTGTACCTTAGCTCTGCTGCTACCCACAGCTCACACACAAGTACAATTACCTCGGTGATGTACACTGTGGTCACACCCATGCTGAACCCCTTCATCTACAGTCTGAGAAATAAAGACATAAAGAGGGCTCTAAAAAGATTCTTTGGAATGGTAACATTTATAAAAGAGCCATTTGTCCTTGGGCTGAAGGACATGGGCTGAAGAACTGCCCATGATAGCAGGGCTCAAAGCCTCATAGGCACATATGTGATTCTTTGATTAGATTGTGATAATAGCAAAAGCGTCTTCAATTTATTGCCTGATATTTCCATTTCTTTGATTTCAACTTCTCTATACAATTTTAAAAACATCCTTGATTAACTTTGCTGTTCTCTGTTATCTAAGTTTTTTCTTTTGTCACTTTTCTACTCTCTCAAACTGATTCAAAACCTCATGTGAAACATATATGTAAATTCCCATTTATCTCATGAGACTTCACACATTTCTTAAGAATAAATTCTTCTGAAATGATACACTATATACTAATCTTTCTTTCTTTTTACTAAAGGAATCATCATGAATTTTGCTACTTCTATGGAAAAAAAACTAACTTGGAAACCAAACCAATTACATAATTTCATAGAAGAGTAAAATATGAAAATACAGTCTATCACATTTTAGTTCTTCATATCTTGGAAGGTCACTACCATAACTGCTCTTTCCAAAAATGTAGATGTTAGCAGGTAGTGTATTTCATAATTGGTCATCTGATTTTACTCCCTAACAGTGTACTAGTCTCTATTTATTAATAGCTCAGTGTCCACATTGCCTACAGGAGTTACTGGTAAAACTGAGCATCAAACGCATGACTCTAATTGGTATCTATGTGAAACAAAGATTTCAATTAAGAGTTTGACATAAGACCTAGAGTCAGAGAAGACCTTAGCAAAAATTTGTGTCAGGTTATATATTTGCAAGAGATGTTTTCATGGTGTCCATTTACTTATTGATGTATACGATTTAGTGTCTGTTTGTAAAGGGGTTTATCATGGAGGTGAAGATTTTTGGGGGGTAATTATATCATTCTGCTTGAATATTTCCATTGTTGCCTACAAATAAAAGACTCCTTCCATTGCTGTACACAAAATATTTCCCCCATTCCATTTCTGTGATAACCAGTAAAAGAGTTGTGAATGAATAATTTAAATATCATATTTATATGATGTATATGATATATATAATATTATATAGATGATATATATCTCCAAATTATGGCTCTCTACATTTAAATTTCCACCTAGTCCTGTGATAAAGGTACAAGTTTTTCACAAACAAGCATATCCTTTTAACCTTTCTTGCTTACCTACAAGGAAATCTAAATGGAATCCCTTTTTAATAAAATTGTATGACATAAACTTGAATAATAGAGTAATCATGAATGCTATTCATATATCACAACAATTGCCTTTCCTTCAGTTCTAGTCACTTGGGCTGTAGTATTAGTTAGCTGTTGCAACATAGCACATCATCCTAAAAGCAATGATTTAGTGTAATGAATCTTTTATCTAAAGAGTTTCTATGACAGGGAGTTGATCCGAGTTATGATTGTTTCCTCATGGGTCTATTGTCAGCTGTCAGGCTCCATTTTGTGTTTTAAAGGCTCCTCCACAGTGGTGTGTGCAGTTGTAGTGGTCTTCTGTCTTGAACAACTTTATGTCAATTTCTTCCTTTTATGTAAGTAGGTTTATTGTGGATTGTGATTAGATGAGAGTTGTACCATAAAAAAGGCTGAGCACCAAAGAATTGATGCTATCCAACTGTGGTGCTGGAGAAGACTCTTGAGAGTCCCTTGGTCTGAAAAGAGATCAAACCAGTCAGTCCTACAGGAAATCAACCCCGAATATTCAGTGGAAGGACTGATGCTGAGGCTCAAGTGCTAATACGTTGGCCACCTGACACGAAGAGTCAACTCATTGGAAAAGACCCTGATGCTGGGAAAGATTAAAGGTAAAAGGAGAAGGAGGTGGCAGAGGATGACATGGTTGGATTTCATCACTGACTCATTGGACATGAATTTGAGCAAGATCTGGAAGATGGCAAAGGACAGGGAGGCCTGGCGTGGTGCAGTCCATGGGATTGCAAAGAGTTGGACATGACTTAGTGACTGAACAACAGTCTTTAGTTTATAAGAATAACAAATAAAACTGGATTTCTCAAATGTTAATTGCTATATTTAAATTTCACTGTTCCTAAATCCATATATGTCACTTTGCTTTCTTCCCAGTTAGAGGAGTTGTCTCTCACCAATTTTTGTATGATTAACATACTACCCTTAACAATGCACAGCCAGAAAATTTTAATTCTTAACTCCATGAATGGTCTTTCCATGGAATTCTCCAGGCAAGAATACAGGAGTTTGTTGTTCCCTTCTCCAAGGGATTATCCCAACCTAGGAATTGAACCCAGGTATCCTGCATTGCAGGTGGATTCTTTACCATCTGAGATATAATATGTTAGCAGGAACAGCATATGATTGGACAAATATCTATGTTAGACTCCTATTGCTTCTTTAACAAATTGCAACACTACCAAATTAGAAGAAGTACCTATCATAAAGTTCTATGAGACAAAAATCCTGAAGTCTCATTGAGCAAAAATGAAGATGTCTGCAACACTGTGATTCTTCTGAATGCTCCAGAGGAGAATGCATTCAATATCTTGTTAATATTTTACTTCTAATGGTCACCAGCATCACTTAACTCATGGTTCCTCCTCTGTCCTCAAATCCAGATGCCTTCAATTTTAAATGTCTGACTTCAAGTCCTCTTCCTTTCTCAATCACATTTAGAAAATCTATTGTGATTATACTAGTCCAATCTGCATGTCTGTGCTAATAGTCCTACATCAAGATAAACTGTATTTCATGAGCTATTATAATTATGCCAGCTATGTAAGGTAGGGTATTCCAAAGTTCTTAGCACGTGGACATCTTTTGGAGGCTTTATTCTGCCTACTGCAAAGTCTTTTTCTAATAGAAATTATTTTATGTCACTTAGTATTTCTATAAAAATCAACAAAAACTTTATCGCTACCTATAAAAATGAGTGAAAATCTAATCTTTCAAAATTACATACATGGAAGGGACTTCCCTGGTGGTCCAGTGGTTAAGGATCTGTGCTTCCAATGCAAGGGACACTGGGTTTTATCCCTGGTTGGGGAACTAAGGTCTCACATGCCATGTGGCCAGAAAATAAAAGAAAACAAACAAACAAAAGACACCCTGAATTGTGTTCAAGATTACATACAGGGAAGATTTTATTGAATACCTAAGTCTTTCTATAACTGAATCTAACATAGGACCACTTATTTGCTACCCAAACTGTGATCCACAGATGAGGACCTGAAGCATCAGCACTTAGCATCTTGTTAGAAATGAAGGGTCTGGGGATGCCTGATCAAACCTGCTGAAAAATAATTTGCAATTAAACTACAATCCTTGGCAATTTTTAGGAATAGTGAATTTGGAGAAATGCTACTCTGGAATAAATTTTCTCACCTTCACAGTGTTGATCTTTCAATTAAGTTCAGTTGCCCAGTCATGTCTGACACTTTGTGACTCCATGGACTGCAGCATGCATGGCTTTCCTGTCCATCACCAACTCTTAGAGGAAAACATAGGCAGAACACTTGATGACAGAAATCAATTCCACTCCTAGGCATATACCCTGAGGAAACCAAAATTGAAGAAGACACATGTGTCCCATTGTTCATTGCAGCACTACAATAGCTAGATCATGGAAGCAATGTAGAAGTCTGTCAACAGATGAATGAGTAAAGTAGTGTGGTACATATACACAATGGAATATTCCTCAGCCATAAAAAGGAATGCATTTGAGTCAGTTCTGATGAGGTTGATGAACCTAGAATTCTATGGGTTCAAGCAAATAAAAATCCTAAGTCTAGCCCAAATACAAAGCTGGAGAAAGAGACACCCCCTCCTAATGAAAAGTGCTTCAGTGTCACATTTCAAAAGACATGGGTACAGAGAAAGCTTCACTTAGGGCCATCTCAACAAACAGGTATAATTTCAATTCAGTAATGATTTATTTTTTCTTCCAATTTTAGTAGATGAATGAAGTTAGAAAACACCAATGTATATGTGTCCGTATTTTTTTTCATTTATTTTTAATGAAATATCATTCATTGAGATAATGTCATATAAGTTTCATGTGTACAAACAT
The DNA here is from genome assembly GCF_019923935.1 of Bubalus bubalis. Lineage (NCBI taxonomy): Eukaryota > Metazoa > Chordata > Mammalia > Artiodactyla > Bovidae > Bubalus > Bubalus bubalis. The sequence goes on along the minus strand of NC_059165.1, from coordinate 101,270,923 downwards.
TGATTTTTTTTACTTCTGTGTACAGGACAGAGCACTCCCAAGCAAAACTTCAGTTTCCATTCATCATGATAATGTCGGTCCCCTTTAAGCAATTCACCCTCCCCTCACTCCCTTTTCCCTCATGCGGAGAACTCTGTTCTCTGTACCTACATGTTAGATCTTGTTTGCTTTGGAGTGCTCATTTACTAGCTTTGTTTGTCTATTTGTTCTATTTCACATATGAGTGAAATTAAAGGATATTTGTCTTCCTCTCTCTGATTTATTTTACTTAGTAAAACACCCTTAAATTTCATCCATGTTGTTGCAAATGAAGGCTTTCATCTTTTTCATTCTGAGTAGTATTCCATTGTGTATGTATGTGTGTGTGTATATATATATATATATATATATATATATATATACACATATATACTTATATACAGATGTATAACATCTTTTTTATACATTCATCCATTGATAGAAAGTGAAAGTCACTCAGTCATGTCTGAGTCTTTGCCACCTCATGGACTATACAGTCCATGGAATTCTCCAGGCCAGAATACTGGAGTGGGTAGCCTTTCCAACCCAGGGTCTCCTGTACTGGAGGCAGATTATTTACCAGCTGAACCACAAAGGAAGCCCATACATTGATACATTTTCCTTATATCTTGACTATTTTAAATCCTACTGTGATCAACTTAAGGGTTCATGCATCTTTAAAAATTAGTGCTTTCATGATTGGGAATAAATACTCAGGAGTGGAATAGCTGAATCATATGATAGTTGCTAATTATTTGGGGAATCTTTATTTTGTTTTCCATTGTAGCTGTACCAATTTAAATTCATACCAACGAGGCACATATGCATGGACAATTAGCTTATAATAGGCCAATAGAATATGATGGAGAAAAGATACTCTCTACAATAAAAAGGTTTCCCTTTTCTCCATGTGATCGCCAACACTTATTTCTTGCCTTTTTGATGATGCCATTGTAACAGGCATGAGATAAATTCTCACTGTGGTTTTGATTTGCATTTCCTTAATAATTACAGTAAGTCCCTTACATATGAAAGTTCAAGTTGCTAACTTTTAAAATGTGACCATGTGTTCACATATCCAGCCATGTAAGTTAGTTCATGTGTCTGGCATTATCTGTAAAATTTAGGTACCTAGGCTAACTTTGTTGGACTTATGAACCAATAGGACTTAACGAACACACTCTTGGAACAGAAGTCATTTGTAAGTAGGGGATTTTTTAGAGTAATATTAAATATTTCTTTCTGTGTCAGTTGATCATTTGCATGTCTTTTTGAGAGCTTCCTTGGTAGCTCTGCTGGTAAAGAATCCACCTGCATTGCAGGAGACACCGGTTTGATCCCTGGGTCAGGAAGATCCCAGGCAGAAGGGATAGGCTACCTACTCTAGTATTCTTGAAAAAAGAATCTATTAAGATTCTTTGCTCATTTTAAAATCTAGTTCTTTTGTTGCTATTGTTATGTGAGTTATTTGTATATTTTAACATCAACTGCTTATCAGATATATCCCTTGTAAATATCTTCTTCCATTTGGTAGTTTGTCTTTTCATTTTGTTAATGATTTCCTTTTCTATACAATGTTTGTTTAGTATGATATAGTATCATTATTTACTCCTGGTTTTGTTTCCCTTGCCTGAGGACATATACATCTAGAAAAGATATTACTAAAACCAACGTAACAAAGCTTCCTGGCTTTGTTCTCTTTTAGGTGTCTTATGGATTCAGTCCCAGAGCTTATTGGCTGTGTTTCCTTTTGGTGTTTTATAAGTTCAACCCCAAGGAAGGTAGAAGCAGCAGGAGAGGTGGCACCAACTCTGGCAGACCAGCATCGGGTGCCTGCGGCTTAGGGAGGAGCAGAGGTGGCAGTGGGGCATGGGACCCCGCCCCCCTCCGCCTGGAGCTACCTAGGTGTCCATGACCCTGTGTCCCCTGCTCCCACCTCCATATCTGCAGTGTTACAGCTGGTAAACTTTACCACACTGGACATGCCACAGCACCCCTACCACCGCAGCTCCACCGACTACCATCATCCTGCCCCATATGGCAGCAGAAGCTGTGACTCAGGAGATCTCAGAGAAGCTACACAGAAAAGCATCACAAGCATATCAGAAAACTACCCACCCAGCGTCCCAAGCAGCACACCAAAAGCACTGACAACAGCAAGGTACCATACCCCAGAGGCACACGAAGCAATAGCTAGGGCACAGGGTAACTCCTCTGACAGAGGCCATGGAGGGTCTAAAGTGCAGATTCATAACCATACGCAGCTCAGGAAGAATTAGAAAAACAAAAAGAAAAACAAAATCAAAAAAGCTATATATGTCGCCACCTACTGGACAAAGATAGAAAAACATGAAAGTTCTAACCTGAATCCTTCAGTCGGCTGAGCCCCCAGGATGTTAAAACTCAAAGTAACATTAAGGGTATTTAAACATTTTTTTTTTTAATATCACACACATCAATGATATTGAACGATTCAAATAGATTATCATATGCATGTCTTCAGGTAGTTTCCAAGAGAACATAAGTTTGAATGAATCATTCAATATAATATATATCTGTGATATAAAAAAAGAATGTTTAAATACACTTAAGGTTTACTTTGCAAAATATTCCATTTTCATGTTGTCCATGTATTTCTTGAACTTCCAGACGTTCAAGTTGGATTTAGAAAAATCAGAGGAACCAAAGATCAAATTGCCAACATCCATTGGATCATTGAAAAAGCAAGACAGTTCCAGAAAAACATCTGCTTCTGCTTCATAAACCATGCCAAAGCCTTTGACTGTATGGATCGCAACAAACTGTGGAAAACTTTTCAAGAGATAGGAATACCAGACGACCTGACCTGCCTCTTGAGAAATCTGTATGCAGCTCAAGAAGCAACAGTTAGAACTAGACATGGAACAACAGGCTGGTCCAAATAGGGAAAGGAGTGTGTCAAGGCTTTATATTTAACTTATATGAAGAGTACATCATGAGAAATGCTGGGCTGGATGAAGCACAAGCTGGAATCAAGATTGTCTGAAGAAATATCAATAACCTCAGATATGCAGATGACACTACCCTTATGGCAGAAAGCGAAGAAGAACTAAAGAGCCTCTTGATGAAAGTGAAAGAGGAGAGTGAAAAAGTTGGCTTAAAGCTCAACATTCAGAAAACTAAGATCATGGCATCTGGTCCCATCAATTGATGGAAAATAGATCAGGAAACAGTGGAAACAGTAACAGACTTTATTTTGGGGGGCCTTCAAAATCACTGCAGATAGTGACTTCAGCCATGAAATTAAAAGACACTTGCTCCTTGGAAGGAAAGTTATGACCAAACTAGACAGCATATTAAAAAGCAGAGACATTACTTTGCCAACAAAGGTCCATCTAGGCAAAGATATGGTTTTTCCAGTAGTCATGTATGGATGTGAGAGTTGGACTATAAAGAAAGCTGAGGGTCAAAGAATTGATGCTTTTGAATTATGGTTTGGAGAAGACTCTTGAGAGTCCCTTGCACAGCAAGGAGATCCAACAAGTCCATTCTCAAGGAAATCAGTCCTGAATATTCATTAGAAGGACTGATACTGAAGTTGAAACGCCAATATTTTGGCCACCTGATGTAAAGAACTGACTCATTTGAAAAGACTCTAATGCTGGGAAAGATTGAAGGTGGGAGGAGAAGGGGACAACAGATGATGAGATGGTTGGATGGCATCACCGACTCAATGGACATGAGTTTGAGTAAACTCCAGTAGTTCGTGATGGACAGGGAAGCCTGGAGTGCTGCAGTCCATGGAGTTGCAAAGAGTCAGACATGACTGAGCGACTGAACTGAACTGAACTGAACTTGATGCCTCAGGGGCTTTCCAGCTGATGCTAGTGGTAAAGAACCCCTGCCTGCCAATGCAGGGGACTCAAGATATGGTGTTTGATCCCTGGGTCAGGAAGATCCCCTGGAGGAGGATATGGCAACTCACTCCAGTTATCTTGCCTGGAGAATCCCATGGACAGAGGAGCCCGGCATGGTACAGTCAAAAAGGTCACAAAGAGACATAACTGAGCAAAGCATGGACACACATGATAGGTATTGTGGAAACAAAACTGAATAAGGAATAAAATCCTAAAGAGGCAAATAAAATACGGTGACAGCTAGCAAGATACAGTGTATGTCAAAGTCCAAAATATCAGAAAGAGCAGCTGAAGTGATGATACAAAGGAATGATGTACACAAACATGAAATCAATGTTCTGAAATTTTCCTTGTTATAAACACACAGATAGCCGTGAATGTCTTCAGTAATTTTCCCCACATAGGAGCAGTACAACTCATGACTATTCTTTATTAAAATAACTCTTGGATAAGAGGGAAATCACTAAGCTTAATTAAAAGTTGCATAAATTGTATGAAAGAGGTGAGATCAAATGGAAATTTCAAGAAATAAAGGAAGGAGCAGCATCTGCTTCCACAATCTGATCTCAAAAATTGCAATTTCTGCCTGTGAGCTTTTAAATCTTCCAGTCATGCTCCCTTCTTCAGCTTAAAACAACTGGTGTTTTAATCATTGTCCTCCTAAAGAATGCTTTCAAAGAAGTCTTTATGTCCTTGTTCCTCAGACTGTAGATGAAGGGGTTCAGCATGGGTGTGACCACAGTGTACATCACTGAGGCTGTTGCACTTGAGTGTGAGCTTTGGGTAGCAGCAGAGCTAAGGTACACTCCTAAGCATGTACAATAAAATAAAGAGACAACTGAGAGGTGAGATGCACAAGTGGAAAATGCTTTATACTTCCCCTGAGCTGATGAGATTTCACATATGGAAGAAACTATCCTAGAGTAAGAGTAAAGGATACCAGCTAAGGGAACACCTCCCAGCAGGACAGTTGCAAAATACATCACCATGTCATTAAGAAAGGTGTCAGAACAGGCAAGTTGGACCAACTGTTTCAGTTCACAGAAATAGTGAGGGATTATCACCTCTCTGCTGAAGGACAAACTCAACACCATTAAAGTTTGCAAGAAGGAATGTAGGACATTGATGACCCAGGAAACAAGAACCAGCAGTCCACAGATCCAGGCACTCATGATGACCTTGCAGTGCAGGGGGTGGCAGATGGCTACAAATCGGTCATAAGCCATCACCGTTAAGAGGAAATCATCCAACCCTACAAACGGTGCGAAAAAATGCACCTGGGTGATGCAACCTTCATAGGTGATAACTTTGTTCTGCATCTGGATGTTCCACAGCATCTTTGGGATGGTCGTGGAGGTGAAACAGATGTCTACAAAGGACAGGTTGGAGAGGAAGAAGTACATGGGGGTGTGGAGGTGGGGGTCTGAGCTGACAGCCAGGATGATGAGCAGGTTTCCAAACACAGTGATCAGGTACATGGAGAGGAAAAGCCCAAATATGATGGGCTGCAGTTCTGTTTCCTCTGAGAATCCCAGAAGCAGAAAACCTGAAACATGTGTTAGGTTCCTTGGTACCATGTGGTGGAGGTGACCTAAAGGAAAGGGGAAAATATCATGTCTAATTTTCACAAAAAAAGACATTGCTCACATCCTGAAAAACTATTATTTATATTTTGCCTAATTGTATTTAAATATATTTGCTTAACTAAGTTCTGCTTTGTTTATGGATTTGCTCCCCTTTAGGGAATTTCTGTGTCATCTGGAACTGACAAGGTTGTCCCACTTGCTGCTTCTTTCCCGGGATGTCATCTATTCCACATAAGAAATACTTTCATTCATTTGGGAATTATGACCTGAGTGATGATCATGTTCCAGGTGATGTTTTGGCAATGAGTATAGGGTTCTAAAACACAAAATCTCTAAGAATACAGTCACAAAGTAAACATAAGTCTTATATGTGTGTGGGTATGTGTGTGCTCAGGGGCTTCTTTCCCACTCCATGCACTGTAGCCCTCCAGGCTCTTCTGTCCATGAGGTTTTCCAGGCAAGAACATTGGAGTGGATTGCCATGCCCTCCTCGGGGATCTTCCCCACCCAAACATAGAACCCCGGTCTTCTGAGTCTCCTGCATTGCAGGCGGGTTCTTTACTGCTGAGCCACCAGAGAAGTCCATATATATGTGAATATATATTGAATATGTATATATATAGCTTATAAGTTAACTTTTGAATGTTGACTGTTGCTATGAAGAAACCTGAAAGGTTTTATGGAAAGAGTAGAGAAGGCATGCTGGTTTTTAGATTCAAGGATGAAAGAGTAGGAGCCATAAACATATCAGGTGAAGTGTATGCTTGACAGGGAGGATAGCCAGTACAAATGCACTGAGGAAAGTGCTTGTTTAAAGTGTTCAAGTTTAAGAGAAAAAAGGAAGCCAATGTGGGGAGGGTATAGGGCAAGAGGGGATGAGGAGAGATGGTGTCAGAGGACACTGAGGAACAAGGTGACTTCCCTGGTGGTGCTGAAACTTCAAATCATAAGACTTTCATCCACTGCATGTAACTACTAATTTATGAAATTGTTGCAGGGATGTCCAATGTGTTTAAATGGATCCCTTTTGTTGACCTTTCTGTGCTCAGCTGCTTCAGGTGTGTCCGACTCTTTATGACACTGTGGACTACACCCCACCAGGCTCCTGTGCCCATGGGAATTCTCCAGTCAAGAATACTGGGGTGGGTTTCCATGCCCTCCTTCAGGTGATCTTCCCAACCCAGGGATTGGCCCCAGGTCTCCTGAATGCAGGCAGATTCTTGGAGTCACCTTGGAATACATGAATTCAGTACCACCACTGTGAGGACTTCTCATACTCCACCAGGCACCACACACACACACACACACACAGGCACACACACACACACACACATACACACAGGCACACATACATGCACACACACAGGCACACATACACGCACACACACAGGCACACACATACACATGCACACACACAGTAGACACTGGCCACCTAAGCTATGTTATTTCTATGTTTTTCACCCCTCATCCCTAGCTACCTTGATTAAGTTAGAGTTTGATACAACTCCCATTGATAAGATCAGGTTATATAAAGTGGTATCCAAAAATTCCAGTTTGTAAGTATTCTTGGTACCAATATACTTGGGATTTAATTTTGGTATGGCCATTTTACACTTGTATTAAAGATCATTAAGAAGTAGTTGAATGTGAACCTATGGTTACCAGGGGAAAAGATGAGGGGAAGGGACAGTTAGAGAGTTTGGGATGGACATGAACACAATGCTATATTTAAAGTGGATAACCAACAAGTTCCTGCTGCATAACACAGGGAACTCTGCTCCATGTTATGTCTCAGTCTGGATGGAAGGGGAGTTTGGGGGAGAATGGATACATGTATAAGTATGGCTGAGTCCCTTTGCTGTTCACCTGAAACTATCACAACATTGTTAATTGGCTTTACTCCAATATAAAATAAAAAACTTTTCAATGAATGTACATCTCTCTCTCTCTCTCTCTCTCTCTCTCTCTATATATATATATATATATATATATACACACACACACACATATATATTTATCTTGCCTCAAAACTTGAATTTTAAGGTATATGTGTACATCAGGAGACAGAGAGGGATTGGGGAGGGGGCAGAAAGAGAGAGAGCAATGGACACAAGAGGGAATAAAGACCTAACAAACTCAAATGTCTCCTGAGAGACTGTGGTAAAGAGGTTTCTTCAGTCTTGGTGACATTTCATGTGCTGTCCCCCCCCCCCCCAGATGTCCAGGAAAAATAATAACAAATAAAAAAATATTTATTCAAATGATAAAATAGTGATATCTGTATGACTTGAAACATTTGCAGATTGGATAGCCCAACAGAAGGTGAGCAAAAGGACTGAGCCAACATTTCACAAATGGATGTATAGAAAGCATAACGAAATATGGATTGAATATTGACCTTCTTTAATATCAGGCAGCAATACTTATTTTTCTGGGGCTGCTTAATACCTATTTGACTAATTGGCTTTATAGGTCCGACAGCAGACAAGGCAAGACTCTCCCTTTTTCATATGTGGCATCACCTCTTTGTTATGCTTGGGTTTTTATCACTTTTCCCATAAGTCCTATGGGCACACTCTAGTCTAGTTCTGCTCTTCATTCAACAACTAATGATCTGTATGGTCCATCCACATAAAACCTACCCACAGTGTAACAATTCTACTCTTATCACTGAGTAACGTCCTTCGTATTAGTCGTCTGAGTACATTGAATTACACACACGTTTCTTTCATTTTACTCTGTCTTCCTAATCATAAAGCAAGATCCAAAACAGGAAGGAAATTCACCTGTTTTGCTCACCCTCACATTTTAATGAAGTGTGTGAATAGATGTGCACTTGAACCAAAAGTAATTTAGAAAAATGAAAAGCTAGTAAGTAAAACTATGACAAAGAGAATGAAACCAGGTTAAATAGTATGATTCTGAAGCAAGTGTAATAAACAAGATTAAATGAAGTATTGAAAATTAATTGAACTGTATATATAACAGTAATGATTCATGACATTGATATGGATTAATTACATTGACAGTGACCTACAAATAAAAATAATATGATATATTATATTCATAGAATGTTTTGGTATGTAATCTCCCTTCCACTCACCCGCCAATCTAACTAAAATATTCTTAAAATTTTTGGTCAAGAAAATGCCCCAAAAGTCAATTGAAAAGCAATCATTTGTTTAAAAAAAGTATTTGAAAGTCTATTTACTATAGAAAAAGTGACATGTAATATATGGGTATATAATAATAACAGGGAAATCAAAATTGTGACCACATACTCAAAGTTTTGCTCTAATCCAGTATATGACTTGAGAAAGCAACACAAAATCTCTTTCATATCATTCTCCTGTGGAAAATATATTTGTCAGTTTGGGACTGAGTGCTTCTGAACTAGGAGTCCTCTCTGACTTGTCTGGCAGAAAATGTAAAGAAAATGTTACAACATTTTAAGGAAAAAAAATGAAGATAGCAATGAATATTCAAAATACAGGTGTTCTTTAATTCAGGGTTCCCCAGAGTTGGCACAATTGACATTCTCAACCAGATCAGTATTTGAGGTGAGGGTCTGTCCTGTGCTTGTGGAATGTTTACAGCATCCCTGGCATTTATCAAGCTCTCAATATGTCACAGCTATAAAAGACTCTGGACATTGTTAGAGAGCCAGAATTTGAACTTCACTTTCTTATATTTTTGTAGTATTGATATACTAGAAATGCATAAAACATAATATAAATGATTGATAGATTTGACCACACAAAATTTATACAGACTCACAATTCCTCTCAAATACATCTGTACCTAATAAAATAACTAAATGGCAAACAATCAGGTGGTGAGAAGAAAAAAAAAAATTCCACTGTAAAAGTCGTAAAAGAATGCCTTCAATTCATTCTGCATCACTCCAAAGCTAATACCCAACAGCTTTAGGACTTCCCAGGTGGCACTAGTAGTAAAGAACCTCCCTGCCAATGCAGGAAATGTGAGAGATGCAGATTTGATCCCTGGGTCGGGAAGATCCCTTGGAGGAGGAAATGGCAATCTACTCCACTATTCTTGCCTGGGAAATCCCATGGACTGAGGAGCCTGGTGGTTTGCAATCCATAAGATTGCAAAGAGTTGGACAAAACTGAACCAACTTAGAAAACACACATGCACAATATCTTTCACCCCAATTAGTTAATAAAATATTGGGCATAAGTTCTACTTTTACTGGAAACTCTTTATGCCTCTCATCCCTCTTCTCTTTGGGCTTCTATTCCATTCCACTGAACATTGTTATTGAATTCAACATCCACTTTTCTTTCTAGCATCATAAAATGTATTGATATTTTAATCAACCAAGCAAACAGCCATAGGGGTCTCTGGACTCTGAGTTAGGATGAGTTGTTTCTAATGTAAATTTTTTTGGATTTCATTTTTTTTAATTTTATTTTATTTTTAAACTTTACATAATTGTATTAGTTTTGCCAAATCTGAACATTTTTAGCAGGATCTTTTACTGGAGATCAGTGGAGAAATAACTCCAGAAAGAATGAAGGGATGGAGCCAAAGCGCTGGGAGGGATTAGGGGCAAGAGGAGAAGGGGACGACAGAGGATGAAATGGCTGGATGGCATCACTGACTCGATGGACGTGAGTCTCAGTGAACTCCGGGAGTTGGTGATGGGCAGGGAGGCCTGGTGTGCTGCGATTCATGGGGTCACAAAAAGTCGGACAGGACTGAGCGACTGATCTGATCTGATCTGATTTGAGGTCTCAGACTCACCTGCATGGGACTATGAACAGAGGGCTCCTTATGGAAGTCTGAATCCCTTCTGGTTGGATGATGGTGGAGACTGAAGCTCTGTCTTCAGATGAGAGAGCAGGAAGGAGGGGTCAAGAATTGGTTCTTTACTCAGACCTAGGACTCCAAATGCAACAGTTAGTCTACTCCACACCCAGGCTGTACAAGCTCAGGGATGCAGCAGAGAAGGCATTTACAACTCTGTAAATGTGCTCATTAGGTACATTTCCCTCTTGATAAATGACCTACTGGCATATGAAGTCCCTGTGGGACTTGGTCTGGACAAAAGGTTTTGTTTTGTTTTGTTTTTTCCAGTTCATTCTCTATTCCCAGGAGACCAGGTTATAAGCCATGCAAATTCAGTTTTTATTAATCCTTCTCCATGATCTCTACTCCTTCCAGAGTCTAAACTCCCAGCATCTTATCCCAACCCCAACTTTGAGTTTTCTCCAGTAAGTCAGACTGAAGCAACTGTCTTGGATAGTTCTCTTTGCTGGTCAGTGCATTGACATTTTGTAAGGACACAGCCCATAATATTCTTATAAAAATTTTATTTCCCTCTTTATATGAGGGACTAGTTTGCTTCTTTAATGCAAAACATTGGGCAGTGAGCTCTTTGGTTTCTCGTGTGTGTGTGTGTGTGTGTGCTCAGTCGCTCAGTTTGTCTCCTCTTTGAGAACCCACGAACTGTAGCTCATCAGGCTTCTCTGACCATGGAATTTTCCAGGCAAGAATATTGGAGTGGGTTGCCATTCCCTACTCTAGGTGATCTTCCCAATCCAGGGATCAAATTCTTGTCTCTTGTGTCTGCTGCATTGACAGGCAGATTCTTCACCATTGCACCACCTGGGAAGCTCAGTTAAAACTATTAAGAATTCCATACTTATATCTGAAGTAAATAGTTGTCATTTATCCCCTCATTATAAAATATTTTAACCCATCTTAGCACATTGTATGGGTTGTCTGTTTAGAGAAGCTTATTCTGTGAAGTATCAACAATATAGCATATCCTCCAGTCCCCATTTTAGAAATGAGATTCAGAGACATTTAATATTCTGCTTAAATTTTTAAAATTTCTAATAGGTTAACTTACATAAAGAAAAATAAAGGTAAATGATAAAATAAATTAGCAAATTATTATCCTTATGATGAGATTAACTTGAATTATGCTCATTGGTATGAGTAATGGCAATGGTTCTCTACATGTTGAAAAGAGAGTAAAAAGTGGTGTCAGAGATAGATTTGAAGGTGCTATGATGTTGGCTTTGAAAATGGAAGGACCATAAGACAAGGCATGAAGGTGCCCCTAGATAGTGATCTAGGAAGGTAATGCCTTCTTCCCTGGAGTGTCCAGATGGGTCTCAGCTCTCCCAGATATCTTCTGTTCAATCCAATGCAAGGAATATCCACATCTGATCTCTAGAGCTTTAATTTTTAAAGCCATTAGTGTAGTAATGCATTACTGAGAGACAGCTTGATTCAGTTCTTTAGTTTCCCCTGGATAAAGGTATTTTGTAGTGGAACCCCACTTCAACCCCATTGAAGAAGAGAATTAGAAGCTATTTGAAATACTTGTCTTATTTACTGGTTCATTTATGGGCTCCCCAGGTGGCACAGTGGTAAAGAATCCACCTGCCAATGCAGAAGACACAGGAGACTCGGGTTCAATCTCTTGGTTGGAAAGATTCCCTAGAAGAGAAAATGGCAACCCACTCCAGTACTCTTGCCTAGAGATTTCCATGGACAGAGAAGCCTGGCAAGCTACAGTCCTTGGGGTCACAAAGAGTAGGACATGACTGAACCTGTGTGCACACACTGGTTACATAAATGTAAATGCAATTTTATTTTGAGGGGTTAAGATATAAAAAGTAATTCATATCAAAGATAAGGTGTCATACTCTTTTAAATGTTATTATCTATATTTCTACATTATTTAAATTCCATATTAATAAATACATTCATTATTTTCATTTTATTACTGTCCATTTACTGTAAAGGTTATTCTCAATATAATATATGGGAATATATATGGGTCTGTGTGTATGTACATGTTTGTGTGTGAGTGTGCTTTTTAAAATAAAATATATACAGATAATGCACACATATACATACACCCCTTACCCTTAAATGTATTCTTTGGACTATACAAGTATTTTTACAGTTTTCATTTCTTTTCTAATAGCATCCCTTTTCTGCATGGCCTTCAGAAGTAAAGAAACAGAATGTTTGGGCATTCCCTTTATAGTAATTACATAACAAGGCAGAAAATCTTATAGTATACTTCCTCAGGTTGGCTTTCTTTGGGGTAAAGAATCTATCTGACAATGCAGGTTTGATCCCTGGCTTGGGAAGATCCCCTGGAGAAGGAAATAGCAACTGACTCCAGTGTTCTTCCTGGGAGAATCCCATAGACAGAGGAGCATGGTGGGCTACAGTCCAGGGAGCCTCAGGGTCAGACACAACTGTGTGATTAACACACAAAGGGAAATTAGAAAGAAAAAAAAAAAAAACACTTGGCACTCATAGATATAACAAAACTTAAGAGGATATTTAAATTTTAAAAAAAGAGTAAGGGGGAGGAGCGAAGATGGAGGAGGAATAAGACAGGGAGACCATTTTCTCCCCCACAAATTCATCAAAAGAACATTTAAAAGCTGAGTAAATTCCACAAAACAACTTCTGAATGCCTGCAGAGGACATCAGGCACCCAGAAAAGCAGCCCATTGTCTTCGAAAGGAGGTAGGAAAAAATAGAAAAGATAAAAAAAGAGACAAAAGAGGTAGGGACGGAGCTCCATCCCGGGAAGGGAGTCTTAAAAAGAGGGAAGTTTCCAAACACCAGAAAACACTCTCACTGCCGAGTCTGTGCCAAGCCTTGGAAGCACAGAGGGCAACATAACAAGGAGGAAAAATAAATAAACAATTAAAACCTACAGATTACGAGCCCAAAGGTAACTCCCCCAGTAGAGAAGCAGTGCAGATGCCTGCACCCGCCACTAGCAAGTGGAGGCTGGGCAGGGAGGCACGGGTTGCATCACTTAGAGTGAGGATCTGGCCTGAATGCCCCGAGCGCTATCTGAGCGAACTAACTTGTGCTAGCAAAACAGACTGTGGAATAACTACCACGCAAAAAGCCAACCCTAACCTAAGACATAGCCAGGCCCACGCACAGAACAAAGGACTGAACAGAGATAGCAGGCTGCAGACCATCCCCCTCTGGTGACAGGCAGCCAGAGCTGGAAGGGGGCAATTGCAGCCCCAGAGAGACATTATCTACAAAACTGTAAGCAGGCTTCTTTGCTAACCAAGACTTCTTGGGTTTCTAGATGATCAACATCCGCCTGAGAAGGTGCGCTGGTTGTACACCCAGAAAACCAAGCGGCAGGGAGGTGATAAGTCAAAGCCACTGTGATCCCTAAACACCTCATCACCTGAGCTGCTCGAACCTGGGAAGGGCACAAAACGCAGGCCCAACCTAGTCTGCGCCTCTGAGGACTACCTGAATGCCTGAATCTGAGCGGCTTAGACCTGGGAGGTGCATGCAGCCCAGGGACGGCCTCAGATGGTTCCCAGAGGAGCAACCTAGAGCCTGAGCAGTGTGGGCAGGGAGAGTATACGCACCATGAGCGGGGGCAGGCCCAATGTGGCTGAGGCACTGTGAGCACACGCCAGTATTATTTGTTTGCAGCGTCCCTCCCTCCCCATAGCACGACTGAACAAGTGAGCCTAAAAAAAAAAAAAAAGTGTCCACCACCTCCCTCTTTGTGTCAGGGTGGAAATCAGACACTGAAGACAGCAACAAACAGAAGAAGCTAAAACAGAGGGAACCGCCTTGGAAGCAACAGCTGCAATAGATTAAAACCCTGTAGTTAGTACCAACTACATAGGAAGGGGCCTATTCAGTTCAGTTCAGTTGCTCAGTCGTGTCCTACTCTTTGCAACCCCATGACTCGCAGCACACCAGGCCCCTGTCCATTACCAACTCCCAGAGTTCACCCAGACTCACTTTCATTGAGTCAGTGATGCCATCCAGCCATCTCATCCTCTGTCGTCCCCTTTTCCTTCAGCCCTCAATCCCTCCCAGCATCACAGTCTTTTCCAGTGAGTCAACACTTCGCATGAGGTGGCCAAAGTACTGGAGTTTCAGCTTTAGCATCATTCCTTCCAAAGAAATCCCAGGGCTGATCTCCTTAGAATGGACTGGTTGGATATCCTTGCAGCCCAAGGGACTCTCAAGAGTCTTCTCCAACACCACACTTCAAAAGCATCAATTCTTCAGTGCTCAGCCTTCTTCACAGTCCAACTCTCACATCCATACATGACCACAGGAAAAACCATAGCCTTGACTAGACGAACCTTTGTTGGCAAAGTAATGTCTCTTCTTTTCAATATGCTATCTAGGTTGGTCATAACTTTTCTTCTAAGGAGTAAGTGTCTTTTAATTTAATGGCTGCATTCACCATCTGCAGTGATTTTGGAGCCCAGAAAAATAAAGTCTGACACTGTTTCCACTGTTTCCCCATCTATTTCCCATGAAGTGATGGGACTGGATGCTATGATCTTCATTTTCTGAATGTTGAGATTTAAGCCAACTTTTTCACTCTCCTCTTTCATTTTCATCAAGAGGCTTTTTAGTTCCTCTTCACTTTCTGCCATAAGGGTGGTGTCATCTGCATATCTGAGGTTATTGATATTTCTCCCAGCAATCTTGATTCCAGCTTGTGCTTCTTCCAGTCCAGCATTTCTCATGATGTACTCTGCACCGGAGTTAAATAAGCAGGGTGACAATATACAGCCTTGACATAATCCTTTTCCTATTTGGAACCAGTCTGTTGTTCCATGTCCAGTTCTAACTGTTGCTTCCTGACCTGCATACAAATTTCTCAAGAGGCAGATCAGGTGGTCTGGTATTCCCATCTCTTTCAGAATTTTCCACACTTTATTGTGATCCACACAGTCAAAGGCTTTGGCATAGTCAATAAAGCAGAAATAGATGTTTTTTCTGGAACTCTCTTGCTTTTTCCATGATCCAGCGGATGTTGACATTTTGATCTCTGGTTCCTTTGCCTTTTCTTTCTTTTTTTTTTTTTTTTAAATTTTATTTTATTTTTAAACTTTACATAACTGTTATTAGTTTTGCCAAATATCAAAATGAATCCGCCACAGGTATACATGTGTTCCCCATCCTGAACCCTCCTCCCTCCTCCCTCCCCATTCCATCCCTCTGGGTCGTCCCAGTGCACCAGCCCCAAGCATCCAGTATCATGCATCGAACCTGGACTGGCAACTCATTTCATACATGATATTTTACATGTTTCAATGCCATTCTCCCAAATCTTCCCACCCTCTCCCTCTGCCACAGAGTCCATAAGACTGTTCTATACATCAGTGTCTCTAGCTTGAACATCAGGAAGTTCACGGTTCACGTATTGCTGAAGCCTGGCTTGGAGAATTTTGAGCATTACTTTACTAGTGTGTGAGATGAGTGCAATTGTGCGGTAGTTTGAGCATTCTTTGGCATTGCCTTTCTTTGGGATTGAAATGAAAACTGACCTTTTCCAGAAGGGGCCTATAGATCTTGAGAAATATAAGCAGGAGCAAGAAACTAGCCGAAAATGAACTGACCCCACGATACCCACAACAACACCAGAGAAAGTCTTATATATATATTTTTACTATTTTTACAATCATTCATTTTTTTAAATTTTTTAAGAAATTTAAAATCTTGTATTACTCCTTTAATTTTCACTTTCATAACCTACTATTACTTTGCAGAAAAAAAATACTTTATTTTTTAAAAAGCAAACTTCATATATGTATTTTTTGTAATTTTTGTGACTTTGTGTTTTTTTCTTCTTCTTCTTTTCTTTAACATTGTATTTTTGAAACTCCAAACTCTACTCTAGATTTTTAATTTTTGCTTTTTGGTATTTGTTATCAGTTTTGTACCTATTTTTTTAAATAATTTTTGTAACTTTTTTTTCTCTCTTTCTTTTTCTTCTTTTCTTTAACACTGTATTTCTGAGATTCAAAACTCTACTCTATATTTTTAATTTTTGCTTTTTGGTATATGTTATCAATTTTGTACCTATATTTTCTTTGTAATTTTTGTGACTTTTTTTAATCTTTATTTTTCTTCTTCTTTTCTTTAACATTGCATTTTTGAAATTCCAAACTTTACTCTAGATTTTTAATTTTAGCTTTTTGGTATATGTTATCAATTTTGTACCTATATTTTTTAAAATAATGTTTGTGACTTTTTTTTCTCTTTCTTTTTCTTCTTATTTTCTTTAACATTGTATTTTTGAAATTACAAACTCTACTCTAGATTTTTAATTTTAGCTTTTTGGTATTTGTTATCAATTTTGTACATTTAATAACCCAATCTTCAGTCCCCATTTTTACTAGGGAGCGAGATTACTGGCTTGACTGTTCTCTCCCCTTTGGACTCTCCTTTTTCTCCACCAAGTCGCCTGTGTCTCCTCCCTAACCCCTCTCTGTTCTACCCAACTCTGTGAAATTCTGTGTGTTACAGATGCTGGAGAACACTTAGGGAACTGATTACTGGCTGGATCTGTCTCTCTCCTTTTCATTCCCTGCTTTTACCTTCCTGGCCACCTCTGTCCCCTTCCTCCCCCTTCTCTTCTCTGTATAACTCTGTGAACATCTCTGAGCAGTCCATTTATGGAGTGCACATAAGGAAGTGATTACTGGCTAGCCTGCTCTCTCCTCTATTGATTCCACCTCATCTCATTCGGGTCTCCTCTAACTCCCTCCTCCCTCTTCTCTTCTCCATGTAACTCTGTGAATCTCTCCGGGTGTCCCTCATTGTGGAGAATCTTTTCATCTTTAACCTAGATGTTTTATCAATGGTGCTGTAGAGAAGGAGAAGTTTTGAAACTACTGCAAAAATAAGACTGAAAACCAGAAGCAGGAGGCTTACGTCCAAACCCTGACTCCAGGGTACTCCTGACTCCAAGGAACATTAATTGACAGGAGCTCATCAAACGCCTCAACACCTACACTGAAACCAAGCACCACGCAAGGGCCAACAAGTTCCAGAGCAAGACATACCATGCAAATTCTCCAGCAACACAGGAACACAGCCCTGAGCTCCAATATACAGGCTGCCCAAAGTTACTACAAAACCATAGACATTTCATAACTCATTACTGGACACTTCATTGCACTCCAGAGAGAAGAAATCCAGCTTCACCCACCAGAACACCTACACAAGCTTCCCTAACCAAGAAACCTTGATAAGCCACCTGTACAACCCCACCCACAGTGAGGAAACTCCACAATAAAGAGAACTCCACAAATTGCCAGAATACAGAAAGAACACCCCAAACTGAGCAATATAAACAAGATGAAGAGACAGAGGAATACCCAGCAGGTAAAGGAACACGATAAATGCCCACCAAACCAAACAAAAGAGGAAGAGATAGGGAATCTACCTGATAAAGAATTCCGAATAATGATAGTGAAAATGATCCAAAATCTTGAAATCAAAATGGAATCACAGATAAATAGCCTGGAGACAAGGATTGAGAAGATGCAAGAAAGGTTTAACAAGGACCTCGAAGAAATAAAAAAAAGTCAATATATAATGAATAATGCAATAAATGAGATCAAAAACAGTCTGGAGGCAACAAATAGTAGAATAACAGAGGCAGAAGATAGGATTAGTGAATTAGAACATAGAGTGGTAGAAATAAATGAATCAGAGAGGGAAAAAGAAAAACAAATTAAAAGAAATGAGGACAATCTCAGAGACCTCCAGGACAATATTAAACTGTACAACATTCAAATCATAGGAGTCCCAGAAGAAGAAGACAAAAAGAAAGACCATAGGAAAATACTTGAGGAGATAATAGTTGAAACTTCCCTAAAATAGGGAAGGAAATAATCACCCAAGTCCAAGAAACCCAGAAAGTCCCAAACAGGATAAACCCAAGGCGAAACACCCCAAGACACATATTAATAAAGTAACAAAGATCAAACACAAAGAACAAATATTAAAAGCAGCAAGGGAAAAACAACAAATAACACACAGGGGAATTCCCATAAGGATAACAGCTGATCTTTCAATAGAAACTCTTCAAGCAAGGAGGGAATGGCAAGACATACTTAAAGTGATGAAAGAAAATAACCTACAGCCCAGATTACTGTACCTGCAAAGATCTTATTCAAATATGAAGGAGAAATCAAAAAGCTTTACAGAAAAGCAAAAGTGGAGACAATTCAGCACCACCAAACCAGCTCTCCAACAAATATTAAAGGATATTCTCTAGACAGGAAATATAAATATGGTGTATAAACTTGAACCCAAAACAATAAAGTAAATGACAATGGGATCATGCTGCTGCTGCTGTTAAGTCGCTTCAGTCGTGTATGACTCTGTGCGATGCCAGAGACAGCAGTCCACCAGGTTCTACCGTCCCTGGGATTCTCCAGGCAAGAACACTGGAATGGGTTGCCATTTCCTTTTCCAATGCATGAAAGTGAAAAGTGAAAGTGAAGTTGCTCAGTCGTGTCTGACTCCTAGCGACCTCATGGACTGCAGCCCATCAAGCTCCTCCATCCATGGGATTCTCCAGGCAAGAGTACTGGAGTGGGGTGCCATAATTACCTTAAACGTAAATGGGTTGAATGCCCCAACCAAAAGACAAAGACTGGCTGAATGGATACAAAAACAAGACCCCTACATATGTTGTCTACAAGAGACCCTCCTCAAAACAGGGGACACATACAGACTGAAAGTGAAGGGCTGGAAAAAGATTTTCCATGCAAATAGGGACCAAAAGAAAGCAGGGGTAGCAATACTTATATCAGATAAAATAGACTTTAAAACAAAGGCTGTGAAAAGAGACAAAGAAGGTCACTACATAATGATCAAAGGGTCAATCCAAGAAGAAGATATAGCAATTATAAATATATATGCACCCAACATAGGAGCATCGCAATATGTAAGACAAATGCTAACAAGTATGAAAGGGGAAATTAACAATAACACAATAATAGTGGGAGACTTTAATACCCCACTCACACCTCTGCATATATCAACTAAACAAAAAATTAAGTAGGAAACACAAACTTTAAATGATACAATAGACCAGTTAGACCTAATTGATATCTATAGGACATTTCACCCCCCAAAAATGAATTTCACCTTTTTCTCAAGCGCACACGGAACCTTCTCCAGGATAGATCACATCCTGGCCACAAATCTAGCCTTGGTAAATTCAAAAAAATTGAAATCATTCCAAGCATATTTTTGACCACAATGCAGTAAGATTAGATCTCAATTACAGGAGAAAAACTAATAAAAAATTTCAACATATGGAGGCTGAACAACACGCTGCTGAATAACCAACAAATCACAGAAGAAATCAAAAAAGAAATCAAAATTTGCATAGAAATGAATGAAAATTAAAACACAGCAAGCCAAAACCTGTGGGGCACTGTAAAAGCAGTGATAAGAGGTAAGTTCATAGCAATACAGGCATACCTCAAGAAACTAGAAAATAGCCAAATAAATAACTTAACTCTACACCTAAAGCAACTAGAAAAGGAAGAAATGAAGAATCCCAGGGTTAGTAGAAGGAAAGAAATCTTAAAAATTAGGGCAGAAATAAATGCAAAAGAAACAAAAACGACCATAGCAAAAATCAACAAAGCCAAAAGCTGGTTATTTGAAAGGATAAATAAAATTGACAAAACATTAGCCAGACTCATCAAGAAACAAAGGGAGAAAAATCAAATCAATAAAATTAGAAATGAAAATGGAGAGATCACAACAGACAACACAGAAATACAAAGGATCATAAGAGACTATTACCAGCAATTATATGCCAATAAAATGGACAACGTGGAAGAAATGGACAAATTCTTAGAAAAGTACAACTTTCCAAAACTCAACCAGGAAGAAATAGAAAATCTTAACAGACCCATCACAAGCATGGAAATTGAAACTGTAACAGAAATTTTCCAGCAAACAAAAGCCCAGGTCCAGACGGCTTCACAGCTGAATTCTACCAAAATTTTAGAAAAGAGCTAACACCTATCCTACTCAAACTCTTCCAGAAAATTGCAGAGGAAGGTAAACTTCCAAACTCATTCCATCAGGCCACCATCACCCTAATACCAAAACCTGACAAAGATGCCACAAAAAAAGAAAACTACAGGCCAATATCACTGATGAACATAGATGCAAAAACCCTTAACAAAATTCTAGCAATCAGAAACCAACAACACTTAAAAAGATCATACACCATGACCAAGTGGACTTTACCCCAGGGATGCAAGGATTCTTCAATATCCACAAATCAATCAATGTAATATACCACATTAACAAATTAAAAAATAAAAGCTATATGATTATCTCGATAGATGCAGAGAAAGCCTTTGACAAAATTCAACATCCATTTATGATAAAAACTCTCCAGAAAGCAGGAATACAAGGAACATACCTCAACATTATAAAAGCTATATATGACAAACCCACAGCAAATGTTACCCATCATTGGTGAAAAATTGAAAGCATTTCCCCTAAAGTCAGGAACAAGACAAGGATGCCCACTTTCACCATTACTATTCAACATAATTTTGGCCGTTTTGGCCCACAGCAAGCAGAGCAGAAAAAGAAATAAAATTAATCCAAATTGGAAAAGAAGAAGTAAAACTCTCACTGTTTGCAGATGACATGATCCTCTACAAAGAAAATCCTAAACACTCCACCAGAAAATTACTAGAACTAATCAATGAATATAGTACAGTTGCAGGATGTAAAATCAACACACAGAAATCCCTTGCATTCCTATACACTAATAATGAGAAAATAGAAAGAGAAATTAAGGAAACAATTCCATTTACCATTGCAATGAAAAGAATAAAATACTTAGGAATATATCTACCTAAAGAAACTAAGACCTTTATATAGAAAACTATAAAACAATGGTGAAACAAATCAAAGAGGACACTAATAGATGGAGAAATATATCATGTTCATGGATTGGAAGGATCAATATAGTGAAAATGTGTATACTACCCAAAGCAATCTATAGATTCAATGCAACCCTATCAAGCTACCAACAGTATTCTTCACAGAGCTAGAACAAATAATTTCACAATTTGTATGGAAATACGAAAAAACTCGAATAGCCAAAGCAATCTTGAGTGGGAAGAATGGAACTCAAAGAATCAACCTGCCTGTCTTCTGGCTCTACTACAAAGCCACAGTTATCAAGACAGTATGGTACTGGCACAAAGACAGAAATATAGATCAATAGAACAAAATAGAAAGCCTAGAGATTAATCCACACACCTATGGACACCTTATCTTTGACAAAGGAGGCAAGAATATACAATGGATTAAAGACAATCTCTTTCACAAGTGGTGCTGGGAAAACTGGTCAACCACTTGTAAAAGAATGAATCTAGAACACTTTCTAACACCATACACAAAAATAAACTCAAAATGGATTGAAGATCTCAATGTAAGACCAGAAACTATAAAACTCCTAGAGGAGAACATAGGCAAAACACTCTCCGACATACATCCTCTATGACCCATCTCCAGGAATATTGGAAATTAAAGCAAAAATAAACAAATGGGACCTAATTAAACTTAAAAACTTCTGCACAACAAAAGATACTATAAGCAAGGTGAAAAGACAGCCTTCAGAATGGGAGAAAATAATAGCAAATGAAACAACTGACAAACAACTAATCTCAAAAATATACAAGCAACTCCTACAGCTCAATTCCAGAAAAATAAATGACCCAATCAAAAAATGGGCCAAAGAACTAAATAAACATTTCTCCAAAGAAGACATACAGATGGCTAACAAAGACATGAAAAGATGCTCAACATCATTCATTATCAGAGAAATGCAAATCAAAACCACTATGAGGTACCATTTCACACCAGTCAGAATGACTGCAATCCAAAAGTCTACAAGTAATACATGCTGGAGAGGGTGTGGAGAAAAGGGAACCCTCTTGCACTGTTGGTGGGAATGCAAACTAGTACAGCCACTATGGAGAACAGTGTGGAGATTCCTTAAAAACCTGGAAATAGAACTGCCTTATGACCCAGCAATCCCACTGCTGGCCATACACACTGAGGAAACCAGAATTGAAAGAGACACGTGTACCCCAATGTTCATCTCAGCACTGTTTATAATAGCCAGGACATGGAAGCAACCTAGATGTCCATCAGCAGATGAATGGATAAGAAAGTTGTGGTACATATACACAGTGGAGTATTAGCCAGCCATTAAAAAGAATACATTTGAATCAGTTCTAATGAGGTGGATGAAACTGGAGACTATTATACAGAGTGAAGTAAGCCAGAAACAAAAACACCAGTACAGTGTACTAACACATAAATATGGAATTTAGAAAGGTTATGGTAACAATAACCTTAGAAATTTATAGTCTTATGGACTCTGTGGGAGATGGAGAGGGTGGGAAGATTTGGGAGAATGGCATTGAAACATGTAAAATATCATGTATGAAATGAGTCGCCAGTCCATGTTGGATGCACGATACTGGATGCTTGGGGCTGGTGCACTGGGACGACCCAGAGGGATGGAATGGGGAGGGAGGAGGGTTCAGGATGGGGAACACATGTATACCTGTGGTGGATTCATTTTGATATTTGGCAAAACTAATACAGTTATGTAAAGTTTAAAAATAAAATAAAATAAAATTAAATTAAAAAAAAAAAAAAGAAAGGTTATGATAACAATAACCCTGTATATGAAACAACAAAAGAGACACTGATATATAGAACAGTCTTTTGGACTCTGTGGGAGAGGGAGAGGGTGGAATGATTTGGGAGAATGGCATTGAAACATGTATAGTATCATATATGAAATGAGTCGCCAGTCCAGGTCGATGCACGATACTGGATGCTTGGGGCTGGTGCACTGGGACGACCCAGAGGGATGGTACAGGGAGGGAGGAGGTAGGAGGGTTCAGGATGGGGAACACATGTATACCTGTGGCGGATTCATGTTGATATATGGCAAAACCAATACAATATTGTAAAGTTAAAAAATAAAATAAAATTTAAAAAATTAAAAAAAGAATGGAACTGTCTTAAAAGAAATGTTGAAAGAAGCTCTTCTACCAGAAACAAAAAGGCAAAAATACACAAAACATATATATATATATGTAAAACAGAATATCATTGTTGTTGTCAATTAGTTGCTAAGTCAAGTCTGACTCTTTGTGATCCCATGGACTGCAGCCTGCCAGGCTCCTCTGTCCATGGGATTTTCCAAATAAGAACACTTGAGTGTGTTGCCATTTGCTTCTGCAGGGGATATTCCCAACCCAAGGATCAAACGTGTGTCTCCTGCTTGGCAGTCGGATTCTTTTTAACACTGAGTTGCCTGGGAAGGTGAATATTATTCATCCATGAAGTTCATATTTTAAGAATGAAATCCTGTCATTTGTAGCAGTGTGGAAGGACCTAAAGAATGTTATGCTAAGTCCGACAGAGAAAGACAAATACTGTATTATATCACTTATATGTAGAATCTAAAAGATAATGGTGTTGGGCAAGTTAGGGGAATGGTATTAAGATATACAAACTGCTGTAAAATAAATGAGCAACAAGTATGCCTTGTATAGCACACATAACTACAGCCATTTTCTTCTAACATCGTTTAATGAAATATAATCTGAGGACTTCCATGGTGATCCAATGGTTAAGAATTCACCTTCCAATGCAGGGGACATGGTTTGGTCCCTGTTCAAGGATCTGATAGCCCACATGCTGTGGGAAAACTAAGCCCTTGTGCCACAACTTTTGAGCCCATGCCCTGCAATGAAGATTCTACATGCCACGACTAGGACTTGACACAGACAAATAAACAAATAAATATGTTTTAAAAGAAATATAATTTGTAAAAATGTTGAATAACTTTGATGTACACTTGAAACTAATATTGGAAATCAACTATATCTTAAAAATCAGAAAAAAAAAAAGAATCAAAAAGCATTACCTTGGAGACTCCACATGGAGACATGTATTTGATAAACTACTTTTGCCAGTGACAATGGTAGGAATCGTGGACCCAGACCTGAAAAAGATGATAGATTCCTAATGATAAAAATAAAATTTATTGAAACCCTGTGAAATACACTGAATGTAGAGTCTAGGATATTAGGAAAAACAGTTAACGTAGTGACCCACGAGGGAATGATATAAACAAAAGTGAAATTCTGTGGGCTGAGATTTTCCTTTCTATAAAAATAGCAAAAGGTGTCCTAGAGTATATTTTTGCCACAGGAGTGGTAAAAAGCTTGACTATCCTTTTAGTACAGCAAAAGAAGAAGACTTGTTACTATGTATTTTATTTCAGAATAAGTTGTTCTTAAGAAATCCGGCTAAGCATACCATAAACAGTAATTTCCCAATTGTTCTGATCTACGTTTGAGAATAAATTTGAGTGGGAAAACCAAAAAATGGAAAAGCTTATGAAAATGGGAGAGATCACAAAGCCTAATCAAGTGAGCTTTGTAAAGGTCTATGTGAAGAGTTGAATCATTGGAAAAGACTCTGATGCTGTGAGGAATTGAGGGAAGGAGGAGAAGGGGACGATAGAGGATGAGATGGCTGTATGGCATCACTGACTCAATGGACATGAGTTTGGGTGAACTCCGGGAGTTGGTGATGGACAGGGAGCCCTGGCGTGCTGCAATTCATGGGGTCGCAGAGTCAAGCATGACTGAGCACCTGAACTGAACTGAACTGAACTGATATAGTCAAAGCTATGATCTTTCCAGTAGTCATGTAGGGAAGTGACAGCTGGACCAGAAAGAAGGCTGAGTGTTGAAGAATTGATGTTTTCAAATTGTGGTGCTGGAGAAGGCTCTTGAGAATTCTTTGGACTGCAAGGAGATCCATCCAGTCAATCCAAAGGAAATCAACTCAAAATAATCATTGGAAGGACTGATGCTTAAGCTAAAGCTCCAATACTTTGGCCACCTGAGGCAAAGAGATAACTCATTGTTAAAGTTCCTGATGCTGGGAAAGAGGGAGGGCAGGAGGAGAAGGGGGCAACAGAAGATGAGATGGTTGAATGGCATCACTGACTCAATGGACATGAGTTTGAACAAACTCTGGGAGATAGTGAAGGACAGGGAAGCCTGGCATGCTGCAGTCCATTGAGTCGTAAAGAGTTGGACATGATTTAGCAACTGAACAGCAACAAAGTGTATGGAGGACCTGAAGTCAAAGAAAGGTAAATTACAAGAAGTAAATTGAAGGAGAAATTTCTGCTTTATCAAACTGCCAAAGGTCTGTAATTTCTGGCTCTGAGGCTTCGAACATTTCAAGCTTCAACTGTAAGCCCTTCTTCAGCCCAGGAAAATTTGCTATTTATAATTGCTATTTTAATGAATGTTTTCAGAGCCCTCTTTATGTCTTTGTTCCTCAAACTGTAGATGAAAGGGTTCAGCATGGGTGTGACCACAGTGTACATCACAGAGGCTGTTTTACTTGCATGTGAGCTGTGGGTAGCAGCAGAGCTAAGGTACACTCCTAAGCCTGTACAATAAAATAAGGAGACAACTGACAGGTGATATGCACAGGTGGGGAATGCTTTATACTTCCCCTAAGCTGATGCAATTCTATGTATGGAGGAAACCAACTTAGAATAAGATTAAAAGATACCAACAAGGGGAATACTACCCAACAGCCCAGCTGCAAATTCCAACACCATGTCATTAAGAAAGTTGTCAGAACAAGCAAGATAAACTAACTGTTTGAGTTCACAAATATAGTGAGGGATTTTCACCTCGTTACAGAAGGACAGCCTCAATGCCATTAAGGTTCCTAACAAGGAACGCAGGACACTGATGACCCAGCTAACCAGAACCAGAATTCCACAGAGCTAGGAGTTCATGATGACCACCTAGTGCAGGGGGTGGCAGATGTCCAAAAAGTGGTCATAGGCCATTGCTGGCAGGAGGAAGTCATTCAAACCTGCAAATGGCATACAAAACACACACACACACACACACACACACACACACACACACACACCTGGGTGATACAGGCTTCATAGGTAATAACTTTGCTCTGTGTCTGGATGCTCCACAGCATCTTTGGGATGGTGGTGGAGGTGACACAGATGTTCACAAAGGACAGGTTAGAAAGGAAGAAGTACATGGGGGTGTGGAGGTGGGAATCTGAGCTGATGGCCAGGATGATGAGCAGGTTTCCAAATACAGTGTTCAGGCACATGGAAAGGAAAAACCCAAATATGAGGGGCTGCAGTATTGTTCCTTTGAAAAACTCAGAAGAAATTCTGAAACTCCTGTTTGGTTCCTTAGTGCCACCTTAGTGGTGGAGGTAACTCAAAAAAAAAAAAAAAAAAAAAAGGAAAAATAACACGACTAATTTTCACACAATCAGGCGTGTCTCACTTTGTTGAAATGCTATCATTTGCATCTTTCTGTCAAAAATTAATTTCAACATTTTATTCACAGTCCAGGTCCCCTTTATTGATTAATCTAATCATCTCTGGGCTTCCCTGGTGGCTCAGCAATAAAGAACCCACTTGCAATGCAGAAGATGCTGGTTTGACCCTGGGGTCAGAAAGATCCCCTGGAGAAGGGAATGGCAGCCCACTCCAGTCTTGCCTGGGAAATCCCATGGACAGAGGAGCCTGGTGGGCTACAGTCCATGGGGTGGCAAAGAGTCTGATATGACTTAGCGAGTAAACAACAACAACTTCATCTCTAATTAGAAAACTTTTTCTGCTTTTAGCATTTTCCCCAACATATTCAGCACATTTAATGAAAAACTATTTCCTTCATTTTGGGAATATAAGTTCAGTATAATGTTCCAGGTGCTGCCTAGGCAAAGATTGGAGCATTCTGAAAAATAAAAGCTCCTAAAAATCCAGCCGTGGAGAAAAAAAATCCATGACCAAATAAAAAATTATTAAGCATGCCAAAGGGTGACAGGTGCTTTGAAGAAATTTGCATGCTGCTAAAAGGGAAAGATTGAAGAAGAGTGCAATTTTGGGGAAATGTTCATGCAAGACATGGAAATACAGTGACATTTGAACAGAGACTTTCAGGAAAAGGAAGCAGGAACCACAAATATATCAGATGAAATGTGTGTCAGACTGGGAGCACAGTCTGTGCAAAGGCTTTAGGAAGCTGCTTATTTAAGATGTTCAGTGTGTGGAGTGACGTGAGCAAGAGGGAGAGTGAGGAGAGATGGCATCAGAGGATGCTGAAAAACAAGGTGGCCTCCCTGTTGCTGCCAAAACTTCAAGTCACAGGGGTCTCTCATCCACACAATGAAATTGTTGCAAAGATGTCCTGTATGTGTAAATGAATCTCTTCTGTTGATTGAGCTCTGGCCTCTGTATATTAGTTACCTCAGAATACGTGAGCTCCCCCTGGTCTCAAGACTTTGTACACTTCACAAGACATGGGCAGAAACACAAACACAGAGTAGACCCTGTCTTCCTAGACTGTTACTTTCATCTATATTTCACCCCTAGAGACCCTGATTAACTTAGAGATGATAAAACTCAAATTGATCAGGTCAGATTAATTGTAAATAATTTTTTATTTATGTCCAGAATTTACAGTTTTAAATTTTCCAGGTACCAAAAACCTTGGGGTTCAGTTGTGGCATGGCCATCTTATGCTTTGTATTAACAATCCATATGTTTTTTTCAGTAAACAAATATGTTTGTGTATGTGGGCTTTTCTGGTGGTTCAGACAGTACAGAACCTGCCTGCAACATGAGAGACCTGGGTTTGATCCCTGGGTTGGGAAGATTCCCTGGAGAAGGGAATGGCAATCCACTCCAGTATTCTTCCCTGAAGAATTCCATGGAGAGAGGAGCCTGGTGGGCTACAGTCCATGGGGTTGATGCCTTGCATTAAAAATATATAACTTTTTTCAGTAAAAATTATTTTTTTGTGTATTATCTGTATTATTTCTGTAAACCTGGGTTTTAAGATATAGGTATACATTCCGAGAGAAAAAGAGAGAGATGGACACAAGAGGAAATAAAGATCTAATAAGCTGAAGCACTCCCTGAGAAAATATGTGGAAAAAGACTCCTTTGATTCTGGAACATTTCATGTGTTGCTATATTTATTTGATGTCTAGGAAAAGTAATAAAAGAGAAAAAATAAAGTAATCCAAGAGACAAAGCTGTGATGTAGTGACATACAGACTGTACATCCCAAGAGAAAAAAGAGCAAAGAGAATAAACCAATACTTCACAAAGAGATGTATATAATGTGCAGTGAATGTAAAATGAACTTGGTTAATTTTCATACAGGCAGCAAAACTTGCTTTTCCTGTGCCTATTTCTTATTCATTTGGCTAACTGGTTTTACATGATCTAATAGCAGAGGAAGCCAGACTCTATCTCTCTTTTTATATGTAGCATCTTCTCTTTGTTATTCTTTGATTTTGTTCCTTTTCTGATGAGTCCTAAGGGCTTACTCCAGTTCTAGGTCTGATCTTTGCCCAAGCTTTAACAATGACCTCCCAAGTCTGTACACATAAGACTGGTACATACCTTGATTATTCCAACATTTTTACAGAGTAACATTTTTTGTTACTATTAGTAACAAAATAGTATTATTAGTTTTTCCAATTTTTAATGTTTTTCCTATTATATTCTGGACAATGTATACATACATTTCTTTCATTGTACTCTATCTTCTCAACAATGATGATAGATCTAAACATGCAGGGACTTCTATTTTGTTCACCTTTATGTTTTAACCAAGTGTGTAAATGCAGATACACTTGTACAAAAATCAATTTATAAAAATGAAAAGTTATGAAATAAAAATAATGGCAAGGAGATTGAAACCAGGTTAAAATAGTAGACTTTCAAAACAAATGCAGTAAATAAAATTAAATAAAGTGTTGAAAACTATTTGAACAAGAAATACAGTAGCATTAACTTATGATATCAATATAGGTTAAATTGGCAATGAACTAGATATAAAATAAAATAATATATAATATTCCTAGAGTTTACTCGTATGTAGCACATGCTCAATTATTATTTGTTGAATGAATTAAGACTGAAGTATCTCATTATTTATGGACACACAATACATGACAAGGTTGTACTTCAATTTATTTAGAAGGAATGAATTGCTGGAAAAAAAAAACTAGCACAAACATCTATCAAGCTTGCAAAAATAACATTTCCTCCTTCCCTCAAACATCTTACAAAAAATGAGAATTACAGCATCAGTGTAAGAAGAACCAACACAGTATATAGATAAACATATTGAAATCTACATATAAAATAGTTGGTAGATAAAACTATCTTAGATAAAGCAAGAAACTCAAAATAAGACAATAAACACATTTAACTAAGTAAATATTTTTAAAATTATTGCCAAAGTGTCACCTAAAAGTCAACTGAAAACCAGTCTTTTGTAACAGTTATTTGAAAGGCTATTAACTGTGGAAAAATTGACTTATAATTTATGGGTACATAATAGTAATAGGCAAATCAAAGTGGTGACAAAATACATAGATATTTACTCTACCTCAGTATATAATTTGAGAAAACAAGAAGAAATATCTTTCATAGCATCATCTTGGGAAAAAACTTAAAGATCTCACACTTTGGAGTGAGAAGCTTTGAATTAGTAGCAGTGGCATACTCTGATTTTTCTGGCAGAAACATGACTGTTACAACTTTTTAGGTAAACAGTCTGAAGACAGCTATCAATATTTAAAATGCAGATAGTCTTTAATTTGAGGGTCTTCAGAGTTGGCATGATTGACATTCAAGTCCAGATCATTGTGGTGGAATCTGTCTTATACATTGTGACCCCTGTGGAGCCACCCGTGTGATAGACAAAAAAGAAACCAGAATATTGCTCAGTGTACCCTGGGTGACAAAATCATCCATGATTCTAACCACAATTCAAACATCACTATCTCAACATTTATTAGTAGCATTGATTAAAGAAACAGCATAACAATAAAGAATATGAGAATAAAAGTGAGGGTAACACAGGCACACCATGAAATGTTGAATAGCCATAAACAATGAATCATCATTAGACTAGTGATTGGAGTCAAGTCCATGAGGAAATATTAAAATGGAGCAAGGGGTAGGAAAAATGACTTCATTCAAACAAAAGAGTACTTATGAAGTATATGGAGCCTGTGTGGATAATATAAAAAGTGAAGTTTTAAAAGAATCTAAAAATTTATGGAAAGTTTTTGAGAATAAAATTAGGTTAAATGAGAATAAAATTAGGTTAAGTGAGTGGTTTTAAAACAAGTATAAATAAATAAATTTAAATTTTTAAAAACTATACATTATATGTGGAATCTAGAAAAATAGTACTGATGAACCTATTTGCAGGGAAGGAATGGAGATGCAGACATAGAGAATGGACTTGTGGATGCAGTGGGGGAAGGAGAGGGGAAATAAACTGAGCAAGTAGCATTGACATAAATATGCTACCATGTGTAAAACAGCTAGCTATAACACAGGGAGCCCAGACCTAGAGGAGTAGGGTGGCAGGGGGAGGGCGGGAGGCTCAAGAAGAGGGGATATATATTTATATACAATATAATTATTAAAAAAAATATAATTCTGGCTTATTCGGGTTGTTCTGCAGAAACCAGAACAACATTGTAAAGCAATTATCCTCCAAATAAAAAATAACTGTATGAGACAAAATAAAATGAAATTCTATAACTAAGTTATATAAAAATATGAACTAGTAATAATTTAATGAGATCAACATTGATTACTAGCATAAAATTAAACTAGCAAAGATCTGGAAATAAATAATTCAACAGAAGAGCTTTTAGAATGTAAGGAGAAAACGGTATTTAGGTTAGAATTTAATCTTATAAGAAGATTCGTGGATTTCAGTGTGCTAAAAGAGAATAGAGATTATCTTTAGTCAAATGGTAAAGAAGACTACCTTACACATGACGGCCAAATGTGATGCAACTTTTAGACATGATGTAATAAAAACAGGCAAAAAGAACAATAAGAAATAACAGAGATGTAAAAATGTGTTGGATGTCAAATGCAAATTGGCACTTGCCATTTGACAGGTGCGCTGTTGCAGCAGCTGACCTCCAACACCCCTGAAGGAGCTCAGGGTGGAGAGCAGAAATGAGGCACTCTGTGCTGGTGGCAGGAGTAGGGGACAGGGGGAACTGGTGGGACAGGTCTACAGATAGTTAGATACTCTCAGGAACTGATTTTATGAGCCCAAGTCTTGTATCTCCTCATGTCTAGAAAAGCACTAAAATCCTTCATAGTGACAATTGTTTCTTGTGAATAGCGAAGCTTCATGAGACCAGCAGAAACTGTCTACAAAAAAATATGTGCTCAACTGCATACCAAAATCACATTTATGCCATCATTTTGCCCCTACCTCTTTGGAGCTATCTGAGGTGCTGTCTTCTGGTCTGCAGACCTCCTATTGTTACAAATAAAACTTCACTTGCAACTTTCATGGTGTGCACTCTTTTTCATTGACATGGAAAAAGTGTAAAGGGCAATGTATTAGCACTGTGCTGTGCTGTGTTAAGTTGCTTCAGTCGTGTCTGACTCTTTGCAACCCCATTGACTGCAGCATGCCAGACTCCTCTGTCCACAGGAATTCTCCAGGCAAAAATACTGGAATGGGTTGCCATGTCCTCCTCCAGGGAATCTTCCCTACCTAGTGATCAAACCCACATCTCTTATGTCTCTTGCATTGGCAGGCAGGTTCTTTACCACTAGGGCCACCTGGGAACCCCCATATCAGCACTACTGAGTCACAATTTTTAGCATCATTTTTCTTAAAACAATGATTTGCAAGTCGAAAACATTAAAGTGACAGCTCATCTCCTTCAGGGAAAAAATAAAACTTAAAAATAGAAAACAACGGAGAACACACAGTGTGATTGATGGATAGGTTTGACCACACAAAATTTATAAACACCCACAGTTCCCCTCCAATACATTATATATAGATAAACGAACTAAATGACAAACAGCCACAAACATTTTTTGTGTGAAAAAAAAAAAGTCCAATTCTTTTTTTTTACCATTTTATTTATTTATTTTAATTTATTTATTTTAATTAGAAGCTAATTACTTTACAATATTGTATTGGATTTGCCATACATCAACATGAATCCGCCACAGGTGTGCACATGTTCCCAGTCCTGAACCCCCCTCCCACCTCCCTCCCCGAAGCATCCCTCTGGGTCATCCCAGTGCACCAGCCCCAAGCATCCTGTATCCTGCATCAAACCTGGACTGGCGATTCATTTCTTATATGATATGATACATGTTTCAATGCCATTCTCCCAAATCATCCCCCCCTCACTCTCCCACAGAGTCCAAAAGACTGTTCTATACATCTGTGTCTCTTTTGCTGTCTTGCATACAGGGTTATAGTTACCATCTTTTAAAATTCCATATATATGTGTTAGTATACTGTATTGGTATTTTTCTTTCTGGCTTACTTCACTCTGTATAATCAGCTCCAGTTTCATCCACCTCATTAGAACTGATTCAAATGTATTTTTTTAATGGCTGAGTAATACTCCATTGTGTATATGTACCACAGCTTTCTTATCCACTTATCTGTTGATGGACATCTAGGTTTCTTCCATGTCCTGGCTATTATAAACAGTGCTGCGATGAACACTGGGGTACATGTGTCTCTTGCAATCAAAAAATAGGAATAAATTTCTCTGATTCTTCTCTACCAAAGCAAGGAGTCAATTTGAGATAAAGAAAGTAAATGGCTAATAAATCCACAAACATATCTACCCTCATAGGTAATGAAATGATTGCAAAGTAAGATAATTAGCATATCCCTTCTCACATCTAAATTTTTTTTTCACAGAAGATACTGTGAAATATGTTTCTCACAACCACAAGGACTTTTGCAAAGATGCATTTGCAAGAATTCCTTGGTGTGGATCTTTCTTATCAATAAGTAAACATAGCCAAATATGTCATCTTAAAACTTAGAAAGAATGCTTTCATTTCATTTTATACCCCTCCACAGCTAGTACACTATTTCTCCACTCCAGTTAATTAATAAGATACTTGGACATAAGTCCTACTTTAACTAGAAGCGCTTTTTTGCCTCTCATCCCTTTTCTGATGGAGCTTCCATTCCTATTAATATTTCATTCTTATCACTGAACATTACCTTACTGAGTTCAATGTTCATGTCTCTTTTTTAGCATCTAAAAAATACTTTGAATTTTCACCAAGCAACCACATCCTGTCCATCCTGAGGGATGCAGTAGGGGACTATATACAACTCCCTGTCTGCTCATTAGCACATTTCTCTCTTGTTACAAATGCTTCTAAATAATTGATCTTCTTGCCAGACACTGGTCTGAACAGAAAGAATAATTTCCTTGTTGAATCTCTGTTCCTATGCAACTGGGCTATAACCCGAGTGGATTCAATTTTTATTATTCCTTATCTAATACTTCTCCTGACTTCCAAAGGTCTAACCTTAAGTTGTTTTTTCCAGTTTATAATGTTGAGTGACTCATCTTGCTTACATTTATTGGACTTCCAAAGCCTTGACTTGTGATGGGGATAAAACTCCTGATAGTTCTAGAAGGTTGATTTTTCCCTTCATAACAAAGGCGATACTTTTTTTTTTCTATACATAAAACTTTGATAATACAGTCCTTAGCTTTGTGACACTTTTGCCAAATAATGAGGGATTTCATATTTATATAGCAGTAGAAGTGTTAGTTAAAATTCAGTATTAAAAGTTTGTTAATTACAAGAGATATATTTAGGCCTTAGCACTTTATATGTATTGTCTAATTTTGTTTTGAAAAGTCTTATCTATGCATGCTCAGTCATTTAGTCGTGTCTGATTCTTTTGTAACACTATGGACTGTAGCCTGCCAGGCTCCTCTCCATGGGATTTTTTCAGGCAAGAGTACTGGAGTGGGTTGCCATTTTCTCCTTCAGGGGATCTTCCTGATCCAGGGATAGAAGAGGCATCTCCTGTGTCTCCTGCATTGCAAGCAGATTCTTTACCCACTGAGCCACTGGGGAAGTCCTATTCTCTATGAACAGTTACTGTTATGATCTCTGTTCTTCATGCAAGAGTGGGGTTTAGAGGGATTTAGTGATCTGCTCACATTATAGTCTGATTAACGAATAGAATCTTGATTAGAAATATGTCAGGATGCTTGCAGTTCTCAAACTCTGTAGCAGTGTTTATCAACCATGTATGATTTTCCTCCTGGGGATATTTAACATTGTCTGGAGGGACAGGCTGGTGACATTGGCAATGCAGAGAATAACACCAACAAATAATCATCCAACACAAATGTCAATGGTAAGAATATAAATTCTGGACCAACACTTCAACTTTTTGATGTGCACAGGAGTAAACTAGGGAACTAGGGACACTAGTTCAAATATAAATTCTGATTCAGCATGTCTCCTGTGATCCCAGAAACTCTGCATTTCTAACAAGCTCCTGGATGATATTGATGCTGCAGGTCCTAATCTATGGACCACTGTCTGAGTTGCAAGACTGTGGTCATGTGTTCAGAGTCAGGTGTGTTAAATTTTTATTCACCATATATTTTGCTAATATAAGATTTTAATGAAAAACATATTCAACCAATTCAGGGGCTACCGTATATTCTGTGTATGATTTATATTACAAACCTCAAGGGACTTCATTTAGTATACTTCTGAAAAGACTGTGTAGTAAACAGAATGTGTTGTGCTCAGTTGCATCAGACTCTTTGGACTGTAGCCTGCCAGGTTCCTATGTCCATGGGATTTTCCAGGCAAGAATAGTGGAGTGGGCTGCTATTTCCTCCTTCAGGGGATCTTTGTGACCCAGGGATCAAACCTGCATCTCCTGCATTGGCAGGTGAATTCTTTACCAGTAAAGCCACTTGGGAAACCAGTAAACAAAATAAGGACTTCCAAAAGATGTCTACCTACAAATCCCAAAAACCTTAGAATATGTTAGTTTATATATTATATAAATATATTATATAAATGTAATTATATATTAAATAAAATTTTTTCTCAGACAACTAAGTTTAAGCCTCTCATTTCACTTGTTTAACTTACCTTGGGTGAGGCTATGTTACCTTGAAATTTCATCTTAATAGAAGACTAAGTTCTAAGTACTTCTGGAGACAGGCTACCTGCTCTAGCTGACCCAGTAAATGGCCTTTTCATAAATGTAAGTGTGAGTCTGATGGTCTGATTCTGAGGCCTTTGAGGAATAAATATAGGAAAATAATTTACTATGAAAATTAATTTACTATGAAAATCACCCTATTTTAATTCTGTTTCTAAATTTCTACACTGTTGTTCATGTTAATTCAAACATTCATTCTTTGATTTCTATCGTCTCCAACTTCCTCTCAAATTCTCTTTCACCGTAAAAGAAGAGATCATAGTTGTCTATGCATTTGTACGTAACTGTGTTTGTGCTCATTTGAAAGAAGAACGTGTACAAATGCACATACACAGACCATTCCCATGAATGTTTTCTTTGAATATAATTAAATATTTCCACACACTTTTTTAATTCACCATACATCTCTCTGAATTTTTTTTAATCCCACAGTACCTTCAGAAATATAGAATTCCCAGATGGCTCAGTGGTAAAGAATCCACCTGCCAATGCAGGAGACATGGGTCAGAAAGATTCCCTGGAGAAGGGAATGGCAACCCACTCTAGTGTTCTTGCCTGGGAAATCTCGCCAGAGGAACCTGGCAGGCTACAGCCCATGGGGTGCAAAGAACCAGACACAACTGAAGCAATTTAGCATGCTTGTACCTTCAGAAGTAAGAAAATTGAGGTTTATGGAAACTAAATTTTTACTAATTACATATAAAACCCTTAAAGCTTATTTTGTATTTTCTTGAATTATTAATATGTACAAATGCAAAACTGCAGTATGAACTCTTGATTCTGTAAAGTTTCTTTAATTCATCAAAATTTGCACTTAACAGGTGCAGTTTATTATGTTCATTATATGCCAATGAATTCTTTATTTTTGTAAATTAATTTATTTATTTATTTGGAATTCTTTAAATGAAAAAAATCTCATGGTTGAAGTGCGATCTAGAAAGCACAAAGGTAGCTGATTCACCCTTAAAATGAATGGAAGGTATGTTTTCTAACTATGACAAAAGCAAAATGTCACAAATATATAGGATCAGTGCATTGAAGTCAAAGTAATTTATATGCTAAATATGTTTTCTTTTCTGTAAATAGAATTTTTAAAATAGAAATGAAGTAAACTGACCATAAATTTGTTCGAGACCGAAAGGCACTATAGACACACATGGGACATGGACGAGCCTTAAAACCCACCACAGAGCCTGACAACTGACTCCACATTCATAAGGAACTCAGTAGAATTCAGAACAACTTCACATTATGTAGCCCCTTTTAATAATAAAGGCATTCATTTAAACCACTTGATTTTCTGAAGACCTATTATACAACAATGGTTAACTGATACAACAAAGTCATCTGAACTGAGGACAGTTCTAAGAGTTCACTACTTCTTATGTCAGCGATCTCTGTTCTGATATTTGAGGACACTGTTCATGATAACTCTGATATAGTTTATTTCAGACAACTCTACTAAAAAGTGAGGTTCTGTTCCAGGGAACTTGGACAGGTGAGAAGGAGTTGCATTTTCATGCAGAAAATCAGCTGTCCCTGAATCACATGATTGGAAAGGAATTCAAACTCTCCTGTGAGTCATAACATCTCATGAAGATTAACATCTTGTTCATTCTACAAGTAGACATGGAATGAATAATATGTTAGTCCACTACTCCTTTAGAGATGATGTTGCAATTTAGAAAAGATTGAGGCATATCATCTACAGAAATGGAAGGATTTATATATGTAGGCAGCACGACATTTTCAAACAGATTTAGGAAGATGACCAATCCCATTGAAACACATGAAACAATCCAACAAGTCCTTCACTCCATTATATAAACCCTCTAAAAGATAAACATAAATCTTCCATATGTCAATGAGTAGATTTACAACTTGAAAAGCAAATATTTGCATATAATGTATAATTTTAAAGTTTGCTTTGTCATATTTAGGGTCACTTATGTCTCAATATTGGAAAAAAAACCTGAGATCATGGCAACTTGTCCTATTACTTTATGGTGAATAGAATGGAAAAAGGTGGAAGCAGTGACAGATTTCCTCTTCTTGGGCTCTAAAATCACTGTGGATGGTGATTGCAGCCATAAAATTAGAAGACAGTTGTTTCTTGGCAGGAAAGCTGCAACAAACCTAGACATGTGTGAAAAAGCAAAGACATCACTTTGCCAAAAAAGGTCCGTATAATCAAGGCTATGGTCTTTCTAGTAGTCATGTACGGATGTGCGAGCTGGACCATAAAAAAATGTAGAGTGTCAAAGAACTGTGATGCTGGAGAAGACTTTTGAGAACCCCTTGGACAGCAAGGAGATCAAAACAGTCAATCCTAAGGGAAATCAATCCTGAATATTCATTGGAAGGATTGATGCTGAAGCTAAAGCTCCAATCATTTGGCCACCTGATGCAAGGGAGCTGACTCACTGGAAAAGACCCTGATGCTGGGAAGGGAGAAGGAGAAGAGGGCAACAGAGGATGAGATGGTTGGATGGCATCATCGACTCAATGGACATGAACTTGGGCACCCTCTGGTAGATGGTGAGGGACAGGGAAGCCTGGATTGCTGCAGTCCATGGGGTCGAAAAGAGTCAGACACGACTTGGTAACTGAACAGCAACAATGAGTCCAAGGACATATTAAGTTAATTTGTTTATTCTAAGTTGTGTTGAATAAATACTCCACATGGAGACATATACCTAATGACCAATTTTTTGCCAGTGGCTATGGCAGGCATTGTGGACATGGAATTGAATAAGAGAATAGGATCCTAGTGAGGAGAATAAAAGTCAGTGACTGGATATAAAATACAATATATATTGTATAAATTACTATAGAGATATAGAAAAATGATGGCCCCAAAAGGAAAAAAAATTGTCTGAGACCTTCCTTTAAATCTTATATAAACATATAAATGTGATCGTTTCTGAGTGTATTTCTTTCCAAGGGAGTGTACAACTCATGACTAATCTTTTACTTAAAAAACAAAACATAGCTTCAGGCAGTTCAGTCCCCCAATTGTGTCAGATTCTTTGTGACCCCATGGACTTCAGCATGCCAGGTCTCCCTGTCCATCACCACTCCTAGGGCCAACACAAACTCATGCCCATTGAGCCAGTGACACCATCCAACCATCTCATCCTCTGTCATCCCCTTCTTCTCCTGCCTTCAATATTTCCCAGCATCAGGGTCTTTTCAAATGAGTCAGTTTTTTGCATCAGGTGGCCAAGGTACTGGAGTTTCAGCTTCAGCATCAGTCCTTCCAATGAATATTCAAGACTGATTTTCTTTAGGATGGACTAGTTGGATCTCCTTGCAGTCCAAGGGACTCTCAAGAGTCTTCTCCAACACCACAGTTCAAAAGCATCAATTCTTCGGTGCTCAGCTTTCTTTATAGTCCAACTCCCACATCCATATATGACTACTGGAAAAACCATAGCTGTGACTAGATGGAGCTTTTGAAAGGTTGGTGCTGAACCACGAAAGATGAAAAGATTCTTGACCTCTGGAGGAGAAGAATTCAATCTGGGCCAGAGACAAGGCTTGATCGCTCAGAGCTTTTGTGTAATAAAGTTTTATTAACATATAAAAGAGATAGAGAAAGCTTCTGACATAGACATCAGAAGGGGACAGAAAGAATACCCACCTGCTAGTTTTTTTATAGCTAGTTTTTATATGCTGGATGTCATATAGTTACTAACAGTCTGTTAATAAAAGAGGAATGCCTAAAAACTCAGAGAATGGCACCAGGCCCTTCACCCACAAGATGCATTTTGAGATAATCTTGGCACCAGGCTGGTCATCCTGGGCCATAAACTGATTGACTTGAATCTTGTAGAATGGCAGATTACCATACAAATAGTTCCATTTACATGGATAAGGAGAACAATATATGAGGATAACATACTGGTTTGTCAAATCAGTTCTGAGCCTTTAGGGGGAACCTACTTGAAGTCAGGGTTTGGGGTAAATGCATAGCACATTAACATAGCTTAAGGCAAACATTTCCAGGAGAAAAATGCGTTGGTTAGCTCAAGATTTGAGAAAAGTTAAGTTCAGGTGGAACCAGGTGTCATTATGGCAACACAGTATTTTAAGAGAAACCTCTTTTTAAATTTGTATACAGAAGGGGAAAAATATATCACTAGTTTGTTTTCTGACACTTAAGAGGGAGATTTAAAAAAAAAAATGTCTGACACTTGCAACCTATTTCCTCCGTTTGGAGACCCGTGGCCTTCCTGCCTGTTACCCTCTCACTTTGTTGGCAAACTAATGTCTCTGCTTTTCAATATGCTGTCTAGGTTGGTCACAGCTATTCTTCCAAGGGAGCAAGTGTCTTTTGATTTCATGGCTGCAATAACCATCTGCAGTGATTTTGGAGCCCAAGAAAGTAAAGTCTGTCACTGTTTCCACTGTTTCCCCATCTATTTGTCATGAAGTGGTGGGACTGGATACCATGATCTTGGTTTTCGGAACGTTGAGTTTTAAGCCAACATTTTCACTTTCCTCTTTCACTTTCATCAAGAGGCTCTTTAGTTCTTCTTCACTTTCTGATATAAGGCTTGATATTATATTTTTTATTTGAGAAAAATAATTTTAAATAAATTCAAAGTCATATGATTTGAAATAGAAAATAATTTGGGAGAGCAGGAAAATGATAAGAGGTAAAACTGCTGAAATCATACCTTCTGGCTCCAATATTATGAACCCTGTACTCATATGGCCTTGTTCAACTCCAGGACAGTTGCACCCTATGTAGCTGCCATCCCCACATATCTTTTCATAGCCTTCTTTATGTCTTTATTTCTCAGACTGTATATGAAGGGGTTCAGCATGGGTGTGACCACTGTGTACATCAATGAGGCTGTTGCACTTGAGTGTGAGCTGTGGGTAACAGCAGAGCTTAGGTACACTCCTAAGCATGTACAATAGAATAAGGAGACAATTGAAAGGTGAGATGCACAAGTGGAAAATGCTTTATACTTTCCCTGAGATGATGAGATTCTACAAATGGAAGACACTATCTTAGAGTATGAGTAAATGATACCAACCAGGGGACCACCACCCAGAAGTGGGGCTGCAAAATACATCACTATGTCATTAAGAAAGGTATCAGTGCAGGCAAGTTGAATCAACTGATTAAGTTCACAGAAATAATGAGGGATTTCTAAATGTGTATAGAAGCCCAGCTGCAAAACCATTAAGGTTTGTAAGAAGGAATGCAAGACACTGATGATCCAGGAGACCAGGAGCATAATGCCACAAAGCCATGGATTCATAATGACTGTGTAGTGGAGGGGGTGACAGATGGCCACAAAGCGGTCATAGGCCATCACTGTTAGGAGAAAATCATCCATCCCTACGAAGAGTATGACAAAGTACATCTGAGTAATGCAGCTTTCATAGCTTATCAGCTTTCCCTGGTTCTGGATGTTCCACAGCATCTTTGGGATGGTTGTAGAGGTAACACAGAGGTCTACAAAGGACAGGTTGGAGAGGAAGAAGTACATAGGTGTGTGGAGGTGGGAGTTAGAAATGGTGGCTAGGATGATAGCCAGATTTCCAAACACAGTGATCAGATACATGAAAAAGAGAATCATGAATGTGATGGGCTGCAATTCTTGTTTGTTTGAAAATCCCAGAAGAAGAAATCCTGAAACTACTGTAAGATTTTCTTCTTCCATTTGTTGAAGTTGAGTATAAGAAAGGAGAAAAATATCATTAGTTATCTTTACACAAATGGCTTTCACCCACAAAATTGAAATGGTTAGTTTATATTTTGTAGTAACAAAATTAGCATCAATACTTTTGTGTATGGACCTAATCCTCTGTGGGATTCCCTATTGCTATCCCTGATTAGCAAATTTTCCCATTTTTAGCTTTTTTGTCACCATGTTATGTTCCACCCTTATTAGAAATTCTATCATTTATTTCTGGAATTCATATTGTTTGCTGACAATTTTCCTATTACTGTCTAGTCTTTGAGTGCAAGAAGATGAGAAGCAAAAGCACCTAACATGCATAAAAGCATCACATATGATGTACCCACAGCTAACTTCATAATAAATGGTGAAAAAACTTAAAGTTTTACCTGTATGATCAGGAGCAAGACAAGGGTACCCTCTCTCACCACTCTTATTCCACATGGTACTAGAAGTCCCTAGTCAGAGCATTAAAGAACAAAAAAGAAATAAAACATGTAAGACTTGGAAAATAAGTAAAACTGTCTTTGTTTGCAGATGACATACATATAATACAATCCTAAAAAAAATCTGTGAAAAATGTTACAGCTAGTAAAGAAATTCATTAAAATGCAGGATACAAAATTAACATATAAAAATAAGTAACAATTCTTTTAATTTAAATTTATTTATTTTAATTGGAGGCTAGTTACTCTACAATATCAAATTATCAAAAAGGAAATAAAGAAAGCAGTAGTATTTACAATAGTATTAAAACCAACCAAATGCTTAGGAATAAGTTCAACCAATGAGGGAAAGTGTCTCTATGCTGAAAATTACAAGACATCGTTGATAGGAATCGAAGAAGATACAAATAAGTGGAAAGTATCCCATGTTTCTAGATTAAAAAAAATATTATTCTTATAATGTTTATATTAGTCAAAGCAAATCTACAGATTCAATGCAATCCCTGTCAAGATTTCAATGGCATTTCTCACAGAAACAGGTAAACAATCCTGAAATTCATAAGAAATCACAAAACCATAAATACCCAAAGTAATCTTGAGAAAGAAGGACAGAGCTAGAGTCATCACACTTTCTGCTTTCAAAAATATACTACAAAGCTACAGTCATCAAAACAGCAGGGTACTAGCATAAAAACAGACATGTATCACTATGTAACAAAACTGGGATCCCATTAATAAAATGACACTTAGATGGTTAATTCATCTATGACAAAGACCACATTAATATAAAATAGAGAAAATATGGCCTCTTCTCTAAGTAATACTGGAAAAATTGTCCAGCTACGTAGAGCAGATTGATATTGGACCACTACTTTATGGTAGTCAAAGAAATTCCTCCTAAATGAATTAAAGACATAAGTAGACCTAAAACCATTAAAATCCTATAGAAAAACATATGGAAATGATTTCTTAGCATAGTTCTTGGAAATATTTATTTTGGATTTGACATGTCAACAAAGTATCAAAATAAGAAATAACCAAGAGGCACTACATCAAACTAGACAGCATCCACAGGAAAAAATAAAAAACAAACTAACAGCATGACAAAAAAAAAAAAAAGATATGGAAATGGAAAGAATATTTTCAAACCAGATATCTGAAAGGGAGTTAATATTCAAACTATAAAAGGAACTCATACAACCTAGCAGGGCTTTCCTGGTAGCTTAGTGATAAAGAATCTGCCTGCCAATGCAGGAGTCAGAGGACACGTGGGTTTGATCCCTGGGTCAGAAATATCTCCTGCAGGAGGAAATGACAACCCACTCCAATATTCTTGCCTGGAAAACTCTATGGACAGAGGAACCTGGAAAGTTACAGTTCATGGTGTTGCAAAGAGTCAGACACAACTGAGACTACTGAGCATACAACCCAGTAGCAAAAGAAATTCAAATAAAAAATAGGGAAAGGATATGAGTAGATGTTTTCCAAAGAGATATTCAAATGGTCAACAGGTGTGTGAAAAGGCACACAACAATGCTGTTCATTAGGGAACTTCAAGTCAAAACTGAATGAAATATCAGCTATTCCTGTTATAATGGTGATTGTCAAAAATACTAGAGCTAAGAAGTGATTATAAGAATGTGGAGAAAAGTGAACTTTGTGCACTACTGGTGTTAATATAATTTGCAAAATCTGTGTAATCTGTGAAATGGCCATTATATAAAACAGAATGGAGTTTCATCAGAAACAATTAGAAAAAGACTACAATTCAATAACTTCAGCTCTGGAAAGTGAAAGTGTTAGTCACTCAGTCATGTCTGACTCTTTGCAACCCCATGAATTATAGCCCACCAGGCTCCTCTGTCCATGGAATTCTCCAAGCAAGAATACTGGAGGGGGTTGCCATTTCCTTCTCCAGGGGATCTTCTTGCCACATTGGAAATAGGTACACAAGTGATTTATTAGCACTAAGGAGATAGAGGAAATTTCACTAATATTTTTGTTTAAATCAATGATTTAAGACTGAAGAATGTTAAAGTGACACCTCAAATATTTCAGCAATGAAAACAAAAAATTAAAATGCAGTGGAGGGAGAATTCTATGGCTGATGGATTGATTTGATCACGAAAAGTTGTAAACACTCACAGTGGCCCACAGACACATTTATAATATGTAAAAGAGCTAAGTGGCAAGTAGTCAGTTTGTGGAAAAACTTCAATTCTTTGAAAGAACTCAGTGAAAAGCAGGAATTAAAATATTCCAACCCAATATACTGAATCAAATGCCACATACATATAATTTGCATCAAGAAAGTAAATGTCTAACATCCACATATATATTCATCCTCACAAGGTAATAAAAAGTTGCAGAATAAATCTGGTTGCATACCTCTTTGACATATAAAATAATTTTTTTTCACATGGACACCCTGAGTGACAGAAGATATTCTGAAATGTGTATCTCATGAAATGCTATTGTAAAGATTCATTTGCAGTCATTCCTTGGTCCTGATCTTCTTATCATATGGGTATATAGTTAAATAGGCACTATCTTAAAAATGAAAGGAAACCCCACACTTCCCTGAACGTCTCTCCACAACTAATATCTATTTGTTTACTCCTATTAATTAATAGGTTCTTGGACATAAATTTCACTTTCCTCAAAGTACATCACACCTCCCATTCCCCCCTCTAACTGGATTTCCATCACTAAGATTTAATTGGTATCATTGACCCTCAAATTGCTGAGTTCAATGTTCATGTTTATTTATAGCATCATAAAAATACATTGATCTATTAATCAAACAGCTTTTCAGGTGGCACAGTGGTAAAGAATCAGCCTGCCAATGAAGGAGCCACAGGAGAGTCAGGTTTCATCGCTGGGTTGGGAAGATCCCCTGGAGCAGGAAATGGCAACCCACTCCAGTATTCTTGCCTGGAAAATCTCATGGGCAGAGGAGCCTGGGTCACAGAGTCGGACATGACTGAGTGACTGAGCGCATGCACAGCGTGCGCACACACACACACACACACACACACACACACATGCAGACACACACACACACACACACACACACACACATCAATCAAACAAGTGAACAGCCACAATGATCTCTGGGCACTGGGTTAAACTGGATTGGCTTTCAGATGACCTCAGAT
Organism: Bubalus bubalis; assembly: GCF_019923935.1. Classification (NCBI taxonomy): domain Eukaryota; kingdom Metazoa; phylum Chordata; class Mammalia; order Artiodactyla; family Bovidae; genus Bubalus; species Bubalus bubalis. Next base: position 101,226,136 of record NC_059165.1, on the reverse strand, counting down.
AAGCAGTAGGCTTCCATATTATCTGTCTCTTCCATATCATCATATCTCTGTCAGTTAGGTATCAGAACTAAGCTGGATGGAAACTCTCTGTGTGGAAGTCCTCCCTGGGTGGTGGATGATGGAGACTGAAATTCAGTCCCCACAAGTCAGCTGTTAAAGGTCAGGCATCCTTCCCTGATCCAACTAAGGACAACAAAAGTGATAACTGTGCCCCACCCAATCCAAGTTTGCACTCATGGGAAACTGCAGTGAGAAGGTGTTTACAGCTCTCTCTCTGCTCATTATTTCCCTCCTTTACTACCAAATCCATGTAGGTGATTTCCCAGTGGGGCACTCATCTAGAGGGCATGAAATTTTTTCTGCTGAGTCTCTGCTCCTAGGAGACCAGGTTATGAGCCAGGTAAATTCTGACTTTATCACTCTTCCATTAACTCTTCTTCTTTCCAGAAGTCTAAATCCTAATGTTCTCATCAAAACCTGGAGTTAAAATTTTCTTAAAGCCTAAGACTGAAGATTCTGTATCATTTAGGTTCCCTGGAACTTCACACATTGATTTTTGATTGGGATAGCATCCCTGAAACTCCACAAAATTATTATTCCTCTGTTTTCAAAAGGGACAGATTGTAAAATTTAATATAAAACCTTGGGCAGTATACTCCTTGGCTTCCTGACACTTTGACCAAAGCAATTAGAAAACCCATAATTATATCACAAGATAAAAGCTGTGGCTTAGCCCCTTATTATAAAGTATGCATTATTTATAAGAGAAACATTAAAATAGACATTTCTCCAAAGAAGACATAAAGATAGTCATGAGACACATAAAAAGATGTTCAACATAGCTAATTATTAGACAAATGCAAATCAAATCTACAATAAGGTATCACCTCACACCAGTCAGTATGCTAAGTCGCTGCTAAGTTGCTTCAGTCGTGTCCGGCTCTGTGCGACCCCACAGACGGCAGCCCACCAGGCCCTGCTGTCCCTGGGATTCTCCAGGTAAGAACACTGGAGTGTGTTGCCATTTCCTTCTCAATGCGTGAAAGTGATAAGTGAAAGTGAAGTTGCTCAGTCGTGTCCGACTCTTAGCGACCCCCATGGACTGCAACCTACCAGGCTCCTCCATCCATGGGATTTTCCAGGCAAGAGTACTGGAGTGGGTTGCCATTGCCTTCTCCGACCAGTCAGTATGCCCATCATTAAAAAAAAATCTACAAACTATAAGTGCTGGAGAGGGTTTGGAGAAAAGGGAACCCTCTTACACTGTTGGTGGAAATATAAATTGATATTTATATTGATACAGCCACCATGGAGAATAGCATGGAGTTGTCTTAAAAAACTAAATATAAAACTACCATTTGATCCAGCAATCTCACTCCTAGGCATATATATAGGAAAACCATAATTTTAAACCAATACAATACTGTAAAGTTAAAAAACAAAATAAAATTAAAAAAATAAAACTAATGCAAAAAAAAAAAAAAAAGATAAATGTGCTCCAATGTTCACTGCAGCACTATTTACAATAGCCAGAACATGGACGCAACCTAAATGTCCATTGACAGAGGAATGAATAAAGAAAATGTGCAACATATACACAGTGGAATATCACTGAGTCATGAAAAAGAATGATATAATGCCATTTGTAGCAACACGGATAGACCTAGAGATTATCATACTGAGTGAAGTAAATCAGTAGAGAAACATCATATGGTATCACTTACATGGTACAAATGAACTTATTTATAAAACAGAAATAGTCAGAAATGTAAAAAGCAAACTTATGGATACCAGGGGGGAAAGGGAGGGGTAAATTGGGAGACTGAGATTGACACATGTACACTGTTGATGTAGTTTGGTCAATGAGTCATGTCCAACTTTTTGGGACCCCATGGACTGTAGCCTTCAAGACTCCTCTGTCCAGGAGACTTTTTCCAGGCTAGAATACTGGAGTGGGTTTCCATTTCCTCCTCCAGGGAATCTTTCCAAACAAGGGGTTAAAACCATGTCTCTTGCATCCCCTGCATTGGCAGGCAGATTCTTTACCACTGTACCACCTGGGAAGCCCCAATTCTGTTAATGGGAATGTAAATTGGTACAGCCACTATGTAGAGTAGTATGAAGATTCCTATATATATATATATACACACTATAAATAGAGCTACCATAGGATCCCACAACCCTACTTCTGCAGCATATATCTGGAGACAACCATAATTTGAAAAGATGCATGTACTCTGATGGGCACAAAGTAGTCAATGGTCACAAACCAGTCACAGGACATCAAACTCAGGAGAATATCGCCCAACTCTGAAAAGACTGTGAAAAAAATACATCTGGATAATGCAGCCTGAATAGGTCATGACTTTATTCCTTAATTACATACAGACTCTAAACATTGTTGAGGTGAAACAGATGTTGATAAATGTCATCAAGAGATAAAGTACATGGGGGTATGGAAATAAGAATCTGATTTGATGATTGCACTGACAAGCAGTTTTATGCATACAGTGATCAGGTGCTTGGAGTGGAAAAGTCCCAATATGGGGGCGGCACTCCTGGTGCCTCTGAAAATTACAGAAGTCATTCTGAAATTCAGGTAACTTCTTCTGGTTCCATGTGGTACAAGTGATTGCCAATAAAGTGTTTTAAAGATTAATATTCACACAAGCTCATGTTCAGTTCAGTTCAGTTCAGTTCAGTCGCTCAGTCGTGTCTGACTCCTTGTGACCCCATGAATCGCAGCATGCCAGGCCTCCCTGTCCATCACCAACTCCCGGAGTTAACTCAGGCTCATGTCCATCGAGTCCATGATGCCATCCAGCCATCTCATCCTCTGTCGTCCCCTTCTCCTACCGCCCGAAATTCCTCCCATCATCAGAGTCTTTTCCAATGAGTCAGCTCTTCACATGAGATGACCAAAGTACTGGAGTTTCAGCTTTAGCATCATTCCTTCCAAAGAAATCCCAGGGCTGATCGCCTTCAGAATGGACTGGTTGGATCTCCTTGCACTCCAAGGGACTCTCAAGAGTCTTCTCCAACACCACAGTTCAAAAGCATCGATTCTTCGGCGCTCAGCCTTCTTCACAGTCCAACACTCACATCCATACATGACCACAGGAAAAACCATAGCCTTGACTGGACGGACCTTTGTCGGCACAGTAATGTCTCTGCTTTTGAATATGCTATCTAGGTTCCTCATAACTTTCCTTCCATGGAGTAAGCGTCTTTTAATTTCATGACTGCAGTCACCATCTGCAGTGATTTTGGAGCCCAGAAAAATAAAGTCTGACACTGTTTCCACTGTTTCCCCATCTATTTCCCATGAAGTGTTGGGACTGGATGCCATGATCGTAGATTTCTGAATGTTGAGCTTTAAGCCAACTTTTTCACTCTCCATTTTCACTTTCATCAAGAGGCTTTTGAGTTCCTCTTCACTTTCTGCCATAAGGGTGGTGTCATCTGCATATCTGAGGTTACTGATATTTCTCCCAGCAATCTTGATTCCAGCTTGTGCTTCTTCCAGTCCAGCGTTTCTCATGATGTACTCTGCCTATAAGTTAAATAAACAGGGTGACAATATACAGCCTTGACGTACTCCTTTTCCTATTTGGAACCAGTCTGTTGTTCCATGTCCAGTTCTAACTGTTGCTTCCTGACCTGCATACAGATTTCTCAAAAGGCAGGTCAGGTGGTCTGGTATTCCCATCTCTTGAAGAATTTTCCACAGTTTATTGTGAGCCACACAGTCAAAGGCTTTGGCATAGTCAATAAAGCAGAAATAGATGTTTTTTCTGGAACTCTCTTGCTTATTCCATGATCCAGCGGGTGTTGGCAATTTGGTGTCTGGTTCCTCTGCTTTTTCTAAAGCCAGCTTGAACATCAGGAAGTTCACAGTTCACATATTGCTGAAGCCTGGCTTGGAGAATTTTGAGCATTACTTTACCAGCATGTGAGATGAGTGCAATTGTGCGGTAGTTTGAGCATTCTTTGGCATTGCCTTTCTGTGGGATTGGAATGAAAGCTGACCTTTTCCAGTCATTGTCATATAATTTTAAAGCAGAGAAGTTTCTTTTTTTAATATAAATTTATTTATTTCAATTGGAGGCTAATTACTTTACAATATTGTATTGGTTTTGCCATACATCAACTTGAATCTGCCGTGGGTGTACACGTGTTCCCCATCCTGCACCCCTCTCCCACCTCCCGCCCCATACCATCCCTCTGGGTCATCCCAGTGCACCAGCCCCAAGCATCCTGTATTATGCATCGAACCTGGACTGGCAATTTGTTTCATATATGATATTATACATGTTTCAATGCCATTCTCCCAAATCATCCCACCCTCTCCCTCTCCCACAGAGTTCAAAAGACTGTTCTATACATCTGTGTCTCTTTTGCTGTCTCATATACAGGGTTATCATTACCATCTTTCTAAATTCCATATATATGCATTAGTATACTGTATTGGTGTTTTTCTTTCTGGCTTTCTTCACTCTGTATAATAGGCTCCAGTTTCATCCACCTCATTAGAACTGATTCAAATGTATTCTTTTTAATGGCTAAGTAATACTCCACTGTGTATATGTACCACATAGCTTTCTTATCCATTCATCTGCTGATGGACGTCTAGTTTGCTTCCATATTCTGGCTATTTTAAACAGTGAAAGCAGAGAGGTTTCATTTCAATATTTTCTTTTTGAGTCAGTGCCAAAATGGCAACCCACTCCAGTATTCTTGCCCGGAGAATCCCAGGTACAGAGGAGCCTGGTGGGCTGCCTGTCTATGGGGTCGCACAGAGTTGGACACGACTGAAGTGACTTAGCAGCAGCAGCCCCTTTAGGACATTCCATTTCCATTTCTTGCCAGGAATTCCTTTACTAGTCTCAGGATCTTTTTCAAGCATAATTTATACCATTTTTATTAAAAATATCTTTCATTTAATTGAGGAATATATATTGAGTATCAGATATTTTTCAGGCACTACCCAGGCAAGGAGTATTGGATACTGAGAAAAAAACATCTATACAATCCAGTAACGGAGAAAGAATACAAACAAATAAAATAATGATATAATAGGTCAGATGGTGACAAGTGTGATGAAGAAAACAGAAGCAGGTATAAAAGAAAGAGTGAAGAGCAGCCGGCTTACTTCACTCTGTATAATAGGCTCCAGTTTCATCCACCTCATTAGAACTGATTCAAATGTATTCTTTTTAATGGCTGAATAATACTCCATTGTGTATATGTGAAGAGCAGCCACTATTTTTTATTGGGTGTTCTGGAAGGACTGCAGTCATGATGATGTTTCAAAAGAGACCTTAAGGAAGAGACAGCAGGGGGAAAGAACTCATCTGGGGAAGTGTATGCCTGGCAGAGGGCATGGCCCCTGTAAAAGTCCTGAGGAAGGTGCCTGTTTCAATCAGTCAAGTATAGGAAAGGAAGGCAGTGTCTGGTAGGGGAATGAGAAAGATGGAGGGTGATGAGAGATGATGTCAGAGAATGTTGAGCAACAAGGTGACCTCCCTGATGAAGTAATTTCAAGTCACAGGTGTCCCTCCTCCACACCATGTACCTTTACACCTTATTAATCTGGTTGCAAAGACATCCCATGAATTATTACCATCTGTTGGTTGAGTTCTGGTGTCTGTATTATTAAGGGTCATCTTGAAAATATAAGCCCAGTTACTTCTGCACAGAAAAGAAACAGTCATTGTTTTCCTTGTTTGATTTTTTCTGTGTTTTGTTTTCAAGCAATTTCTTAAATTTCTTTAAGAGGATTATTATATATATTTAGTTAGACAGTTTACAGACCTCTATTTCTTTAGGGCCATTCATAGGGGCTGTATTAGTTTCCTTGCAGTTTGTGCGTGTTCAGTCATGTCTGACTTTTTGCAACCCCATAAACTGTCACGTGCCATGCTCCTCTGCCCATGGAATTTTCCAGGCAGGAATATGGGAGTGGTTCACCATTTCCTACCCAGTGGTCTTTTGGATACAGGCATGAAGCCATGTCTCCTGTGTTTCTTGACTTGGCAGGTAGATTCTTTACCACAGCACCACCTGGGAAGTCCTGTAAGTGGTTTCTTTTTTCCTTGAGTACTTGTGATCCTCACAGCCTTGCATCAGTGTGCATTTAAAGAAGTTGATATCTCTTCCTGTCTTGGCATAGAAAGTCCTTCACCAGATAGCCTGTTATGTTTCTGGATGGGCCAGACGGTTATGTCTTTTGGTCGGCTTCCTTCTGGAGTCCAAAAATGGGAAGGTCTTTGTCTGGGCAGGTGATTGATAAGGCCTGATGCTTGGGGCCCTGGGGATAGGCCTGGATTTTTTGTTTATAGGAGTTGATGAGGTATCAGGGAACACTGGAATGGGCCTGGCAGTTGGGCTGCAAGAGCTGGCCTCATGCTGGGGTAGACTGAAAGCTCTGGTTAACAGGAGTCATGCTGACTTGGTGCTTAGATGAGCTTGGAACCTAGGGTCTCAGCAATCATATGGTATCCTATTCTCAGGACAGGCTTACAGTTTGGGTCAATATAGGATGTCCTCAGGCTTGGGGGCATGGACGTTGTTCTACTGGAGCCCCAGTGTGGGGAAGTCTGCCTGGAGCCTGAGACATCAAGGGGTAGCCTGGTTATGGGTTACAATGAGGTCAGACAAACACTTCAACTTCTTTCTGTCATGGGGAGGGTGTCTGTCTCCATGCTTTGTTGCCCACTTGTGGAAAAGTTGTAATGAGGATAACATAAAAATGTGTTTACTAATTTTTTCTCTTATTAATGTAGTATAATCAATGGCCTAGAATTCTGAGACTTACAAATGTATTATTGTATACAGACAGTTATTCAAACTGATGTTTCTAGTGGTGGAAGAATGCTTGAAATCCCTATATACCTCGTATAGAGAAGGGCGTGGCAACCCACTCCAGCATTCTTGCCTGGAGAATCCCATTGACAGAGGAGATTAGTGGGCTACAGTCCATGGGGTCACAAAGAGTCAGACATGACTGAATGACTAGCACACACACACACACACACCCCTTCATATACTGTATTACTGACATTACTCAGGAAAAATCATTCTCCTCCATCTATCACCTGTACTTTTAAAATATGTGTTGTTTAATGTATATCATTATATTCTAATAGGGCTTCCCAGGTGGCACTAGTGGTAAACAGATCCAGCTGCTAATTCAGAAGCTTCAGGAGATGTGAGTTTGATCCCTAGGTTGGGAAGATACCCTGGAGAAGGACATGGCCACCCACTCCAGTATTCTTGCCAGGATAATCCCATGGACACAGGAGCCTGACAGGGTCACAAAGAGTTGGACACAACTGAGCAGACAGCATGATACTCTAATAAATTAGTTAAAAGGAAAAAATTAAATTTGAGGTATTAATTAAAAATTAATAAGTCAGAGAATATTTAGAGTCAAGTATGGAATATCTGTCTTCTAACTGGGAAAAAAGCAAAGTGTTATATATGGATATAGGAATTGTGGCATTAGGTAAAGGGATTCACATTTATAGAAACTCATTTTTTCTGTAAATGGATAAACTGGATATAGACAAGGAATGAACTGACCATAAATATGTTCAAGACAAAAGAACACGAGTCACACAGTTTCATGGATGAGCCTTAGAAACACAATGAAGAGACTTCCAGCTGAATAAAGACTCATCAAGTGGCAAACAGGGCTCAGGACCACTCCCTATCATACTGTCTCATTCAATAATCAAGTCATTATGATAAGTTATTTTATTTTATGTTGACTTGTTATGCTGCAATAACTGATACAATACCCAAAGGCACAGAACTGAAGGCAATGAAAATAATCTACCTTATCTTATTTTTGACATTTATTCTGATATTTGAAGATAGCATTTCTGATTGTATCATTATTTATGATACAAATCTCTGCTTGCAATTCCTGGGTCTAGAAGAGCCGCTGGAGAAGGGATAGTCTACCCACTCCAGTATTCCTGGGCTTCCCTTGTGGCTCAGCTGGTGAAGAATTTGCCTGCAATGCAGGAGACCTGGATCCAATCCCTGGGTCAGGAAGCTCCCCTGGAGAAGTGAAAGGCTACCTACTCCAGTATTCTGGCCTAGAGAATTCCATGGACTGTATGGTCCATGGGGTTGCAAAGGGTTGGACACGACTGAGAGACTTTCACTTTCACAAGTAACAGTAGTTACAGTATAACTACACTGATATCCTTTCCAGCTACCTAGGAGAACTTGGAAGGACATGCAGGTTGGTGCAGAAACTCGGCTGACCCTGAATCACATGACTAAGAAGATTCATATTGTCTTGGGAATCATTTATGATAATAAAGATTGAAGAAATGTCCCTGTATAGGAGATATATAATAGATGATTGTGGTTATTCACTGTCCCTCTAGTGTTCATAATGAAATTTAGAAAAGGATGAGTTATTTTACTTAGAGCAATAGAAAGAATCATGTTTGTATGCATCACTGGAAGATTTCAAGAAAAAAAAAAAAAACAGCAATTCAATGAAAAACCTTAAAACATACCTTCCAAAACTTCACACCAAAGAATAAACCCCCCTTAAACAAGTGATGTATATCTTACTTCAAAAAGTAAGTGTATATTTTGAAAAATAAATATTATGCAGAGGGATACAAAGTATAAGTTAAAGCTTGCTTCATCATATTCAAGGTCATATGAATCCAATGGTTTATTCAAATAATCGTTTTCATGGAGACATCACTAGGAGACATGTATTTGGTAGACAAAGTTAGGGGCTAGTGTTGGCACTGCACATACAGGGTGTATAAGAAAAAGAATACTCACTCCAGTGTTCTTGCTGGGTATTAATTAATTGAAATTAATTAATGAAAACAAATGATTAGCTAAACACACTATATGTTGCTGCTGCTAAGTCACTACAGTCGTGTCAGACTCTGTGCGACCCCATAGACAGTAGCCCACCAGGCTCCCATGTCCCTGGGATTCTCCAGGCAAGAACACTGGAGCAGTATATGTTGAACCTATATAATTATGAAAAACAAATGTTATTGATACTCAAGCAGTTGTGCTTATATAGTGAAAAATGGTGGTCTCAGATTTTGCTTTCCTATAAACTTATATAAATGACCTTGTTTTCTCAAATGTGTTCTTCTTTACCCCCATAGGTTTAGTACAGCCTATAGTTATGCTTTTGGGAAAACTAATGGAAGATTACATAGGATTATATATGACATTTGAAAAAAAAATACTTAGAAATGCATATTGTCCCACGAGACAAATGAGATTCTTCAAATATTTAATATTTGAGATTGGGAATAAATGTGGAATAATTGGAAGACAAAAAAGGGAGAAAATGTTCAATATCAGAGAGAGAATAAAGCATAATAATGGTAGTTAAAGTTTTTTAGATAAATGGAAGCCAAAGAAAAAAAATTCCGGAAATAAATAGAAAGAGCAAGTTCTAGTTTCAAAATGTGATTTAAATAATCACAATTTATGGCTTTGAGTTGTGAGCCCTGCAATTAACAGCAGTTCTTCAACATCAAGTCAATTATCTCTTTTATAGTTTCCTTTGTAAATAATATTTTCAGAGCTCCTTTTATGTCATTATTCCTGAGACTGTAGATGAAAGGGTTCAGCATGGGTGTGACCACAGTGTACATCACCGAGGTGATTACGCTTGACTGTGAGCCGTGGGTATCAGCATAAGCAACGTACACTCCTAGGACTGAAGAGTAAAATAAGGAGACAACTGAGAGGTGAGATGCACAGGTGGAAAATGCTTTATACTTCCCCTGAGCTGATGAGATTCCACATATAGAGGAGACTATCTGAGAGTAAGAGTAAAGAATACACGTGAGGGAACCACCACCCATCAGCACTCCTGCAAAATACATCACCATGTCACAGATGGAGGTGTCAGAACAGGCAAGTAGGACAACCTGACTGGTTTCACAGAAAAAGTGAGGGATTTCATTGTTTGTACAGAAGGACAGCTGCATCACCATTAAGCTCTGTAGCAAGGAATACAGGAAACTCATAATAAAAGATGACAGAACCAGGAGACCGCAGAGCCGGGGTTTCATGATGACCATGTAGTGCAGAGAGTGACAGATGGCCACATACCGGTCATAGGCCATCACAGTCAGGAGGAAGGCATCCAGTCCCCCAAACAGTAAGAAAAAATACATCTGGATGATGCAGCCTTCATAGGTTATGACTTTGCTGTGAGTCTGGATGTTCCACAGCATCTTTGGGATGGTGGTGGAGGTGAAGCAGATGTCTGCAAAGGACAAGTTGGAGAGGAAGAAGTACATGGGGGTGTGCAGGTGGGGGCCTGAGCTGACAGCCAGGATGACGAGCAGGTTTCCAAACACAGTGATCAGGTACATGGAGAGGAAAAGCCCGAATATGAGAAGCTGCAATTCTGGTTCCTTTGATAATCCCAGAAGAAGAAATCCTGAAACCTGTGTGTTATTACTGGTTCCATAAGGTAGATGTAATGACTAGAAAAGAAAAAAATAATATGACTAATTTTCATACAAATGGGCATTACTAGCTAGGTGAAATATTACAATTATATATATATATATATAGCTTGCATATATTAAAGTTTTAAATTAAGCCATACACACACACACACATCAATGAGGAAGCCACTACCTAGCAGCACTTGTATATATGGCTTAACTGCAAACTTACATGCATGCTAAATTTCTTCAGTCATGTCTGACTCTTTGTGACCCTATGGATGGTAGAACACCAGGCTCCTCTGTCTATGGGATTCTCCAGGCAAGAATACCGGAGTGGGTTGCCCTCCAGGGGATCTTCCTAACCCAGGGATAGAATATGCATCTCTTATGTCTCCTGCATTGGCAGACTGGTTCTTTAGAACTATATATATATATATATATATATATATATATATATATAGAGAGAGAGAGAGAGAGAGAGAGAGAGAGAGATCTATATCTAGATTTATGTAGAGACAGAGAGACAGTAACTCACTCCAGTATTCTTGCCTGAAAAATCCCATGGACAGAAGAGTCTGGTGGGCTGCAGTCCAAAGGGTTTCAGAAGAATCAGACACAATTGAGCAACTAAGCATACACACACACACACACACACACACACACACACACACATAGAGTTTGAATCTCATCCCCTTAAAGGATTCTTTGTGGCTTCCCTGTATATGAATTCTTGTCTCAGCTTTGTCCTACAAAAGTTCTACAATCTAATCATGAATGAGGAAAAAATATTAGCAAATATATTTCATGCCAGGTGGTGGCAGCTGCTATGAAGTGTTCACCCAGATGGTTACGAATTTTGCCTGCAATGCAGGAGACCTGGGTTCAATCCCTGGCTTGGGAAGATCCCGTGGAGAAGGGAATAGCTACCCACTCCAGTATTCTTGCCTGGAGAAGCCCATGGACAGAGAAGCCTGGCAGGCTACAGTCCATTGGGTAGCGAAGAATTGGACATGATGGAGTGACTAACATTTTTACTTTCATAAGAGAGAGGGCTGTTATTTTTTATTGGGAATTTAGGAATCCTGTAAACAAAATGATATTTAAAAAGATACTTCAGTGAGGACACAGCTGGTGACAAGAGGTTATCAGGGTGGCATGTGTGTCCTTAAGGGAAAAGAACCTGTGAAAAAAATCTGAGGGTCTTTTTTTCCCCAGATGTACAAGTTTCAAACTTAAGCCATTGTTTGGGGGAATGTAAGGAGGAGGTTCCCTTGGACTGCAAGGAGATCCAACCAGTCCATTCTAAAGGAGATCAGCCCTGGGTGTTCTTTGGATGGAATAATGCTGAAGCCGAAACTCCAGTACTTTGGCCACCTCATACGAAGAGTTGACTCATTGAAAAAGACTCTGATGCTGAGATTGATTGGGAGAAGGAGGAGAAGGGGATGACAGAGGATGAGATGGCTGGATGGCATCACCAACTCAATGGACGTGAGTTTGAGTGAACTCCTGGAGTTGGTGATGATGGATAGGGAGGCCTGGCGTGCTGCAATTCATGGGGTCTCAAAGAGTCAGACATGACTGAGCAACTGAACTGAAGAAGGAGGTGATGAAGGGTTGTATTAGAGAATGCTGAAGAATAAAGTGGCTTCCCTGCTATTGTTAAAACTTCAAGACACGGGGAGTCTCTTGCCTATGTGTTCTTTGCACTCTGTGTATCCCCTGGATACACAGATTAACTAATAAAGCAGAAAAAATATGTAAATGATAAAAGAGATATCACTACGATATCAAGTCACTTTATCAATTCAACATCCCATTATAAAAACAAGCAATGGGAATAAATCCACAATTTAGAAAAGGAAATGCATAATATACAATAGTGGGAGATTTTTAAGGTGAAATGGTAAAAGAAACTTCTAAACTATATTAATAACAAATTTTGAAATTAAAAACTTGGCACTGCATCTTGGATCTACCACATATTAGCTGTTTGAATTTCGAGAGGCAACTGAACCATTCAAGAAGTTTAAATCTTTTCCCAAATAGTGGGAATAGGGGTATTTATCCTCCTGAAAGTGTTAGTCACTCAGTCGTGTCTGACTCTGTAGCCCCATGGACTGTAGCTTGCCAGGCTCCTCTGTTCATGGAATTCTCCAGGCAAGAATATGGAATGGGTTGTCATTCCCTTCTCCAGGGGATCTTCCCAACCCAGGGACCTAAACCAGTTCTCTCACATCGCAGGCAGATTCTTTCCCATATGAGCCACAAGGGAAGCCCCTAATCTCCTAAGGAGGTGGTTGACAATCTATGTAAAAAGATTAGCATGAACACTGGGCTTGGGTCCCTGTGTTATATAGCAGCTCCCCATTACCTCTCTTGACGGTTTATATAGATCAATGGTAGCAAACTCTGGGCTCTGGGTTTGCTCTCAGGTGACCTCAGGTACACATGCATGGATTTGATCTTCTTGGACCCTTTCCTGCAGTACCTCCTGGACTTGCCAACTCACCTGGTTGGGAAATCTGAGAGGAAGATCACTGCGAGAAGGTCCAAACTCCTCCTGGATGGTTAATAGTGGAAACTGAAGCTCTGGCCCCACAGAAGACAGTGGAAAAGAGGCTTGCATGAGTCTCCCAGCCAAACATAGGACTCTAACAGCAATAACCACGTTCCATCCACTGCAAGGTTGTACAGACTGAGGGATGCAGCAGAGGAGATATTTACAGCTACCCCTGTCTACTAATCAGCATGTTTCCCTCTTTCGACTCCAACCTCTAGGCCCATGATTTCCCTGTGGGACACTGGTCTGAACAGGGAAGGGAATGTCCTGGAGATTCTGTGTTCCCAAGAGACCAGGTTAGAGTCAAGAGAATCAACTGCTAATTATCGTTGTTCTTCCTCATGCACTTTGCGGACTTCTTCAGTCTAACCTTTGAAAAATGCCTCATCCCAAACCTGATTTTCTCCAAGTTTAGGAATAGATCACATCCCTTCCTGGAGTAGATCCCTTGACTCTTCAAATACTGACTTGTAGTAGAGACACAACCCCTGATGTCTAGAAAAAGTTGCTCTTCTCCTCTTCAGCAAGGACAAGGAGGAGAACTGTGTTCCTTTGATATAAACCTTGAGCACTGTACAGCTTGGCTTGGTGCCACATTGTCCAAAATCACTAGGAATTTCTTAATTATATCACAAGTTGAGTTCTGATTTAATCCCTCATATTGAAATGTTTGTTCATTGTAATGAATATATTTATATTCTTTTCCTATGATAGTCTGAATGCAAAATAGGAAAATAAATAGATTCTTCTCTCTAGCTTCCAGAGGAAATCAAGCCCTGCGAACATGTTGATTTTAGTCCAGAGAAACCCATATCAGGCTTCCAAACTCCAGAATTGTCAGAGCAGAAGTTATTTATTTAAATCACTGGTGTGGTAATTTTATCTTAACATTAGAAATTGAATACAGATATTTTTTCCCAGTAAAATTTTGTTCAGGAAATGGAGATTATACTTCTCAGTTCATTTATTGAGCTTCCCCTGGGGAAAGATATTTTGTGTTATAATCCCATCTTAAGTGGGAAGAGTAAATTTAAATTCAATTTGGGGATATTCAGTCTCTTTATCTGATAGAGATTTTTCTCATGGCATAAATGTAAACTTGCTTCAGATTGTGATGTCCATGAGGCATTAATTTAGGAAAAGTAATTATTTAATTTGTTGTCTACCTTTTACAGTATATTTTGTGCCTAATTTTCTACATTATTTGATTTTATATTCAGACAAGCATTCATTATTTTTACATGTTTCCTCTCCATCTTTCTCACACATTTCCTCCCGACATAAAACATTAGACTGTGTACAAATCAGTGTGCATATATTTATTTGAAATAAAAATTTATATAAATGAATACATATACACATGACTGCCTTCTTTGAAGGTTTTGTTTGTACCCATCAAAATATATCCACACATTTAATTTGTTTCTTACAACATTTGTCTGAAGTTATGTTTACTATCTCATATTTTATTCAGAAACAAGGACAGTAAGACCCAGGAGATTAAATTTTCAACAGTTTCCAAAAAATGGAAATTTTTATCATTTTCCTAAAAATGATATTAGAGTTATTGTGAACTTTCCTGAACTATACATAAACAGAACTGTGCAGTGTGTCCTGTTATTTCTGTAAGACTTCTATATTTTGTTAAAAAGTGCATTTTAACTATGTGCAGATTATAGGATGTAAATAATGCCAGTAAGTTTATCATTGTTGTTGTTCAGTCACTAAGTCTTGTCCTACTCTCTGTGACCTCGTGGACTATAGCATGCCAGGCTCATCTGTCCTCCACTATCTCATGGGGTTTCTCAAACTCATGTCCATTGAGTCAATGATGCCATCCAACCATCTTATCTTCTGTTGCCCCTTCACCTCCTGCCTTTAATCTTTCCCATCATAAGTATCTTTTCCACTTTTCTAATGAGTCAGCTCTTTGCATCAGGTGGCCAAAGTATTGGAGCTTCAGCTTAAGCACCAGTCCATCCAATGAATTATTTAGGGTTAATTTCCTTTAGGATTTGGTTTGATCTCCTTGCAGTTCAACGAACTCTCAAGAGTTTTCTCCAGCATCACAGTTCAAAAGCATCAATTCTTTGGTGCTCAGCTTTCTTTATGGACCAACTCTCACATCTGCACATGACTAAATAAGTCTGCTGCTGCTGCTAAGTCACTTCAGTCATGTCCGACTCTGTGCAACCCCATAGACAGTAGCCCACGAGGCTCCCTCGTCCCTGGGATTCTCCAGGCAAGAACACTGGAGTGGGTTGCCGTTTCCTTCTCCAATGCATGAAAGTGAAAAGTGAAAGTGAAGTCGCTCAGTTGTGTCCAACTCTCAGCGACCCTATGGACTGCAGCCCACCAGGCTCCTCCGTCCATGGGATTTTCCAGGCAAGAGTACTGGAGTGGGGTGCCATTGCCTTCAGGAAATAAAATACAGCTGGGCATGGATCAAAGAGGAACCTGAACCCCAGGTACCTGATTCACACTGAGCAGTGGTAGTGGATGTCTCCTCTGCCTGTGAAAAAGAAAAATGTAAATATAGGGACTCTCAGATCAAATCAGTCGCTCAGTCGTGTCTGACTCTTTGCAACCCCATGAATCGCAGCATGCCAGGCCTCCCTGTCCATCACCAACTCCCGGAGTTCACCCAGACTCACGTCCATCGAGTCAGTGATGCCATCCAGCCATCTCATCCTCTGTCGTCCCCTTCTCCTCCTGCCCCCAATCCCTCCCAGCATCAGAGTCTTTTCCAATGAGTCAACTCTTCGCATGAGGTGGCCAAAGTACTGGAGTTTCAGATTTAGCATCATTCCTTCCAAAGAACACCCAGGGCTGTTCTCCTTCATAATGGACTGGTTGGATCTCCTTGCAGTCCAAGGGACTCTCAAGCGTCTTCTCCAACAGCACAGTTCAAAAGCATCAATTCTTCGGTGCTCAGCCTTCTTCACAGTCCAGCTCTCACATCCATACATGACCACAGGAAAAACCATAGCCTTGACTAGACGAACCTTTGTTGGCAAAGTAATGGCTCTGCTTTTGAATATGCTATCTAGATTGGTCATAACTTTCCTTCCAAGGAGTAAGCGCCTTTTAATTTCATGGCTGCAGTCACCATCTGTAGTAATTTTGGAGCCCAGAAAAATAAAGTCTGACACTGTTTCCACTGTTTCCCCATCTATTTCCCATGAAGTGGTGGGACCGGATGCCATGATCTTCGTTTTCTGAATGTTGAGCTCTAAGCCAACTTGTTCACTCTCCACTTTCACTTTCATCAAGAGGCTTTTGAGTTCCTCTTCACTTTCTGCCATAAGGGTGATGTCATCTGTATATCTGAGGTTATTGATATTTCTCCTGGCAATCTTGATTCCAGCTTGTGTTTCTTCCAGCCCAGCATTTCTCATGATGTACTCTGCATATAAGTTAAATAAACAGGGTGACAATATACAGTCTTGACGAACTCCTTCTCCTAATTGGAACCAGTAGTAGTAAATTAAGGCAATTCATACTTGATGAGCTTTTTTTCCCAATAAAATAGAAGGTAAAATAGGTGAATAGCAGAAACTGATAATATATTTGCTCAAGAGAGAAGAGCACCATGATCACATCTTACATCATTAATGAGATGCAGAAGCACAGGGTAGAGACCCAGATAGACTTAGGAGGAGAACAGCAGAGCTCATGACATCATTTCACCATAGAATCTGATCACTGGCTTTTTGGATATCTGGCACAACATTAGCTAACTTATATCTAATCAAAGTGAACAGAAGTGAGGGCAATGATAATAATCTGCTGCTGCTTACTTTTGGCTTGTTATCATATATGAAGACAACATTCATGGCTTCTTTTCAGACAGCTGTATTAAAAAGATTATTTTATTGGGATTCCTTTTCAGGTAACCAAGAACGATTGAAAGGATATACATTTTTGTGTAGGAAAACTGATGACCCTGATTTATATGCTTAGACAGGAATTCAAGCTCTTGCTTGAGGCATTCTTTGACCAGAAAGATGAAGAGATTTCTGACCGTAGAGGGGATATATAATAAAAGATACTGATAATGATTAATCATGATACCTTTAGTGGTTATGGCAACACTTTAAATCAGGGAGTTATTTCATTTAGAGCAAGGCAAGGAGGAGCCATATTATCGGCAATATCAATAGAAGGAACATGACAGGCTTCAGTCCTTGGGGTCAAAAAAAAGAGTCAAAGCAAAAGAGACACAGAAGTATAGAACAGTCTTTTGGACTCTGTGGAAGAGGGAGAGGGTGGAATTATTTGGGAGAATGGCATTGAAACATGTATAATATCATATATGAAATGAATCGTCAGTCCAGGTTTGATGCATGATACAGGATGCTTGGGGCTGGTGCACTGGGATGACCCAGCGGGATGGTGCAGGGAGGGAAGTGGGAGGAGGGTTCAGGTTGGGGAACACATGTACACCCGTCGCTCAAGTTGATGTGTGGCAAAACAAATACAGTATTGCAAAGTAAAAAAAAAAAAAAAGAATCTGTACAATGTGATGATGGTTAAAATGTAAAGAATGGATACAAAAGACATGAAGAATTAAAAGACTTTGGGTTAAAGATGTAAAAAAAAAAAAGAGTCAAACACAACTTAGTGACTAAGCAACAACAGTTCAAGGTAATATCAATTCACCTTTTTATTTTAATTTCTGTTTCTGTGCAGAAATCACTAACAGACATGTATTTGATAATCAATTTTAATCAAGAGCTAGTGTTGGAGCTGTGTACACAAAGGTGAGTTAGAGAAGAGGATTACCCTAGTCAGGAGAATAAAAACAAATAGCCTGCTATAAGACACTGTATGTTAATTTATATTATTATGAAATGCAACTAAATTAGTAATATACTATGATTGGTGGACATATAGTGAAAAACTGTGGTCTTAGATTTTCCTGTCATATAAACTTATCAACTGACTCTTTGGTAAGGACCCTGATACTGGGAAAGATTGAAGGCAGGAGGAGAAGGGGACAACAGAGGACGAGATGGTTGTATGGCATCACCAACTCGATGGACATGTTTGAGCAAGCTCTGGGAGTTGGTGATAGACAGGGAAGCCTGGCATGCTGCAGTCCATGAGGTCACAAAGAGTCGGACACAAGGGAGCAACCGAACTGAACTGTTAAACCTATCAATTGTATTTGTTTCCAAGTGTGTTTTTTCATAGAGTTTGTACAACCTAGTACTCTTAGGAAACCTAAGGAAATATTGCATGGGATTACATTTTTCATTTGAGAAAAAATATTAAGAATCGCATATAGTCCTATGAGATAAATGGGAATGTCCAAATATTTCTTTTTCAAGATGGCAAATAAATTAGGAATAATAGGAAGACAACAAAGGGGAAAACTCTCAGTATCACAGAGAGAAGAAAGCTTAATAAAGTGAGTTAACTTATATAGATAAACATAAGCCAAAGGAATAAAAATTCCAGAAATAAATAGAAAGAGCAACTTCTACCTTCAAAATGAAATTTAAAAAATTCACCATTTATGGCTCTGAGTTTTAAGCCCTGCAATCAGTGGCAGTTCTTCAGCCCCAGGACACTTAACTCTTTATTAGTTTCCTTCCCAAATATTTTCAGAGCTTTTTTAATGTCTTTATTCCTGAGACTGTACATGAAGGGATTCAGCATGGGTGTGACCACACTGTACATCACCGAGGCGATCAGACTTGAGTGTGAGCTGTGAGTATCAGCAGAGGTAAGGTACACTCCCAGGACTGAACAAGAAAATAAGGAGACAACTGAGAGATGAGATGCACAGGTGGAAAATGCTTTATACTTCCCCTGAGCTGATGAGATTCCGTTTATGCAGGCAATTATCTTAGAGTAAGAGTAAAGAATAGCACCAAGGGAACCACCACCCAGCACCATTGATACAAAATATACCACCATGTCACAGATGAAGGTGTCAGAACAGGCAAGTTTGATCATCAAGTTGGCTTCACAGAAAAAGTGGGGGATTTCCTGCTTTGTACAGAAGGACAACTGCACCACCATTAAGCTTTGCATCAGGGCATATAGGAAACTCATAATAAAAGATGACAGAACCAGGAGACCACAGAGCCGGGGTTTCATGATGACCATGTAGTGCAGAGGGTGACAGATGGCCGTATACCGATCATAGGCCATCATGGTCAGGAGGAAGACATCCAATCCCCCAAACAGTAAGAAAAAATACATCTGGATGATGCAGCCTTCATAGGTTATGACTTTGCTGTGAGTCTGGATATTCCACAGCATCTTTGGGATGATGGTGGAGGTGAAACAAATGTCTGCAAAGGACAGGTTGGAGAGGAAGAAGTACATGGGAGTATGGAGGTGGAAGTCTGAGCTGACAGCCAGGATGATGAGCAGGTTTCCAAACACAGTGATCAGGTACATGAAGAGGAAAAGTCCAAATATGAGAGGCTGCCATTCTGGTTCATTTGATAATCCCAGAAGTAGAAATTCTGAAATCTGTGTATTATTACTAGGTCCATAAGATTGATGTGACAACTAGCAAAGAAAAAAAAAAAAATATATATATATATATGACTAATTTTCATACAAATGGGCATTACTAAAATAGGTGAAATTTTACAATTAATATTTTGAGGTTAAGCTACATATGTGTGTGTGTGTGTGTGTGTGTGTACATGCATACTAATTGGCTCAGCTGTGTTCCACTCTTTGCAACTCCCATGGACTGGAGCCCACCAGGCTCCTCTGTCCATGGAGCTTTTCAGGCAAGAACACTGGAGTGAGTTACTTATATATATATATATATATATATATATATATATATATTTTATGGAATTCATCCTGTTACATGGGTCTCTATGACTTCTTTGTCTATGAGTTTTTGTCCTGGACTTTGCCTTTCAAAAATCCCTATAGTCCTATTACAGAGAAAGACTGTAAGCAAATATATACCACGCTGGGTGGTGTTAGGTGTTATGAATAAAGGAAAGATGCAGGTATAAAAGTGAGTGGATGGAACTTATTTTTCATTGAGAGTTCAGTTAATCTGCTAACTAGATGATGTTTGAAAACAGAATTCAAGGAAGACACAATAGGTGACAAGAGTTTATCAGGTCATGTACATGTCCTGTAGGTAAAAGAACCTGCAATGATACTGAAGATCTTTTTCTAGATATTTAAGCTCAAAACTAAGCCAGTGTTCAGGGGAATGTAAGAGGGAGGGTGATAAAGGATTGTGTCAGAGGATGCTGAAAAATAAAGTGACTTTTGTGCTATTACTAAAACTTCAAAACATGGGGAATCCATCATCCAGTGTATTGTTCCTTGCTTTCTGTACATCTGCTTGATGCTCAGAATAACTAATAAAGCAAATATATGTATATAATATATACATGCATATATATACATATACAAAAGTTTGCCTAGTCAAGGCTATGGTTTTTCCTGTGGTCATGTATGGATGTGAGAGTTGGACTGTGAAGAAGGCTGAACACCGAAGAATTGATGCTTTTGAACTGTGGTGTTGGAGAAGACTCTTGAGAGTCCCTTGGACTGCAAGGAGATCCAATCAGTCCATACTGAAGGAGATCAGCCCTGGGATTTCTTTGGAAGGAATGATGCTAAATCTGAAACTCCAGTATTTTGGCCACCTCATGCAAAGAGGTGGAAAAGACTCTGATGCTGGGAGGGATTGGGGGCAGGAGGAGAAGGGGAAGACAGAGGTTGAGATGGCTGGATGGCATCACTGACTGGATGGACATGAGTCTGGGTGAACTCCGGGAGTTGGTGATGGACAGGGAGGCCTGGCGTGCTGCGATTCATGGGGTCGCAAAGAATCGGACACGACTGAGTGACTGAACTGAACTGAACTGAACATATATACATATATATGTGTTAGTCTCTCAATCATGTCTGACTCTTTGTGACCTTATGGACTGTAGCCTGCCAGGCTCCTCTGTCCATGGCAGTCTCCAGGCAAAAATACTGGAAAGGGTAGCCATTCCCTTCTCCAAGGGAGGATCTTCCTGACCCAGGGATCAAACCCAGGTGTCTTGCACTGGGGGCAGATCCTTTGCTGTCTGAGCCACCAGGAAATATATGTATATACGTCTCCAGATTGAAAAAAAAGAGAGTTATATCTTTATGATAACAAGTCATCCTATCAATTCAACATCCCACTAGAAAAATCAGTGAAGAGAATAAACCCAGAACTTGCAAATAGAAATGCACAATATACAAAAACAGTGAAAGGATTTTAAAGGGAAATGGTAAAATACACTTCTAAATTGTATTAGACACATCCTTTTAAAATTAGGACACCTTTCATCAAATCTTGAATCTACCACATAGTATCTATTTATAAAAGGCAATTTAATCATTCTATTTTTTTACGTGTTTACCCAAATAATGGGAAGAGTGATATTTATCTTTCTGAGGTGGTTGACAATACATGCAAAAGATTAGCCTCACCTTCATATTTGCAAAAGAATGGTTGTCAGTGGTGATGAGTCTCCATGTTCAGTTTTTTGGATGACAAGGCAAAGAGAAAACTGCTTGATGCAAGTGTTTAAGCAATAAATAGGAAGCTGACGCTGCAAGATGAATGTGCAAAGGGGAAAATGATGAAAGGAAGTGTGAAAAAGTGTCCAGGAGTGAAACATCCAGGAGTTTTCAAAATGTGAGTAGCACAGCCATAGCATCGAATATTAAGCAGACATTGAAATAGTGAATGAGCAAAACACTGGTGGGCTGGAGGCAAGTCCATGAGGTATTAATGAGTAAGAAGGGACAGTGGACACAAGGAAGAAACAAGACTGCATTAAAAAATAAAGAGTGCATATGACATGCACATAATTCTGTTTATTTATTGGAATACAAGTATATGAATATATATGCAAATGTATATGTTATATATAGATTGTACTTCTATAGGAAAAGAAGTTTAAAAAGAATTTATAATGTAGAGTGTGTCAGTAAGAATTCAATTAGACTAGAATTAGTGGTTTATATGCAGGTCAGGAAGCAACAGTTAGCACTGGACATGGAACAACAGACTGGTTCCAAATAGGAAAAGGAGTACATCAGGGCTGTATATTGTCACCCTGCTTATTTAACTTCTATGCAGAGTACATCATGAGAAACGCTGGGCTGCAAGAAGCACAGGCTGGAATCAAGATTGCTGGGAGAATAACCTCAGATATTCAGATGACACCACCCTTTTGGCAGAAAGTGAAGAACTAAAGAACCTCTTGATGAAAGTGAAAGAGGAGAGTGAAAAAGTTAGCTTAAAGCTCAACATTCAGAAAACTAAGCTCATGGCATCTGGTCCTATCACTTCATAGGAAATAGATGGGGAAACAGTGGAAGCAGTGGCTGACTTTATTTTTCTGGGCTCCAAAATCACTGCAGATGGTGATTGAAGCCATGAAATTAAAAGACATTTATTCCTTGGAAGGAAAGTTATGACCAACCTAGACAGCATATTGAAAAGCAGAGACATTACTTTGTCAACAAAGGTCCGACTAGTCAAGGCTATGGTTTTTTCAGTGGTCATGTATGGATGTGAGAGTTGGACTATAAAGAAAGCTGAGCACCAAAGAATTGATGCTTTTGCACTGTGGTGTTGGAGAAGATTCTTGAGAGTCCCTTGGACTGCAAGGAGATCCAACCAGTTCATCCTAAAGGAAATCAGTCCTGAATATTCATTGGAAGGACTGATGCTGAAGCTGAAACTCCAATACTGTGGCCACCTGATGCAAAGAGCTGACTCATTTGAAAAGACCCTGATACTGGAAAAAATTGAAGGCAGGAGGAGTAGGGGACGACAGAGGACGAGATGGTTGGATGGCATCACCAACTCAATGGGCATGGGTTTGGGTGGACTCCAGGAGTTGGTGATGTACAGGGAGGCCTGGCGTGCTGCAGTTCATGGGGTTGCAAAGAGTCAGACACGACCTGAGTGACTGAACTGAACTGAACTGAATCAACCATAAGAAGCAAAATTGAATGAGAATCCAAAACTAACTTATACAGCAAAATTATATAATAAAAATTTGACAGTAACATCATGGGTCTCTGGCTACAGATTAAATTTCCCAAGACTTGGAAATGTAAGGATATAAGGGAAGGTCTTTTAAACTCATGGAAGAAGCAGTGCAGTGCCTAGTTTTATTTTCATCCTATATAAAAATATACTGATTCATATAAGTTTATGCAATGCAAGAGACACGGGAGATGAGGATTTGATCCTTTGTTTGGGAAGATTCCCTGGAGGAGAGCATGGCAACCCACTTCAATATTCTTGTCAGGATAATCCATAGACAGAGGAGCCTGGAGGGCTACAGTTCATAGGGTCGTAAAGAGTCAGAGATGACCTAGTGACTGAGCACACTTCCACATATACAGAAGAATATTCACTTTCATTTTTGTTTCTATCAAAGATCTTCAAGAATACTAAAGTGACAGCTCAGTTTTTCAGTAAGGAAAAATATGGAGAAAACAGAATAGACCGATTGATATATTTGACCACATACTATGAATAAACACTCACAATCTCTTACATATACACCTGTACATTCATAAAAGAACTCAGTCTTAAACAGAGATTTGGTTGAAAAACTCCAGTTCCTTATTTGGAGCAATGTAATAAAAAACAAGAATAAAAATTCTCCAACCCTTCCACCACAAATGTAAAGATTTTGTATAGACTATAAT
The DNA here is from genome assembly GCF_019923935.1 of Bubalus bubalis. Classification (NCBI taxonomy): domain Eukaryota; kingdom Metazoa; phylum Chordata; class Mammalia; order Artiodactyla; family Bovidae; genus Bubalus; species Bubalus bubalis. Next base: position 101,202,400 of record NC_059165.1, on the reverse strand, counting down.
AGAGAATACAAATGAAAAAGTAATCCATAGATAGTATTCAGCTTCACAGGAAAATAATTGCAAAATAAAGCTATTTAGCATACTGCTTTTTAATTCTCAAAGATATTTTTTAATCTGAATACCCAGAGTGAAAAAGAGACAATGTATGTATCATGAACTTTAATGTATCATGAACTTTTATTACAAAGTAATATTTGCAAACAATACATTGGTCTGGGTCTTTCTTACAAATATAGAAATGTTTCAAAAGTAGCCCATCTTAAAAATTAAAAAAAAAATACTCACAATTCATCGGACTACCTCCACACCAAACGATTTTTATTTACTTTCTTTTTCTCCAAAACCCCTTAGATAAGTCCTGCTTTTACTAGAAGCACTATACGCCAGCCATTCTTGACTCTAATGGGTTACCTTCACTTAATAGTCAACAGTCACCCCTGTGAAGGTTCATGCTCACATCCCTTTTCAGCATGATAAATAAATGTATTAATTAGTTAATCAGAAAAGCAAACAACTAGCAATATCTTAGCGTTGGGCCCAGCAAGTGGCTCTCAGGTGACTTCAAGGATATGTTCTTGGATTTTATTTTCTCTGATCCTTTTCTGCAGTACCTCTTGGACTCACTAACTCACCTGGTTGGGAACTCTGAGAGGAAGGTCACTGAGGGGAACTCCAAACTCCTCCTGGATGGTTAATGATGGAGACTGACGCTCTGGCTCCTCAAAAGACAGTAGGAAGGAGGGTGGCAAGAGCCTCCCAGCCAGACTTAGGACTCCAAGAGCAACTACCATGCCCCATGCAGCCCAAGGTTGTACAGGCTGAGGGATGCAGCAGAGGAGATATTTATAGCTCCCCTTGTCTGCTCATCAGCACATTTCTGTCTTGTTACTCCAAACCCTAAGCACATGATTTCCCAGTGGGACACTAGTCTGAAGACAGAAGGGAATGTCCTGGAGATTCTGGGTTTCCAAGAGACCAGGTTAGAGTCAAGAGAATCCAGAGCTTATTATCATAGTTCTTCCTCGTGTACATTCTGAATTATTCAGTCTAACCTTCCAGCACTTCATCCCAAACCTGACCTAAGATTTTCTCCAAATTTAAGACCACATTACATACTTGCATAGATTAGATTCCTTGAGTCTATAAAGTATTTTGTAGTAGAGACACAGCCCCTGATGGCTAGAGAAAATTGCTCTTCTCTTTAACAAAGACAAGGAGGAGAACTTTATTCCTTTGATATAAACCTTGAGCTCTACACCTCAGTTTCATGCCACATTGTCCAAAATCACTTGGAATTTCATAAGTATATCACGTTAAGAATTGTCATTTAGTCCCTCACATTGAAATGTTTGTTAATCTTAAGGTATATATTTGGATTTTTTTTCCTCTATAATATTTACTCAGAATAGGAAAGTAGATATGTTCTTCCTTATAGCTTCCAGAAGAAATCCAGTACACAATCATTTTGACTTTACCCAATGAGACTCATTTCAGTCTTTTGGCCTCCAGAATTGTAGGAGCATAAATGTGTTTGTTTAAATCATTAGTGTGGTAATTTTACATTTGCATTAGGAATTGGCTATAGATATTTATTCAACTTCCCTGGTGGTTCAGTCCATAATCTACCTACAATGTAGAAGACACCAGTTCAGTCCCTGGTCCAGGAAGATCAGGTGGAGAAGAAAATGGCAACCCATTCCAGTATTCTTGTCTGGAGAATCCAATCCACAGAGAAGCCTACAGTCTGTAGGGTCACGAAGAGTCAGACATGACTTATTGACTAAGCCACCAACAACAACATAGACATTTAGCCAATAAAATTTTGTTCAAGAAACTGAGATTACATTTCTGAATTTATTCATTTAACTTCCCCTGGGGAAAGACATACTGTGTTGTAATCTCATCTTAAGTAGAAGAGGAAATTTAAATTCAATTTGGGAAATATTCACACTTTTTAGATGATAGACATTTTCTCATTGCATAAATGTAAATGCTTTTTAGATTGTGATGTCCCTGAGACACTAATATAGGAAAAGTAATTATTTAATTTGTTGTCTACCATTTATACATATTAATTCTTCTGATCCAAGAACATATGATATTGCTCCATTTATTTGTGCCTACTTCCACTTCTTTCATGCAAGTCTTAAAAACGGTTTAGTGTATAGGAATTTGACCTCTTGGTTAAATTGATTTCTGAATATTTTTACATTCTTTTTGATGCTATTGTAATTGAGTTTTCTTTTCTAGATTGTTCATTTTTAGTGTATATAGACATAATTGATTTTTACATATTGATTTTCTATCCTGCAAATTTACTGAATTTGTTTATGTGTTCTAATGTTTTTTGATGGAGCATTTAGGTTTTCATATAGATAGATAGATATAGAGACTTATCTTCTTCATACAGACAAATTAATGTTTTTCTTTCTAATTAGGATGCCTTTATTTGATTTCCTAGGTACTCTAACTAGAACTTTCAGGACTATGTTGAATAGAAGTGGTAAGAGTGGACCCTCTTGTCTTGTGTCTGATCTTAAAGAATGTGTTTTCAATGTTTTACCAGTCAGTATAATGTCATCTATGGGCTTTTCATATACGGTCATTTTACAGTTGAGGTTCATTCCTTCTATATTCACTTTGGTAGAATTTTTTTCACGAAAGAATGTTGAATTTTGTCAAATGATTTCTCTGCATCTATGGTTATTAACATATGATGTTTACCTTTAATTCCATTCATATGGTGTATTACATTGATTGATTTGCTTTTGTTGAACCATACTTGTGTCCCAGAGATTAACCCCATGTGATCCTCGGTTATGATCCATTTAATGCTCCATAGAACTTGGTTTGCAAGGATCTTGTTTAGAAATTTTCCATGTATATTCATCCAATATTTTGTACTGTAGTTTCCTTTTTCCTTCTTTAAAGATTTTTTAACTTTTAAAAATAGCTTTATTGAGATATGATTCACATACAATTCACCAATTTTAAATGTACAATTCAATTTTTTTAGCACATTCTTAGATATCTACAACCATCAACAGTTTTAGAACATTTCCTGATAGAATTCATGATGCAGTTGCTAGAATCTGCTTATCTATGATTCCCTTCAAGAGTCCTGGCTGCTGTTATTCCAATTTCTCTCCACCCCCTTGTCATAAAGTTTGTCAGTTTTCTGGATGGACATGCAGTCACTGGGTCTCCTGCACAGCTGGGTAAGCTGGACTCTCACTCATATGCTTTCACTTTTTTTGTGGGAGAAATCACAGGACCAGATGTTGCACATGGCATTGACCTGTTCCACCTCAGGGGAGGCATGATGCCAGAGAAACTAGCTAACCTGAAACATAAAGAAAGACAGACACCCTCAATGAGAGTCATGAATGAGAATGTGAGAAACAACTTGCCTGGAAAAGACTAACAGAAGCAGCAAAAAATGTAATATTTTATGTTTTTGCATAAAATATTAATCAATCTCTAGAGGTCAGGTATGGACTTGCTGTATGAGAAGAAGTACATTGAAGGGGGTATTATTTCACTGCAACTACTAGATAGTCATGCAAGTTGGCAGACCAGATAAAGTTAGTTGTCAAATAAAGCTCTTGGGCAAAGAACTCCAGAAAATGGCAGTTTGTAATTGGGCTGAGAAATCTCATATATGAAAATAATCAAGATGATAAATGTGGGACACACCTGTATCTAATATAGATATAAATAGCACGGTTCATCCCTTAGGGATTTGTTGAAAATCTACTATTCTTGAATTTATTGATGTGAGGTGAGCACACAGGTATGGAGTGAGCACATTGGGATGATAGGATCATACACAATGTACACAATGTTGTACTCAGCTATATGGACTTATAAGCATCTGAATAGTGATCAGAGCACCTCCAGCTATATAATTTCACTTGATAAGAAAGGCATTGTAATAAACTATATGATTTAGGATAGCTTGTTATGCAGCAATAGCTAACTGAAACAACAAAGCAAACAGTAATGAGAGCACGCATAAAAATCCACTGCTTTTTATTTTTGGCATACATCTTGATTTGGGAACACTATTCATGATTATTATTTAAACGTGCTTCAGATAACTAGATTATCAGTTGATTCATTGGTTTCTCCTTAATGAGGAACTTGTTCTAAGAAACTTGGAATGGTTGGAAGGATATGCACGTTGTGCCAAAGTAAATGGTGATCTGGAATCACATGACTAGGTAGAAATTTCAGCTTGCTTGTGAGTCATCCTTTGATCATGAAGAATGAAGGTTCCTGAGTAGGAAGGACATATGAAATCATTCAGCTTGATATTGTTCATTCACTGCTCATGATTCTTTAGTGGTTATGATGAAATTTAGAAAGTGAAGATCCTTCATACAGAGCAACAGAGGAGTCATAACTGCAATCAGGACAGGAAATTTTAAAGTCAAAATTGAGTGATCCAGGAAAACAATTATAAAACACACCAACCAATCACTAACTCCAATGTATAGACTCCCTCTCTATTGGACACCAATTTTCCACTTTCAATGAGTAGATATATAGATAGAAATTTTTTACATGTAAGGTTGAAAATTTGCTATGACATATTTAAGGTTATCTGTGACAATAGGACCATACTGTTGCTGTTGTTCAGTTGATGTTATGTCTGACTCTGTGACCCCATGGACTGCGGCAGGCCAGGCTTCCCGGTCCTTCACCATATACCGGCGTTTGCTCAAGCACATGTCCGTTGAGTTGGTGATGCCATCCAACCATCTCATCCTGTCATCCCCTTCTCCTGCCTTCAATCTTCCCCAGAATCAGGATCTTTTCCAATGACTCTGCTCTTCACATCAGGTAACCAAAGTATTAGAGCTTCAGCTTCAGCATCAGTCCTTCCAGTGAATATTCAGGGTTGGTTTTCTTTAGGATTGACTGGCTCGATCTCCTTGAAGTTAAGGGACTCTCAAGAGTCCTATCCAACACAACAGTTTGAAAGCATCAGTTCGTTAATGCTTGGCTTTCTTTATGGTTCAACTCTCACATCCATACAAAACTACTGAAAAACCATAGCTTTGACTATATGGATCTTTGTTGGCAAAGTAATGTCTCTGTTTTGTAATATGCTGTCTAGATTTTTCATAGCTTTTCTTCCACGGAGCAAGAGTCTTTTAATATCATTGCTGCAATCACCATTAGAAGAGATTTTGGAGCACAAAGACCATATTGCTGCTGCTGCTGCTGCTAAGTCACTTCAGTCGTGTCCAACTCTGTGCGACCCCATGGACTTCGGCCCACCAGGCTCCTCTGTCCATGGGATTTTCCAGGCAAGAGTGCTGGAGTGGGGTGCCATTAAGGTCAGTCTATTTATTAACATTTGTGTTTCAATATAGATTTTACTGGGAGATACACATTTGATGATGATTTTTAATAGGTGATTATGGTAGATACTTGGAGAAGGCAATGGCACCCCACTCTAGTACTTTTGCCTGGAAAATCCCATGGATGGAGAAGCCTGGTAGACTGCAGTCCATGGGGTCGCTAGGAGTTGGACATGACTGTGTAACTTTCAAGTAGACAACCTGAGTGACTTCACGTTCACTTTTCCCTTTCATGCATTGGAGAAGGAAATGGCAAGCCACTCCAGTGTTCTTGACTGGAGAATCCCAAGGATGGGGGAGCCTGGTGGGCTGCTGTCTATGGGGTCGCACAGAGTCAGACACAACTGAGGCGACTTAGCAGCAGCATAGTAGATACTAGGGACACAGGTTGAACAAGCAGCATATAACCCCAGAAGAGCAGTTATAAAGCTCAATAGTATGAATAAAGTTGATATTATCAAGATATCATGGAAATAAGGTTATGATATACACAAAAAATGAGAGACTCAAAATAACAAACTGGTTTGGATTTCACTCTTCAATGGAATTATATAGGTTACTCTAGCTGCTAAGTGTGGTCTTTCTATGTGAGTGATACAACTCAAGACAATTCTTTATGGAAAATTTAAAAAAATTACTTGGAAAGATAGCTCTCATTTAAAGGGAAAAAATGAGGAACAAAAATTTTCCCATGAAATAAATGGAAATTTTCAAATATTCCTTATCCAATTTCAGAAAAAAATATGAAACTTAGAGAAGTAAGGAAAGATATCCATATACCAGACAGAATAGAAAGCTTAATCAAGTGACTTACTTAAATTATATGAAGTTGATTTCAAAGAAATAGAAAGAACAGGAAATAAATGTAAGGAATAAGAGCTCTTTCTACAATCTGATCAAGAATCACAATTTCTGCCTCTAATGCTTTGAGTGCTGTAATAACTGACACCTCTTCAGCCCCAGGACAGTTGGCCCTTTTACAGCTGCCATCCCAAATAATCTTCTTAGAAATCTCTTTATGTCTTTATTTCTCAGACTGTAGATGAAGGGGTTCAGCATGGGTGTGACCACTGTGTACATCACAGAGGCTGTTGCACTTGAGTGTGAGCCATGGGTAGCAGCAGAGCTAAGGTACACTCCTAAGCCTGTACAATAAAACAAGGAGACGACTGAGAGGTGAGATGCACAGGTGGAAAAGGCTTTGTACTTCCCCCGAGCTGATGAGATTCCACGTATGGAGAAAACTATCTTAGAGTAAGAGTAACATATCCCAGTGAATGGACCACCACCAAACAGCCCAATTGCAAAATACATCATCACATTATTGAGAAAGGTATTAGAACAGGCAAGTTGGATCACATCTTTGAATTCACAGAAGAAGTGGGGGATTTCCAAGATGGTACAGAAAGACAGTCATAATGCCAGTAAGCTTTGTAACAAGGAATTCAAGGCACCTATTAGCCATGATATCAGCACCAGCAGTCTACAGAGAACAGGGTTCATGATGACTGTGTAGTGCAGGGGGTGGCAGATGGCTATGAAGCGATCATAGGACATCACAGTCAGAAGAAAGTTGTCCAACTGTACAAACAGTAGGAAAAAATACATCTGGGTGAGGCAGTCTTCGTAGGTAATGACTTTGGTTTGAGTTATTATATTCAGCAGCATCTTTGGAATAGTGGTGGAGGTGAAGCAGATGTCTACAAAGGACAGGTTGGAGAGGAAGAAGTACATGGGGGTGTGGAGGTGGGAGTCTGAGATGATAGCCAGGATGATGAGCAGGTTTCCAAACACAGTGATCAGGTACATGGATAGGAAAAGGCCAAATATGAGGAGCTGCAATTCTGGTTCCTTCAAAAATCCCAGAAGAACAAATTCTGAAATTTGTGTATTGTTGCCTGGTACCATGTGGTAGTGATCACTACTAGGACAGAAAGAAAAATGACTAATTTTTACACATATAGACCCTAGCATAGTGAAATGCTGTAAATTATATTCAGTCATTTTAAATGGCCTTCTGTGACATCATAAGTGTTATCAATTCATTTCAGTTCAGTTGCTCAGTCGTATCTGACTCTTTGAGACCCCATGGACTGCAGCCCACCAGTCTCCTCCGTCCATGGGATCCTTCAGGCAAGGATACTGGAGTGGGTTGCCATTCCTTTCTCCAGGGGATCTTCCTGACTCAAGGACTGAACCCTGGTCTCCTGCATTGCAGGCAGACTCTTTATGGTCTGACCCACCAGGGAAGCTGTGACAACAATGAATAGAAATTCCCATAGGCAGGTTTTCCACCAACAGGTAATCTTATTACCCAGTTTAAATGCAAAATTCTTTCATACATTTGAGGGATTTATGTTGAATACTGTGTCCTGGCCTTCTCAGGTGGCTCAGTGCTAAAGAATCCACCTGCCAATGCAGTAGATGAGAGTTCAATACCTGGGTCAGGAAGATCCCCTGGAGAAGGAATGGCAACCCACTCCAGTATTCTTGTCTGGGAAATCCCATGGATAGAGGAGCCTGGCAGGCTATAGTCCATGAGATTGCAAAAGAGTCAGACATAAATTAACTATTGAACAACAATTGACTGTATTCTGGGCTAAAATTATATGATGCTGACAACGAGACTCCCAATGATAAACAATAAAGAAATGATATAAATTAGCAAACAAAAAGCATACACCTGGTGATAGGTTTTAGGGGAAAAAATAAGGATAAATAGAGTGAATGGAGGTGTTACATTTGAATGCAAGTTAAAGAAGATCTGCAAACTAGGAGAAATTTGAACAGAAGCCTGAAGAAAGACAAAGCAGAGACACAAAATTATCTGGTGAAAGAGTGTGCCCTGTTGGAGAAAGAGTCAGTGAAAAGATCTTAAGTATGTCACTTGCTTCAAATTCTAGACTTAAAAGGAAGCCAAAGTGTCTAGGGGAATAAGCAAGAGGGAGAGTTATGAGAGATGGTGTCAGAGGCTGCTGAGGAACAAGGCAACCTCCCTGCTACAGGTGAGACCTTAATTCACATGTTGTTCCTCTCACATTTTTTGTTTGTTTCGATTCTTTCCTCTGAGTAGAAGTGGATCCACTCCTTATGCTCTTCTGCTGTTAACATTGCAGGATTTGTCCATTTTGGAGTACATAAACTCAGGTATCACTGCCCAGAGAAATGCTCATTGCAAACACACACATACACACACACACACACACACACACACACACACACACACACACACACACAAATACAGCACATTATGGTTTGCTGGGTTTGTTACTTCTTGGCTTTTCCTACTTCCAGTCACAATAATTAGGACATTGTGCTATCTACTAATAGCAAATTATCTTTACCATAAAGAATGTAGAAATAGTACCTAAATTAAAGTTGGCAAGCCTCTTGAGGAAGTGGTATTCTGTTTAATATGAACTCTTTTTTTGCCTTCTCTGAAAAGAAAATTTATATTGGGCTGCCCTGGTAGCTCACATGGTAAAGAATCTGCCTGTAGTGTGGGAGACCCAGGTTTGATCCCTGGACAAGAAGTTAAAAAAAAAAAAAAAAAAAACTGAGAGAGAAGAAAGAATAGAACATGTGGAGGAAAATAAACATTGCCTATAGATCCCACCTCTTGGTGGTTGCCTTGCTCTAGGGCACTGTCCTTGGAGTATGTGTATCTCAGTTCTGCAGGTATTTCATCTTCTTGGATAAGTCTGACGGCCTCAGTGATCTACACTATGGTAACCCCCATGCTGAACCCCTTTATTTGCAAGACAAGATCTAATAAGCTCAGGCATTCTCTGGGAGACAGTGAAAAAGAGAGACTCCTTGATTTCAGCAGCATCCCAATCCCAGTTATACTCCCTTGATGCCCAGAATACTTAATAAGATACCCTAAAGGAATTTATCAAAGGAAACATGAATCATTATCTTTGTAATGATAACGCATTTCACTAACTGAACTCTACTAGAAAAAGGAGCAAAGGGAAGTAGCCCACAATTTACAACAGAAAATATACAATGTTCAACAATAGATGAGGATTTTAAACGTAAGTGGTATAGAGGTTCTAAATGATTTTAAATGAAAAGTTTTTGAGTCAGAAAACCCCTGTTTGAATCTCAGAACTACCGTCTATTAGCTGTTTGTACTTAGTGAGACTACAGACCCATTCTAACTGTTAATATCTTTACACAAAAAGGAAGAGGTATCCATTCTTCTAAGTTGGTAGACAAATTTACTCAATGTGTATACAAAACTTAACATACTTGTTTCATGTCACTAAGTGAATGATTATAACTTGTGATGAGTTTGGCTGATTATTTTCTTCTACCTCACAAATGTCTCCATTGCCTTCCCACCACTTGGTAACGAAGAGTTGCAAACTAAAGCTCAGTAGTATAGCATCTTGCATATCAAATACAGCTTTTTCATGTGAACACTCAATGTAAGAGAAGATACTGTGAAATGTATGTCTCAAGAACTCTGTTCCAAGGCAGTACCTAATTCAATAGATGTGGAAAAAAAATGGAAGATGCCCAATATATCCCATCTTAGAATACTAAAAAAAGGTGTATGTTTCACCGCTCATGCCTCCAAACCTAGGTTTCTTTTTCTCTGTAACTGTGAACTTCTAACCTGTTCTACTTTACCAGAACCAGTTTGAGCTCCCAATTCCTCCTTCATTCACGTCTCCGAATCAGACTTCCATTCCCATCACTTAATTGTCAGCAAAGACTCTTGTGTTGCTGAGTCTATCAGACACTTCTCCTTTGAACATTAAATAAGCAAATTATAATTAGTCAACCTAGCAAAACAGCATGACTAATATCTCTGCTCTGTTATAAGATGATTAGACACTCGGGTGACCTCAGGTAAAAGTTTTCTACTTCCATTCTCTCTGAACTTTTCTTGAAGTACCTATATAACTCTCACACTCACCTAGATGGGGACTATGAGAAGAAAGTTCCTGTGTGGATATTCAAATTCCTCCCTGGATGGTGAATGATGGACTGGAGCTCTGTTCCCAGACAGGTCAGAAGGAAAGAGGGAAGCATTGGTCCTTATTCAGATGTAGGACTTCAAAACCAACAACCCATGTCCTGTGCAGCTCTAGGTTGTTTAGACTGAGGGACTGCAGCAGAGGAGATACTTACTGCTCCCCGTGTTTGCTCATTAGGCACTGTTTCCATTGTTACTCCCACCTCTGAGCACAACACTTCCCTGTGGGCACTGGTCTAGTTAGACAAGAAATTATTCTTATGATACTCTCTTCCCAGGAGACCAGGTTAGATGTCAGGAGAATCTAGTTCATATTGTTGTTGTTGTTCAGTTGTTAACTTATGTCTGACTCTTTGTGACCCCATGGGCTGTAGCTCTCCAGGCTTCCCTGTCCTTCACTATCTCCCAGAGTTTGCTCAAACTCATGCCCCTTGAGTCAGTGATGCCACCCAACCATCTCATCCTCTGTCATCCCTTCTCCTCCTGCATTCAGTCTTTCCCAGCATTAGGGTCTTTTCTAATGAGTTGGCTCTTCGCATAAGGTGGCAAAATGTTGGAGCTTCAGCTTCAGCATCAATCCTTCCAATGAATATTCAGGGTTGATTTCCTTTAAGATTGACTGGTTTGATCTTGCAGTCCAAGGGACTCTCAGGGGTCTTCTCCAGCTCCACAGTTCTAAAGCATCAATTCTTGATTGCTCAGCCTTCTTTCTGGTTCAATTCTCACATCTGTACATGACTACTGGAAAACCATAGCTTTGACAATAGGAACCTTTGTCAGCAAAGTGATGTCTCTGCTTTTTAATACACTGTCTAGGTTTGTTGTAGCTTTTTTTCCAAGGAGGAAGTATCTTTTAATTTCATGGTTGCAATCACCATCACAGTGATTTTGAAGCCCAAGAAAATAAATGAAAATGTAGAATTCATCTCCTGAGGGTGCAATTATTATACCACTGTCACTGTCAGATAACTATGCAAGTAGGCAGAGAGATTTTGTTGGTCAGGTAAAGCCCCCAGGTAAAGAGATTTAGAGGTAACTGTTGGCAGTTGTACTTAAAACCTCAGAAATGTAAAGGATCAAGGTGATATGGGTGGGACTCACAGAGCCTCTGCTTTCTTTGTGGCTCAGTCGTAAAGAATCCATCTGGAATGCAGGAGATTTGGGTTTAATCCCTCGGTTGGGAGATCGTCTGGAGAAGGAAATGGCAACCCACTCCAGGGTTGCCTGGAAAATTCCATGGACATTGGAACCTGGTGGCTGTAGTCCATGGGATTGCAAAGAGTCATAAACAACTGAATGTGCACACACACCACAAACACACACACACACACAAATATAAACAATACTACGTATTATATATTATGATATATTAAATATAATATTATGATATATATTATAATATATAATACATTATTCAGTATATATTGTATATGGTATATATACTATATAATATGTATTTTACAATATGTAGTGTATATTATATAGTATATATTATATATCTATTATATGTAATAATGAATGACATTTATATTGTTAATCACTGAAGATTTAATGATCATAAAAATTTTAATTTTGTTTAGAGCAATGGAATGAGTAGCATCTACAGGCATCATTGAAATATTTCAAGATGAAATCAGGAAGAAAATTCAATAAAAACAACTTAAGCATATCAAATCATCACCCCAGTGAAACACATCCTTTCACAGGGACATCGATCTTCCATACTTCAATGTGTGAATGTATAGCATAATAAGTATTTCACTTAGTAATACAAAGCAAATTTAAAAATTTTCTTTGTATTCATGTTTTCCCTAACTCAAAAACCATATTAAGTATAATAAGTAACATTAAATAAATAAATTTTATTTACTCAAATTTGTTTCAGTGTAGACTCTACCTGCTGACGTGTATTTGGTGACCATTTCAACAGTCACTCGAGCAGGCACTGTGGACATGGAGCTGAATAAGAGAATAGGATCCTTTTGAGGAGAATAAAACTCAATGCCCACATATACACACACTATTATTTAAGTCTACAAATGGCTGCTGACTCTAGTTCTCTTGCCTGGAAATGTCCATGGACAGAGGAGCCTGGCAGGCTATAGTTCATGGAGTCACAAAAGTTGGACACAACTGAGAGACTAACACTTTCATTTTATCAGAGCAAACAGTTAAAATATGACATACAAAGGAATGATTTACACAAAGGTGAAAAAAATCATGGTCTCAGATTTTCCTCTAGTAAAAAAATCTACAAATTATTTTGGTTTTTAATTGTATTTCCTAAAATGAGTAATATAACAACAACTACTCTTTTGGGAAAACAAGAAAAAATTACTTGGGATGCAAAATGCATCACCATGTTATTAAGAAAAATGTCAGAACAGAAATTATCATTGAGAAATTGATGTCTCACCCTATAAAGAATTGAAAATTTCCATATATTTCTATGCAAAAAGATAGGCAAAGTTTGTAAATTTAAAAATATACAAATTAAAAAAAAACTGGCTTTATATTAGACTGAGAAGAAAGCTTAATGAGTTACTGACACTGCATAAAGAATTTTAATTAAAAAAAATAAAAATCCCAGGAAGTAAATGGGCAGAGCAAAGCTGATTCTACAATGATCAAAGAACCACAATTTTTAGTTCCAAGGCTTTGAACTGAGCAGTCGAGAGTACTTCATCACACCCAGGATATCTGTCCATCTTATTCTTGTCATCACACAGGGACTCTTCTGAACTTCATTTATGTTTTTATTCCTGAAACTCTAGAGAAATGGGCCCATCATGAGTGTGACACCTATGTACATCACTGAGGCTTTTGCACTTAAGTTTGAGCTGTGGGTAGCCGCAGAACTACGGTATATTCCTAAGCTCCTACAATAAAATAAAGAGACATCTGAGCTGAGATGCACAGGTGGAAAATGCTTTATTCTTTCACTGAGGTGAAGAGATTGCATTATGGAGGATACTAATTTAACAAGGGGATCACAAGCCAGCAGCACTGATGCAAAATACATCACTGAGTTATTAAGAAAGGTGTCAGAACAGAACATGAAAAATTTTCACACCAATGGGCATTACCCATATTACTTAACCTGGACAATTTTTATTTTGCAGTCAATATTGATTTTAATTGGTTATAGATAAGTTCTTCTTGAGATTATGCCCCACTCATTTCATCTCTGCATAGGAAATTTTGCCCCATTCTCAGCATATTCTCAAAAATATCATATATGCTGCAACTGTAAGAAGAAATTCTTGCATGTATTTGAGGAACATATTTCAAGTGCCAACCACGTTCCAAGAACACATAGGCAATAAGCATAGGGTGCTTAAAAATAAATACCCCACCATCCAATGACGGTGAGAATGATATGCAAATAAGTATGTCAGATGGTGACAAATGCTATGAAGGAAACAAATCCATGTATATATATAAAAAAAAATCTTGGTATTAGATATTATCTTGTGCTGAGTGTTCAAATAAGGCTGGCAAACAGGTAATAATTCAGCAGGTAGCTCAAGAAGGAAAGAGAATGATGTAGTATGACATCAGGAGGAGCATGTGCCTGGCAGAGGGAATGGCCACTGCCATGGACCTGAGGAAGATATTTGTTCCACATGTTCAAATGCAAACAAGGAAGCCACTGGGGCAGAAGGATAAGCAAGATGGGGAGTGATTAGAGATGGTGTCAGGGATGCTGAGGAACAAGGTGGCCTACCTGCTACATATTGCACTTCAGTCCACAGAGAATCCCTTTTTGTATGTTCTTTCTTGCATTTGATTAATTTATTGCCAAGGCTTCCTGTGAATTCAAACAAATTTCTTAATACTATCTTTTGACTGAATTCTGACCTCTGTGTTATGTCACTTTAATATATAAGCCCAGGTGCCTCTGCTTTAGGAACTGCTCTCAAGCCACAGGGCAGACACATACCAAATCCTCCTGGGCTGTGTTACTACCATGCACTTCTCACCCAGAACTACCTGCCTGTGTCATTACAATTGAGGCTGGTCAAATCAGATTATCTTTCTCCTAAAAATGTATAAATGGTACCCAGAAATTCCACTTCCTAAGCTTTCCATGGACCAATAAACTAGGGGTTCCTTTTACTTATGAGTGTTTCTGCCATGTATTTTTTAAAAAATAAATTAAAAAGTAAGAGAGAGCACTTCCCTGATGGTCCAGTGGTTAAGAATCTGTCTGCCTATTTCTCCAAAGAAGACATACAGATGGCTAACAAACACATGAAAAGATGCTCAACATCACTCATTATCAGAGAAATGCAAATCAAAACCACTATGAGGTACCATTTCACACCAGTCAGAATGGCTGTGATCCAAAAGTCTACAAGTAATAAATGCTGGCGAGGGTGTGGAGAAAAGGGAACCCTCTTACACTGTTGGTGGGAATGCAAACTAGTACAGCCACTATGGAGAACAGTGTGGAGATTCCTTAAAAAACTGGAAATAGACCTGCCTTATGACCCAGCAATCCCACTGCTGGGCATACACACTGAGGAAACCAGAAGGGAAAGAG